>NC_089800.1:45854898-46163898 GCF_029633855.1 Hoplias malabaricus
ACTGAACTGAGCCATGGCTCTTTCTGATTTAAAGGAACATGTGCTGAAACAGGGGGAGAACTGTGCTGTTTAATTTGATCCTTGTGGTATATTGACCAAGCCATATCACAGGCATTTTAAGCCCCCAGAGCTGTGTTAAGTGCTGGAAAATGGGGTAGAATATGTCCCCTTTAAAATGAACATAGGGCCTTAGGGGCCTTGTAGATATTTATTTTCTGATTCATTAAAGATGCAGTTGTAGCACTGTATCAGCATAGCAAAATGCTAATATGAGAGCACACTATCCTGCCTTCATTTGGTAGCTGATTTTAGCCTGGTGGGCATTTGCTCTTCTGGGATCCAGGTCTAAACGTAGAGTGCTATATTTTTAGCTTTGTGGGACTTGCAGTGGGCGCTTGGGCTTGGTTTTATAGGTAATTCTGATAGCTGTGCTGATTCATTCTAGTATCCTATTGAGAAGGCAGCTCTCTACGGTTACAGCTCTTTGTGCTTTATTTGACAGCTGATACTGACCCAGCAGGTATTTATGATGTAAATCTCTAGATATTAAGGACAGCTTGTGCTGGAACTCCATCGATCACTTGCTAACCTTCCACAGAGAGCAGCTCTGATTATGATAGCGCATCCTATTGGCCACGGCAGAACGGAGGAGACCTTGGTGAACGCTAGCAACAACAGCACTCACTCTCTCTGCTTTCTATTTTATTACCCGTCCATCCATCCACTCTCTCTCTCTTTCTCTCTCTCTCTCTCCCTCCCCCTCTCTCGCTTCTGCCTCTCCCTGGTGCGGAGGCTGATCAATAATTGAGCAAAGTTTCATCAAATCCAGGTCTGTTTTTCATAGGCTTGTCTGTTTGAGTACCCACAGAGAGGAGAGCATGGACACAGGCTCGTGGAAACCTCTTTGATCTACCACACACTTCTACAGACGGATTCACATGTAGGGCCATACGCACAAGGACAACAGGGTTATACACACACTCCCTGATACACACTCACACACATACACTTGTGCATGCCCAGTATTTGATAGCCCTGGATAGCCCCACACTCACACTCCTTAATAGACCTATATGATAGCACATTACATAACCACAAGCCTACTGCATTACACACCCATCACCACTCACACAGAATCTTTGCTATCATAACTATAGAAGCCCACGAGGGTTCGCATCTGCTGTTTTCAGGGCATAGTATGACCAGTTGTTAAATTAATTTATCCTAAGCATGACCATAAGGGGGACATAATTCAGTAATAAGCCTTTACTAAATGGTTAGTTGACACGAACTAGCATTAACTAGCATACAGAAAATATTAAACACTCTCACACCACTGTTGTACCTTTTAAAGGTACATTTACAAACTATTTGCACCATTAGTGACTAATTAACTACCTCTACCTCAGGACAGCTCACAACAACAAGGCTGAAAAATGTCCAGACCCCCATGTGTTTACACCCTAATCCTTGCCGAAGACAAAGCCATCCATGACTAGGAGTTCAAAAGAGTGTAATTGGCCTAGATTCACTCCCTCTCCCCATCACTCAGCACAACGTTAGCCAAAAACAAGGCTGTCTATGAGCTGATGTAACAGAGCTGTGTGATAAGCATTCTCCTTCAGTTGTGTTCATCAGATGATGTTGCATTCGCCTGAACACATGCATGGAGCTCTCCTGTGATAGGGAGAGCCCTAACCACCTGCTGAAGCTGGCCATGACTCGACGGTCAAAACCCTGTGAGAAATGGGAAGGGATGGGTAGCCTTGGACTTGTATCAGTCCAATTAGTCTTTGCACAGACATCATTTGCTAATTACACATACACAACACATACACAACGGCCCACTCCCTCACACATACACACTGCCCCAGAAGCTGCTGTAGCTGCCTCTGTTCATTTATATGGAGGGTGTGCGTGACAAGCTGAACACGAACTGTGGTCTGGAGAATTCCAGCAGGGTGTGTGTGTGTTTTCGTGAGTGCATGTGTGTGTGTTTTTTTCGCGCACTGCGGCTAAGCCTAAAATCTGCAGCCAGGACTCCCAACTGGGCCAGTTTCCTTCCCTCCTCTTTCTGCCTTCATCCTCCTCCTCCTCCTCCTCCTCGATCACACTGGAAAACAGCAGATGCCATTCACTCCAGTCCATCAAACTGTATATAAAACATTCACTCTGCCCATCACCCAGAGCTCTGCTTTGCCATGCAGCCTGAGAAATGCTTTAGTATCCTCATATTTGGAAGTCAACAGTCATATCTCCAAAACTTTAACTTTAAAATAGAAGAAAACTAAGTGCTTTTCACATTAAATGGATGTCAGTGCATTTTCCCCCAGTCATTTTGGATGAATGTATCATGCCAATAGCACAATGTGAAGTCCAACTGGTATTAAACAGTGAAACCTTGACTCATGAGTGAATCGACTTTCAAATTAGGAGGCCGTCGCGTGGCCAATTTTTTGCTTTATGATGCGAGCTGAGATCTGAGTTACAATCGCGCAAGCTTACACCACTCACCACTAGGAGGCCCGGCGAGCAGTCAGTTCACTTGGATATCTTGCCGTGCAAGCATCTCTGTCGTATCGATGTAACTTCAGTTAAGCGATAGAGCACAAAACAGTTACTCCCTCAACTACCTCGGCCAGTCTCCTCCAGCTCTGCCAGCATCTTTGTCTGAATTTCAAGGTAAATACACTTAATAGAACCAGTTTGTTTCTTTATGTATTATTATTTTTTATACATTATTTGTTATTTATAAAGTACATTTTAATGGGAAAATTAAATTTGAAATACAAGCAAACTGAGTTACGAGCTCGATCACAGAACGAATTAAACTCGTAAGTCAAGGTATTTCTGTACATGGTTTTGTCGTAATAGTGACATAATGTTCATGTGTGTATAATTCCTCCTATTCCGTCTTTCTGTAACCTAACCTTTACCAGGAATGGGGCAGAATGGAAGTTTGGGCTGAGATTTTGCAAATATTCTGGGACATTTTTCCAACCTAGTCTTGTGGCAGGACTCCTCTGTGGGTTGAGTACAGACTGATCTAGACTAACTGTGGTCCAGTGATTGAAATAGGGGGACTTTATTTGCTAAAGACAGTGGCCTTTCATCTGAGACATGTGATCAGCCATCACCTTCCTTGTTCACTGCCACTAAAGCCAAAAAGAGAGACGTGGAGCTGACAGGCGCCTGCACTGGCTTGCACCATGCTTTGAGATGGGGGGAAGGGAGAGGGCCATCCTACTGACTGAGGCCAATTGTGCTCTGATTGGACTCCTGTCCTCGGAAAACTGAAGCATCACTAAGGATCATACTGACAATCTCCTGATGAGAGGGGCTTAGCCCACTGCAACAGTGGAGAGCCCCAAATTCTAATCTTTAACTGGATTACACAATTCAGCTTGTAGGTTTGTGATACGTTTGGACTTGCATCCATATTTTGCATGATTGTCACTGCTTGACAGCAATGGAGACCTATCAGTATAGTACAGCATTCCAAAGGAAATATCCAAAGTCATACTATACATAACCTGTCATTAATAATGCAACTGTGCAATAATTTGAAAAAAATATATATAAATTGTTGTCAAAAGAAACTAACAATGTTTTTTAAGACTTCCAAGAGTAAATATGAGTAACACACTAAATATCCCAGTTCCGTCATTCATTCATTCATTCATTATCTGCAACGGATTATCAGGGTCAGAGTGGGTCTGGAGCCTACTTAGAATCTCTGGGCACATGGTGGGAAAACACCCTGGAGGGGGTGCCAGTCCTTCACAGGGTGACATACACACTCACTCACCCACTCACACCTACAGAAACTTTTGAGTCGCCAATCCACCTATGAACGTGTTTTTGGACCGTGGGAGGAAACCACAGCACCCGGAGGAAACCCACGCAGACACAGGGAGAACACACAAAACTCCTCACAGACAGTTACCCAGAACAGGGCTCAAACCCACAACCTCCAGGTCCCTGGAGCGTTGTAACAGCGACACAACCAGTTGTGTCTCTGTGCTGCCCTATTTATGAAATTAATTGGTTTATTAATTTATTCATTCATCTTCTATCTGGCATCACTGAGAGCAAAGGAAGAACACACGCTAGACAGGGCGGCAGTCCATTACAGGGCTTCACACACTCATGGGCATAGCCGATCAACCTACCAACATAAATTTCCCAAGAGGAAACCCATGCAGACACAGGGAGAACACACCTAACTTCTCATGCACGTATGAGGGCAGGTTTTGAACCCAGAGACACTACAGGCTGCACCATCCTTTGTCCTTTTTTATGAAATTATAGAGTGATATTTGAATGGAGCATGCATTCTAATTCAGTTCTACCTATACTGTGTGCATAGCTGCACAGAGAGAGGGGAGCATTTATTAAGCTGTTACAGCTTTAGCCAGTTCAATGCCAAAGCATGTTTTGTATGCCAACCTGTGCATGCACTTAACCATAGAAAATGGCCCTCTTCTTCTGTCACAGCATGAACAGGAGGCTCAAACCACCCTGTTTCATTTTGTGGGAGGACTGCATAACTCAGCCTAATGTTGTGCATCATGTAATGTGGATAAATGATTCCACACAGAAGGCTGTTGCCATGTGAAATTGACCTCCTCAGGCAAGCATTAGAGTGTAAACACTCCAGTGGATTTCACCAGTCTCTCCATCTCCGGAATCAGTGTAATCTGCCCCATTCTGAGCATGCTCTGCTCTTTAAGTCCCTCCCATTGTTGTCCCACATTGTTAAGCCACTATTTATAATTAGTACATTCAGCTACTTTAAGGTGCACCTATTATGGACACAGACATTAAACAGGGCTCCAACTGTTTGTATAATCTAAGCAGCAAATGAAATATAAGTCTAAGGTCAATTGCTTACATCTCACAGCTGGATGTGTTCCACGTGGTTTAGACATGGGGCATCACCTGTGCAGCACATGCAGGAGGCACAGCATGAATTCTATATGAATACTCCGGAACATCACTGGCTCTATTCACACATGGGCTGGTAGGATATAGTCCAAGTAATGTCCGGTAAGGTTATGCATTTATACATTCTGGTGGCTAATATCTCAATGTATAGTGTAAAGCCCTCCTAGAAACTAGTATCCACAGCCGAGAGGGACAAACCCGCTATAGTACATTCGATTTTTTTTAAAAACCTGGGTCAATCACATGTCCACAGACACTTGGCACAGGGCAGTATAGTGTATTCTCAAATGACAGAGTTTTGTTACCTTATTTGGATGGCAACTTATTCTTCTGTAAACCCCACACCCTCCCCCTCCCCCCTACCTCCCCCTTTCTAATTAATTGATGTTGTCGCACTTCATTACAGTCATTTGGCGCTAGGAAAGATTTTCAAACTAATTTTCTCAGCATGTTTCAGCGTTGTTAATTTCCACGTCCACTGCCACCCATAACAAACTCATTGCGATTCTAATCCACAGCACAAACGCACCCCCGCCCCCATTCTATCAAGCCTCCAGAGCTGGAATGCTAACCTTTGGCTGGGGCCGATAACCTGGGCTGAAACCGAGGCGCTATTAACACCGCCTTCGTTTTTGCCCGTTCACCCCGAGTGCTAATGCAACCAGTAATTACAGCGCTACTTCCGCTCCTAACTTTAATCTTAATTGCAGTTCAGTGTATGAGCTTTCAACCCCAGCCAGCGGTGGAAAGTGTACACCTCTTATCATGTTGATGAGGTCTCATTCACAACAATTACCTGTGCCTCTGCCCTCAGCCTGGGAGAAGCCAGAAAGTCATCTGGATATTTTGCATTATGCAGCTATTACTCAGCTTACATTCATATAAACATACACATATTTCAATATGGAAATCTCACTGATTGCTTTGCACACTATGGCTTATGAAATGATCAACACTCAGCTTTTTTAAATAAGCAGAGATAAAGATGAACAAACAGATGTGACACTTTCAGCACACACTGGTATTTGTAAGTATATTACGATGCCATAAATCATTATGAATTATTTTATATATTATTTGCATAGAAGACCTATTTTTGTATGTACACAAACAAAAAGTTACTTGTCAAAAGATGTGCACACACCCCTCTGAAGCTGCATATTAGCTCAAGGTCACCTTGCCCTATCCCTCAGCTAGAGGGATAGAAAGGACATTAGTCCAGTAGACCAGGATAAACTAGACCAGTGCGATAGTAGTGCAATAAGCTATATTACTATAGTATTTGGTATCCAGATCTAACCATCCAGTGTCAGTTCCTGACCACACCAATACTCTCATCAAAGCTTTACAGGTTCCAACATTTAGTCTGAAGCATGCTCTCAAGAAATAGAGACTGTTACAGCAGCCACAGGGTGCCAAACTACCAATTAACATGCTTTATTTTAGAAGAACTATTGGATGAGAAGGTGTCTGAAACCCTTTCATGTCCATACAGTCTAGCACTTTTATCATTTGCCACTTGTGGACTTCAAACACACATATAGAGGATGTGAATTACAAATGCATGTAATTACCATTTAATAATAATCTTTTATTTAATTACATTTTCATCGTACAAAAAAGACACAAATAAATTTCTACTAAGGATTAAAGGCCAACTAGGTTTAGCTTGAGATAAAACATATCGACTTAAATCACAAAATAAAATACGAAGCAAAGTTGTTTGACTCATTTATGACAAACCAATTTTAAAAACACAGGGTGTCCCTAAACTTTTGTCAGGCTGCGTATGAATGGGATGGATTCGCTGAAGCTCTGGATTGCTTTGCATCCCATAATTTGACTTGGGAACACTCATAACACGCGTAATGGCTGCATTTGAATTTCCTGCTGTGAGTGTGAAAGGAATGTCCACGTTGAGAGGCTGGGGCTAGCGCAGGGCTAAATTGAGGAGCACTAACAGACTGCAAAGGAAATGGTTATTGGTAAATAGATTTCAAACAGCAGATGGGTCTCGGGGACCGGAGGATCACCACAGGGAGGTCGGGATGAGGACTATCTGCTGACAGAGATGTCTCGCTTTGTGCTGAAGCAGTAAAGGGCTTATTACCTTCATAGAAGGGAATATATATTGATTGGACTCTAAATTAATACTGGAGTTGATTTTGTTGTGATGTTCTCCTGGGATACTTGGGTCCTGACATTCATGTAGATGATACTTTGACAGGTACTGCCTTCCTAAATGTTGTTGCAGACTCTGTACACACCTTCATAAGGTTTTCGTTAATGATATCAGGAGGAGAATGCTCCTTCAAAAAGTATTTAGTAATGATTTCAGGTTCATAACAAGTAGGTTTTAGATGTTGCCATAGCTACCAAACTCTCTACAGCTGTACTTGATCAAGCTTGTTGTGGGACATGTTGGGATGTCTGATCCAGAGAATGCTACATCAAAACGTCCAGGACTTGAAAGATCCACTGTTATACCACACAACACCTTCGGAGGTCTTGTGTAAAGCCACGTAGACGTATCTTACGTCCATGGACTCAGGTCTGCGAGCACAGCATCCAAACTAAACAAGGTGAATCTAAGCATTTAGCCATTATATTAGGAGTATAAATGTGCCTCAAATGTAGGAACTTATAAATCCAGGTTAAAAACTTCTATTCTCATGTGATTGAGCTTTAGAACTTGCACTCTACCCTCACTGAATTTATATCTGTATTTTAATAACTGTTTTATGTTTTTACCATTGTTTTAATCATATTTTTTGGCTTTATTTCAGTTCTCTCACCTTTGTATTTTCTCATTGGTAAAACACTTTGAACGACTGCAGTGTATGAAGGCTGCTATAATAATGAACTCGCCTTGCCTTGTGGTATGAGGAGAGTGGTTTTAATGTCTGTTTTAATGGCTGTATGATGTATGATCACAGAAAGTCAAGAAATGAAACCGCACACTGGGGCAGCTGCACATGAGCCCCAAGTTCACGATGCCCTATTCCAAGCAGTGGTTAGATGCATTCAAAGCTCCCACGCACTGGGCAGTACAGCTATTCCCTGAAGTGACAGAGCACTGTTTAAGAACAAGGGGTTGAGCTGGACGACTTACTTAGAAATAACTGGCACATTAATTTTTTCGTGTATTTGCTCTGGATTACAATGAAAGATGTGTTCAGTAATCACTCTGATTACATTACCTCCCCAGGTTAAAACTTATCCAGCTTGACAAGGACTTGACAAGGACAGGATCTGCCATATGTAGGTTTGCGTTCAGTGGGGCTGTGCTTTATCTGCCTCGTCTGACTGTCTGTCTTGTTCCAGCAGAGCAAAAATGGTGATCTTAACTCTGAACAGAGAACCTACATAAATGTCACTCCATAGGGAGAGTAAACCTCCTCCATCTCCCTGCCTTTGTGAATATAATCCATGCACTTCTAAAGTGATGCTTTCGAAGGTTTCAGCTGTTAAAGCTGTATGTCCGCGTATGGCGTGTTTACGCGCCTCTGACGCCCACGCCGCGCCTTTATCATTTACATCTTAATGCACACTGATGTATTTCACTCAGCCGCGTTTGACAGCGCTGCACTGGAGTGATGAAACACACTGCGTTTTCCCATTTACCGTTACTCTTGAGTCATTTTTATTCATTTGGTTCTCGGTGCCGTTCCCAAAGGTATGTGGTAATGATCTGAGTTTATCTCGTCACCTCAACAGTTTAAGACTAATATAATAATGGAAATAATGAGCCTAGACAATAGTGCCGGTAAAGGTTTGCTGGAGAGATACTACATTAGAAGCACTATGGTTTCCCTAAAGTACAAGAGTGTTTTTCAGATGCCCAGCACCTCATATAACTGGATTGGAAGTCTTTCACTTATTCTCACACTCACTCACTCACTCATTCACTCACTCACATTCAGCAAATTAAAGGCAGTCCACAAGAGTGCGCCATTAGGAGCCAGATAAGTTTTCATGTTTTAAAATAAAATAATCCAGTAAGTCAGACTTAGTCTGAAAACACTGGATACACCCAGTTCTCATTTTGTGCTGCAGCTTAAACTCTCAGGAAAAAAGATACGGTAAAAGTATGTACATTTAAAGCTACAACAGTGGTTTTAAAGTACACTTGTGTACCCTAAAGGTACATTACATTCAATAGGAGAGGTGAATAATTGTAATATTTCATTACAGAACTGGGTCAGATAAAAGAACAATAAATACATCCTGGGGATGAAACGGGGCACACAAAACAACACAATTTAAAAATCGACCTGTAAAGTAGACTAAGATACAATTATGTTCCCTAAGTAAAGGTGCCCAGATGACTGTCTGTAAGGAGTTGGTGTGTTCTCCCTGTGTCCGCATGGGTTTCCTCTGGGTGCTCCGGTTTCCTCCCACAGTCCAAAAACACACGCTGGTAGGTGGATTGGTGACTCAAAAGTGTCCGTAGGTGTGAGTGTGTGAGTGAATGTGTGTGTGTGTCTGTGTTGCCCTGTGAAGGACTAGCGCCCCCTCCAGGGTGTATTCACCCCTTGCGCCCAATGATTCCAGGTAGGCTCTGGACCCACTGCGACCCTGAACTAGATAAGCAGTTACAGATAATGAATGAATAAATGAAGGTGCTGACTATGTGCCCTTGAGGGTGCAACCACAGTGACAGTTTTTTTCTGACAGTGCATGTGGAGCAAGGGCTCTTTAGACATGTACTCCTTATATGTTGTACTGGTTATATATGGTGAAAACAAGAACTGAGAATCAAGAGAATCAAGAAAAATGGTTCAAATCCAGAGCTCTCCGTACTCCTCACTCCTGGACTCACACTAAACTGAGCTATGGCTCATTATCATTTAAAGGAGTAGGTGCTGGACTCCTGTCGCTCTGACTTTGGAGAACGCTGCGCTTATGTTTCACCCTTGTGGTAGTTTGACCAAAGCATGTCACAGACATTTCTTTAAGACCCCAGAGCTGTTCTTAATTTGTGGAAAAAATGGATAAATAAAAGATAAACCCTTTAAAAATACACTGATTTGCCTAGTTATCCTGGTTTAAATAACCATTAATTTGAATTATTAAACTGTTTATGGAGCCCAAAACGGTTTTCTATGTTTTATCACCTTTGTGAACATGACTCGGCTGTTCTTAAGTGAGGCTTTTGAATGTTTCTCTGTCATTTCCATCTTAATGCACACTGACGTATTTCAGTAAGCCTTTTCACAGCACTGTGCTGGAGTTAAGAAATACACTGTGTTGTTTATACCATTCCTTTTAATCATTTGTATTCATTTTGTTCTCCGTCTAGCTCCTCAAGGTATGTGGCAATGAATTACGTTTACCTCGTTACCTGTACCTATGCAATATTTAGAAGACATTTTCTCCCAGGGAGTGCAGGGCCAATTGCATTCTCAATTGAGAGTGGCGTACACGCAATCATGCACCACATGGCACAACTGGGATTTCAAACTGAAGCCCGGCAGTGGGGCTCTCTGTCCCCCCATGGTGGCGCATCACTTAAAAGGAATTCCCTTAGAGTCACTGAAGTTTCAAATCAATTTATCACCAGTTTCCCTCTTAAAGAGAAATGCTTTCTATCATAATGAGGACAAAGCAGCTGTTTATTTTCACGCGATTTATTGCGGTGTTCCAAGCGCATAAGAAAAGCACAGCTACTTTTGTTCTGAAGAGCATTTAGCGCAGGGTTCTACTCAAGCTGATTAACGTCTCACCATGCCTTTTAAAGAGCAGAGCCCATTTCCTAATCAAACACATTACAGCCCCTCACCAAAACAAATGCAGAATCATTTAATAAAGACACATAGTCAAGTACTTCCAACAGATAATAATTATTGGATTAGGGCCTCAATCCTGGGTGCTCTCCAAAGCCATCATAAAAAAGGTTAATTGAAGATGCACTGTAAAAAAAAATGATGCATCCCCTCTTAGGAACAGTAATTTAGCATGGATAAGGTCTGGAGAAACTGAGGTTAAACTATTTTCTGTAATAATGAATAACATGGTCACAATGGCAACACAGGTTTTACTGAACTTCGTCTTCTGGGGCTGGAGGACTTCTTCTATTATTATCCTGGGGTTGTGGATTCAATCCCTGCCTCGTGTCACTGTCTCTGAGGTGTGTTCTTCCTATGTCTGCATTGTTTTCTTTGACAACATACCAGACATCATTCTGCACAAGGCAGGGAGTCAGTCCAACACGGGCTGTCTCAGGACTGGACAATCCATCACAGGAGACTCACCCTCTCACATCTGTAATAATTTCACATAGCAGAATACCTGGAGGACACCCACGCAGACATAGAGAGAACACAGCAAACTCACAGACAGACAGTGACCCAAAGCATTAAATAAAAACATGACCTCCAGACCCTGGTGCTGTTTGGCTGACACTGCCTGCAGTGCTGCTATTCCCTATAGGGCTTTTAATTGACTGGCTCCTACTGGTGTTTTTACTGGCTTGTAACACACTCACTTACCTGCTCTCACGCATGTTTTAACAGACGTATGTGTGCAAAAGCACTACTCAAAAATGGTCCTGGAGGCAGTGCTGCTGTTGAGGCTGAAAGAATGTAATTGATTAACAGCCGACAGGTGGGGATTAATGAGATTCACTAGAACCCTTCCACAAGGGGGCACCATTAGAAGTCAAAGAGAAGATTTGTCTCATTGACACTATGTCCTTGATTAAATAAGCATACATAATGCTAATAATTAGGGAAGCAAAATTGCTCTTACCTTTTGGCACCTTGTTGTTCTATATAAATATATTTTTAATAAATGAATAAAACAAATTTTCAATGCATCTAATAATAATAATAATGTTAATGTGCAATCATTTGTCATTGTACAACGTGAAATGAAATGTGTCTTCCATATTTAACACATCTGTGGCAGTTAATTCACACACACACACACACACACACACTAGTGCACTAGGGGCTGTGAATACACACCCAGAGAAGAGGGCAGCCATCCCTGGAACCCGGGGAACATTTGGGGGTTCAGTGTCTTGCCCGAGGGCACTTCAGCCATGAAAGTCCCTACCAGTCCTCGGGCTTGAACCTGCAGCCTTCTGGTACCAAGCCGGTCCTCTAAGTTTTTCCTGCCAGAAGCTCCTATCAATGTGAGAGTAAGACTTAACATTATGCTCTGTATTTGCTGTCCTTACATAGAAACTTGGCAAGTCTGTAGTGCTTTCTGGGGATGTCTAGATTGTTCTATGGAGGTTATGAGTGAGAAGGTAGGTAAGGGTGAGGTTTGTGGGGGAGTCAGGGGTGGTTATGAGTGAGAAGGTGGGTCAGGTGAGGTTTGTGGGGGAGCCAGGGGTGGTTATGAGTGAGAAGGTAGGTAAGGGTAAGGTTTGTGGGGGAGTCAGGGGTGGTTATGAGTGCGAAGGAGGGTCAGGTGAGGTTTGTGGGGGAGCCAGGGGTGGTTATGAGTGAGAAGGTGGGTTAGTGTGAGGTTTGTGTGGGAGCCAGGGGTGGTTATGAGTTAGAAGGTAGGTAAGGGTGAGGTTTGTGGGGGACTCAGGGATGGTTATGAGTGAGAAGGTGGGTCGGGGTGAGGTTTGTGGGGGAGTCAGGGGTGGTTATGAGTGAGAAGGTGGGTCAGGTGAGGTTTGTGGGGGAGCCAGGGGTGGTTATGAGTGAGAAGGTAGGTAAGGGTGAGGTTTGTGGGGGATTCAGGGGTGGTTATGAGTGAGAAGGTGGGTCGGGGTGAGGTTTGTGGGGGAGTCAGGGGTGGTTATGAGTGAGAAGGTGGGTCGGGGTGAGGTTTGTGGGGGAGTCAGGGGTGGTTATGAGTGAGAAGGTGGGTCAGGTGAGGTTTGTGGGGGAGCCAGGGGTGGTTATGAGTGAGAAGGTGGGTTAGTGTGAGGTTTGTGGGGAAGCCAGGGGTGGTTATGAGTGAGAAGGTAGGTAAGGGTGAGGTTTGTGGGGGAGTCAGGGGTGGTTATGAGTGAGAAGGTGGGTCGGGGTGAGGTTTGTGGGGGAGCCAGGGGTGGTTATGAGTGAGAAGGTAGGTAAGGGTGAGGTTTGTGGGGGAGTCAGGGGTGGTTATGAGTGAGAAGGTGGGTCAGGTGAGGTTTGTGGGGGAGCCAGGGGTGGTTATGAGTGAGAAGGTGGGTTAGTGTGAGGTTTGTGGGGGAGCCAGGGGTGGTTATGAGTGAGAAGGTAGGTAAGGGTGAGGTTTGTGGGGGACTCAGGGATGGTTATGAGTGAGAAGGTGGGTAAGGGTGAGGTCTCTGGGGGTGTCCAGGGAGGTTATGAGTGAGAAGGTGGGTTAGTGTGAGGTTTGTGGGGGAGCCAGGGGTGGTTATGAGTGAGAAGGTGGGTTGGGGTGAGGTTTCAGGAGCAGTCCGGGGTGGTTATGAGTGAGAAGGTGGGTTGGGGTGAGGTTTGTGGGGGAGTCCAGGGTGGTTATGAGTAAGAAGGTGGGTTAGTGTGAGGTTTGTGGGGGAGTCAGGGGTGGTTATGAGTGAGAAGGTGGGTCGGGGTGAGGTTTGTGGAGGAGTCAGGGTGGTTATGAGTGAGAAGGTGGGTTAGTGTGAGGCTGGTGGGGGAGTCAGGGGTGGTTATGAGTGAGAAGGTGGGTTAGTGTGAGGTTTCAAGGGTAGTCCAGGGTGGTTATGAGTGAGAAGGTGGGTCGGGGTGAGGTTTGTGGGGGAGTCAGGGGTGGTTATGAGTGAGAAGGTGGGTCAGGTGAGGTTTGTGGGGGAGCCAGGGGTGGTTATGAGTGAGAAGGTAGGTAAGGGTGAGGTTTGTGTGGGAGTCAGGGGTGGTTATGAGTGAGAAGGTAGGTAAGGGTGAGGTTTGTGGGGGAGTCAGGGGTGGTTATGAGTGAGAAGGTAGGTAAGGGTGAGGTTTGTGGGGGAGTCAGGGGTGGTTATGAGTGAGAAGGTGAGTTAGTGTGAGGTTTGTGGGGGAGCCAGGGGTGGTTATGAGTGAGAAGGTAGGTAAGGGTGAGGTTTGTGGGGGACTCAGGGGTGGTTATGAGTGAGAAGGTGGGTCGGGGTGAGGTTTGTGGGGGAGTCAGGGGTGGTTATGAGTGAGAAGGTGGGTCAGGTGAGGTTTGTGGGGGAGCCAGGGGTGGTTATGAGTGAGAAGGTAGGTAAGGGTGAGGTTTGTGTGGGAGTCAGGGGTGGTTATGAGTGAGAAGATGGGTCAGGTGAGGTTTGTGGGGGACTCAGGGGTGGTTATGAGTGAGAAGGTGGGTCGGGGTGAGGTTTGTGGAGGAGTCAGGGTGGTTATGAGTGAGAAGGTGGGTTAGTGTGAGGCTGGTGGGGGAGTCAGGGTTGGTTATGAGTGAGAAGGTGGGTTAGTGTGAGGTTTCAGGGGTAGTCCAGGGGTGGTTATGAGTGAGAAGGTGGGTCGGGTGAGGTTTCAGGGGTAGTCCAGGGTGGTTATGAGTTAGAAGGTGGGTCGGGTGAGGTTTCAGGGGTAGTCCAGGGTGGTTATGAGTTAGAAGGTGGGTCGGGTGAGGTTTCAGGGGTAGTCCAGGGTGGTTATGAATGAGAAGGTGGGTCGGGGTGAGGTTTGTGTGGGAGTCAGGGTGGTTATGAGTGAGAAGGTGGGTCGGGGTGAGGTTTGTCGGGGAGTCAGGGTGGTTATGAGTGAGAAGGTGGGTCGGGGTGAGGTTTCAAGGGTAGTCCAGGGTGGTTATGAGTGAGAAGGTGGGTCGGGGTGAGGTTTCAGGGGTAGTCCTGGATGGTTATGAGTTAGAAGGTGGGTCGGGGGGAGGTTTGTCGAGGAGTCAGGGTAGTTATGAGTGAGAAGGTAGGTAAGGGTGAGGTTTGTGGGGGAGTCAGGGGTGGTTATGAGTGAGAAGGTAGGTAAGGGTGAGGTTTGTGGGGGAGTCAGGGGTGGTTATGAGTGAGAAGGTGGGTTAGTGTGAGGTTTGTGGGGGAGCCAGGGGTGGTTATGAGTGAGAAGGTGGGTTAGTGTGAGGTTTGTGGGGGAGCCAGGGGTGGTTATGAGTGAGAAGGTAGGTAAGGGTGAGGTTTGTGGGGGACTCAGGGGTGGTTATGAGTGAGAAGGTGGGTCGGGGTGAGGTTTGTGGAGGAGTCAGGGTGGTTATGAGTGAGAAGGTGGGTTAGTGTGAGGCTGGTGGGGGAGTCAGGGTTGGTTATGAGTGAGAAGGTGGGTTAGTGTGAGGTTTCAGGGGTAGTCCAGGGTGGTTATGAGTGAGAAGGTGGGTCGGGTGAGGTTTCAGGGGTAGTCCAGGGTGGTTATGAGTTAGAAGGTGGGTCGGGTGAGGTTTCAGGGGTAGTCCAGGGTGGTTATGAGTTAGAAGGTGGGTCGGGTGAGGTTTCAGGGGTAGTCCAGGGTGGTTATGAATGAGAAGGTGGGTCGGGGTGAGGTTTGTGTGGGAGTCAGGGTGGTTATGAGTGAGAAGGTGGGTCGGGGTGAGGTTTCAAGGGTAGTCCAGGGTGGTTATGAGTGAGAAGGTGGGTCGGGGTGAGGTTTCAGGGGTAGTCCTGGATGGTTATGAGTTAGAAGGTGGGTCGGGGTGAGGTTTGTCGAGGAGTCAGGGTGGTTATGAGTGAGAAGGTGGGTCGGGGTGAGGTTTCAGGGGTAGTCCAGGGTGGTTATGAATGAGAAGGTGGGTCGGGGTGAGGTTTCTGAGGGAGTCGGGGTGGTTATGAGTGAGAAGGTGTGTCAGGGTGAGGTTTCAGGGGTAGTCCAGGGTAGTTATGAGTGAGAAGGTGGGTCGGGGTCAGGTTTCAGGGGTAGTCCAGGGTGGTTATGAATGAGAAGGTGGGTCGGGGTGAGGTTTCTGAGGGAGTCGGGGTGGTTATGAGTGAGAAGGTGTGTCAGGGTGAGGTTTCAGGGGTAGTCCAGGGTAGTTATGAGTGAGAAGGTAGGTCGGGGTGAGGTTTGTCAGGGAGTCAGGGTGGTTATAAGTAATGAGTTGGAAGTTTGATTGAGTAAGGTTTCTGGGGGAGTGTGAGGGGGTTATGAGTAAAATTATGGGTGAGGTTTCTGAGCAGTCTGGGGTGGTTATGAGTCAGAAGGTGGGTCGGGCGAGGCTTTTGGGGGAGTTTGGGGTAGTTATGACTCAGAACTTTCATCGGACGAGGTTTCTCTATGAGGGTCTGGGTTGGTGCGTTGCTGACAGGCAGCCGCCACAGCTTCTTAAGTGATAAAATGCTGGAGACTGAAGCCAGATCAAAGCAGAGAGAGCTTTCACTGGCAGGGATCGGAGGCCCTTCCCAGCATGTGCCATGTGTTCAGAGAGGGAGCTGGGCTCAGTGATGTTGTTGCTGCCGTTCTGAAGTGATCCCACACATGCTGCCGCTCCGGTCTGGACGCATAGGCTGGACGAGGCCTGGAGAACGCAGCAGATGGATGGTGGAAGGGGCTGCTGCAGTGGCCCTGGGTCCGGCCTTATTTGCAGCCTCCCTCAGAGACAGCCAGCTGAAATATTCATACACGGGTATGCAGAGCTGGGGCAGAGAATCACTAATGCGGCTTTTAATGACACACACACACACACATTGGCTGAGTCCTACTGAATCACTTATTCCTACTCTACCCTCTACTGACTGGAATAATCCTGTATCAAGGAAGAGACCTCGTACGGCATGCTCAAGCGCCCCCTCTGGGTTTTAGCTCTCCAGGCATGTGCAACATAGACATCAGCAAGATCGCTCTTTTAAAGCTGAGATGTCTTAAAAAGTATGCTGATTACTTAGGACACATTTCCTGAGGAATCCTTCTGTTTCTTGTATGAGCGGGAAGCTTCTACGTCTTTCTGCAGGCCCCCGTGTGGACATACTATTAATGAACATGAACAAATGGACCATTTTCCCTGTAAATATGTAATAAGATGTTATCAAATCCTGTGATCTTGGACTATTAGCTCTCTGAGAATGTGTGAAATGTGGTGTGTTGAGCTGCTAATGAGCAATGAGGGGACAGGGCAGAGGGGCGCCCTGTTGTAAACCACCTGCTGTGAAAATGTTTCACATCTCTCCACAAAGATGCAGTTTTTATTATGTACACATGAATAAATAGTATTTTAACAGTTTAAAACACATACGTTTTGACTTCAACTTCAAAGGATGAAAGAAAGTATTTTTAAACATGTTCCAGGGCTGTGAAAATGGGTTAAATGGGTTATTGCTGTTTTCGGCAATACCTCCTTTTAAGAGTTGATTATAGGATGTGGTATGGTTATATTTAAATATGGCTGTATCTCAGTCTCCATTTTCTCATTTGATACACTAATTACATGTTAGTTTTATGGCTAAACAAGTTTTTTTGTTTTTTATGTAAACGCTATGTTTTTTTTATGCTTTGTATCTGTTTTTTTTTATTATTATTGACAATGAGCAAAAATAATATTTACATTTTGACCGTATTGTACAGGAAAATTTTGGCAACCACAGCTGCCAGTTTTTTACCGTAAACGTTACAAATTTCTTTTTACAGTGAGTAGTGACTCATCTACACAGCTCTAGAGTCCAAGAGTTCGGTTTCACCTCTGGTCATTGTTTGTGGGTTGTTCTCCCTGTGTCTGCATGGGCTTCCCCCGGGTTCTCTGGTTTCCATTCACAGTGTAAAAACACATATTGATATGTGGACTGGTGGTGTGTAATGTTGTGAGTGTGTACGTGACTGGATGAGTGTGTGAAATTGCCCACTGGGTTAGTGTTGTGTTTCCTGTGATGGACTGGCACCCTGTCTGGAGTGTATTCCTGCCTTGCACCCAATGATTTTGAATAGGCTCACCACAATCCTATTCTGGATGAAGTGGTTACAGACGGTGTATGAATGAATGAACAAACTAATTAATGAACAAATGAATGAATGACCTCTGCACATTTTCATAAACCATGGCTATTACGATTTTTCCAAGAACTATTTTGGAACCCTACTTTTTTTTTTGTGCATTTCTTCCCAGGGGGAGAACATCATATTCCTGCTAAAATGATCATGAATGAATATCCTAAAATGTTGTGGAATAAGGACTTGTAGACGCATCATGTATTCAATGCCAGGGTGTAAAAGTGTAGAAACAGTAAACAGTCTGAGCACTAACCTGAGTCATGTTTTCACAGTCTGACTTAGCAAGATATGGGGCAGCCCCTCTGGGAATCTCTTTTCTGGGAACACACACCGCACAGAGGAAGACATTAGCTGTGCATTTGTTTGTTTATTCACTGAAAACTGGGTGTTGCACCACTTCGTAGGTTTCTCAGTTGTGTACATTTCACAGTGGTAAAGCTTTAAGCTTTTAGAGAGGTCTTGAAAATGCAGTATGTTGATGATTTGTTACACATCTAACTGCACTTCGGCTGTAGTTCTGCACTTGCCATTGCCATTGGTTTTTCCCAGCTTGGTATAGCTTGTCTTCTTTGCCAAACTTATAGACACAGCGTGGTCCTGACCAGGGCTATGGCAAGTCATGAGCCCACCCAGAATCACCGGTGCAAAACAGAGACAGATCCTGGAAAGGGCACCAGTCTAATGTAACTGATTGTGGTAAGGGTCAATACTGTCATATTGTCCACCTCTAAGCCACTATCACTATATTGAATGTTGGTAGTTACTGGTAGATAACATTGATTGAAACATGACTGAAATGAGATGGACATTGGTAATGCTTTTCTTAATTATATTTTCACACCTTATTTGCACATTCCTTCGTCCTAAGTGATAATGACCAGGACATCTCAGGACCAGAAAAGAAGCAGAACCCTCAGGCATGTGACGCCGGTAATGTCCGCCTCACAGTAATGGACTGGAACTGTAACGGAGATTGCTATGCATTACTCATACATGTACCCTCTTGAGCTATGCTAATGGTGGCGTGTTATTACACTGCAACCAAGCACAAAAAACCCAACCATGCAGGTAATTGGTTCATAACCCGGAACATCTGCAAGAGCAAAAACAATATCTCTGATTAGAAAGGTGTGACATGCAGAGGAGGCCACACTGAGAGGGCGAGTTTGCAGGAAGCATATCTGAAGAAGGTCTTTTGAGGAACTGTTCAAAGTTCCAAAAGAAGCACTCATGTAGTGACATAATTAGAAAAGAACACTGAGAACACAATGTGAATATGGCCCTCAGCAGGTCAACAAAGGCCTCCCTCTCTCTGCACTGATCCAGATAGTTGGGAGAGAAGTGGATGATGCAGGAACGAATTATATCAACTTGCAAAGCTGTGCTGCGCTGGTCTAAATGCATGTTTACGGTCTCCTCTAGCTATAAGAGGAAGCTGGAGTGGTAATAGGGAGATCTGCAGTGGAGGAGAGAGTGGGAGAATGAGAAAAGAGTGAGAAAAAACCTGTGCAAATAAAGGTCTGGCAGCGACGGCGTGAAGGGTTTGATGAATTTCCTCATCAGCAGCTCGTCACGCGGTATGGAGGATCTCTATTTTACACCTGACCTTCCCCTGTTAAATACCTTGTTTCACAGCAGCAAGGTAAGCAGATAAGCGCACTTTCAGCCTCAGCAGCTCGCCTCGACGCCTTCTTTTTCCTGAGCCTCCAGCAGAGGCGAGAAAAAGGAGTCTAAACATACACACACACACACACACACACACTCATACACACAAATAGACAGAGAGTGGCAGAGACTGTTCCGAAGGCAATGGCACCGACTGCTGCGAGGTATTAGACATTGTAATTATATTTGTAACGATACTGTGAGGAACGTGCAAGCATGCAAATAAATAAATAAATAAATAAATATATAAATACACACCACAAGGAGGAGGGGTGGGGGGAATTATTAAAAGGCTCAGCGAGAAATCAGGGGATCTTTTGATTGTCTCTGTGTTAACTCCTGTCTGGTGCATTGGCCGGGGCTGAGCGCTTTTTAATTCGAGATGTAATCTTTTTCCATTAGAGCAAATCATAGCCCTGAGACGCCATGCCAGGAGGGGATCATTTTCTTATTTGGCTGGAAAAAAAAAGGTGGGGGGATTAAAATCCCTTGGCTCTAAATTGAAAATCATTAAGAGGGTAATAGGGGGAGTTTCTCCTGTTCCTGTGGTGGGCAGTAATAGTGTGACCAATGTTGCCTTTCCTTCTTAGTCTACACTTCGCCCTCTTTCCCACTGCTCCTCTGTAACAAGGCTACGAATCTGAACGGAGAAGACAGATGGGTACGCTTGATGGATGTGACTGTGCAGCCTGTGAGATGTGAAAGGGGCAAAAAAAAAAAAAAAATGCTGCCGAAGGGTGGCATGCGTGCAAATCTGTCTGCCTTAATTCAGCGAGGAGTCACCATGCTGATTACTCTGATTAGAGTGTCGGAGGCGCTCAATGCCATCTGTCAGAGGGAGCTGTGCTGTGTGTATCTAAGGAAGAGGAGGGAGAGGAGAAACAGGAGGAAACACAAAAACGGGTTTGGGTCAATCTCTCTCTGTCCTGGCGGAGGGCTGGGGCAGCTTGGATCTGCATGACTGCCTCTAATGCAGTGGCTGCACCTCTGCTGGCCAACCACAAAGAGAAGCAGATTAATACAACTTTGCTGTGGCAGTGGATTCTGGACACAACTCTGCTGCTGAGCCTCTCTCTGCCCAGATAAGTCCACTGCAAATTATACCTCTGCACCACAGAGGTTTCACTAGGCTTCACTTGCTTAGCCAGGTGCCAATAAGCACAAATCAAACACAACAGCAACCATGGCAACCGACACAGGAAACATCAAGAGTTGGGGTATTTTATTATTTTTTTTAAAGGGGAGGGGAGGAATTTTTTAACGTTAGCCAAGGCTTTTCTCGCTCTCCTTCTGAGTTATGTTCTCCTTTCTTCGCAAGACTAGCAGTTAAATCATTTTTTTGTTTGCGCATATTCCGGCTTCAATGACTATATCTTGTAATTTACAGGGATAATTCAATGCAGCAAATCCATGACAATCCTTTTGAGAGAGATAATAATCTAAGCCCAAATAATTAAAGGAGTGATAATGAAAAGTCGGAGTGCCTGATATGAGCAGATAAGGAACGGAGATGTGGAAGCCAAAGAAAGTGATAAGAAACACAAGAATGGGCGAAAATAACGAGGGTAACTGATACAGGATCCATACATAGACAGGCGCTGAGTGCGCTTACAAGTATAAACAGCCAGGAGAGGTAAGATTACAGGGATTAGGTCATGTGAAAGCTACCTGCTTACCTACATGCAGGTGACAAGCCTATCTTGTTGACTCCCTCCCACACTCCCCTTTAACAGACACAGAGGACAGCCTGGGGGGGATCGAAATATAAAAATCAATGGGAATGCGAATGGGTGACAAATGGGGAGCTGCAGGGACAAAGGACTGAGAATCATGTACAAAACTGAAAGCTTAAAGGAACGTACTGTATAACTTCACCCCTAGTGTGGCCTCTACTGCTTTCCTGTAGATTGGAGGTTTTTCTGCTTTCCAGTAGTTCCCTCAATGCCACAAAGATAAAGAGCTCCCGTAGCTGTTGAGTAAAGAACATGAAAGGACAATAGACACTTCAGAAACCTAGCATTGACCCTCTAAGTTCGTGGCATGTCTGTTTATCTATCGAGAGAGAGAGAGAGAGAAAACACTTGGTTAAATGAAGGCCAGAGAACCTGAGCATTCAATGTTATATGTCCTCCAGCTTTCAGAACACCCTTGAGTAGTTTTGCTAGTTTTGTTAGAACAGCACAGGGATTGTGTTTTGGGAAATGTCCATATTTTGGGTCAGACGTTGTTTTTGGCTAGGTCCTGGCAGCCCTTTCTCCCTTCTGACTTAAACCCAGTCTATACTGACCCATCTTTACCCCCCAAAAACCATTTTGGAGTTAGCATTTGGCTAATATGTTCTGGAAAACCAGATAGAATGGGGATGCAGACATAATCCAGATAGAAAAGTAGTCTAGGCTTAAAATGTCACTGTCTCCACACCTCAGATCCTCATGTCCTGGAGTACGAATTCCATATGGTATGAGGGTATGGGCCAGAATATTGATACTTTAGAGCCTGTTGATTAGTATTCTCTTACTGAGACTGATCTATGACCATTTTGCTTCCGGTTTTCCAAATAATGTTGATCACATTAAATTTCCACAAGAGCAGTGCAATTCAAACCAATTCTAACCGCATCACTTCTGTCAAAGGTTCAGAGATTCCATAAAGCACTTACAAGTATCTCTCAAAAAGGGAATCTGAATCCACAACCTAGAGATCAAGAAATTCATTCTTCACCAACTGAGCTAATGCCAGCCAGGCGTCTGTCTGTTACCTCGCTCCTCCTTATCATTATTATCTTCAACAGTGTGTCTGTAAGTCTGGGGTTTCTTATAAATAGCCCTGGGTTTTCTTTGTGCTTTGTGAAATCTTCTTTGTGCAGTATCAACAGTTCTAAGCTGTGTTTTGTCTGCTTCTTTAGTGTCTCGTTTTCAGTCGCAACTTCACAGCTTCTTATTTTCTTGTTCACAGTTTCTGAGGGTCTGTGTGATCCTAGTTCACCCATTTTTCAGCGTACGTAGTCTGGCCTAGTCATACTATGATTTCTTCATTTTGACCTTGACTTTCTGATATTGCATTTGCCTCTGATGAATATAGCTGTTCTGGAGAGTCTCAGAGTAGAAGGTTGGAGAACTCTTGATTTTAGATTTTAGACCACAAAAAAAACTTGTTGAGTGGTTTGAGATGGTTTGTAAGATCCAGATCCATAAATTATTATGTAACTTCAAAAAGTGATTTTTAAGATAATATGTCCTCTTTAGGGTTGTACCAATTACCAGAGTTTGAAAGTAACAAATTACATTTACTCACATTATTGTAATTGAGTTTTTTTGGTGTACTTTTAGTTTTTTTAAGTACATTTTTCCTGAAGTATTGTACTTCACTACATTTTAAATGACATCTGATACTGAGTAAAAATTTAAATAAATAAACTGCACCGGAGACTACTGGGGTGAATGATGTGCTGGAGAGTGCAGACTCGGCTGAGTGCGAAACCCTGTCAAATTCTGAGTTACTCTGGAAAGAAATGAACCCCTGGCCATATTTAAGGGGCCACTTCGGCTTCAAGTGCAAGGAAGGCCACATCTTTATAATGCAGTGTGAGCTGTGTTTGCCAAGAGAAAATTAGCAGTTTATAAAAACCCAAAATCAAACCTGCGCATGTAGATTATGTACAGGTACATTAAATAACAGCATTGGTAGTTAAAAATAAATGTTTCTATTTTAGTAAGAGGCTCAAATTAGCAAAAAATACATCAGTGTGTTCTAGTGGGTGTTATTGAACTATTTCCTCTATTGGCCTTTGTGTTACAACTCGATCTGCACCAATTTATTTTATTTATCTCCCAAATTTTCATATTCTTTGTGTGTATTAACATACTTCACTGAACGTTTTGGCACATTTCTCTATTTGATGTATTATAGCTCTATATTATAAAGCACCTGGCTGCTATGACAACTTAATTTCCCTCAAGGGATTAATAAAATTCATAAAATCTATCTAGCAACCTGCTGGTAATGTGTTATTATACTATATAGTGCTCAGCGGTCTTTCCACTTCTGCCAGTTACACTGTGTAGGGTGTAGGGAGTCATCAGAGATTCCTCAGGAGTTAAGCATTAAAACTGAATGGAGAAGAATGCAAAGAGTGCTGATGCACGCTGTTGTCTGTTTGTGTGGTAAATCCAGGGCTGTTTTTGTATTCTGGGGAGGAAGGCGAGAACCTTGTTTAATATGCACATTCTATTTGAAGTTAATTTTTGTTTTTAAATGTTATTAGGCACAGGGTAAGGATAGACGTGATACATAAACAAAGAAATTTAAGTGCTGATTTGGGTAAATAGAGTGTAATTGAGCTCTAAGAAGGCTGGTGATTTACTCAATTGAGCAGCCATTTCAGAGATGACAAGATTCAAATGTTTTTTTTTTCCTCCTGGATGCTTGGGAAAAGAAGGAGCGAAGAGGGGGGGTGGAGGAGCCGCTTCTCTCCTCGCTGTCAGATATTAGGCCAGCGCTGAGTGTGTTTGCTTACAGCCCTTATCAGAGCCAATTAGAGAAAGTTCCACTAACTCCCTTCATCCTTTCATCACAACAGAAAGCGTCTCATACACACATCTGCTGAGAGAGAGAGAGAGAGAGAGAGAGAGAGAGAGATTGTGTACACACTGCGGCTTCAGGCTCTTCATTAGCCCTCCGTAGCCCATTTGCACTTGATCAGTTTTCTTCACTCATTCTATGCCCCATCTCTCTCTCTCTCTGTGTCTCACTCATTCTCTCCCTCCCTCACTCTCCTCAGTCTCTCTGTGTGATGTTTTTTCTCACGTCTATAAGCGACAGAACAGGTGAGGGCTATATTTGAACATTGGCAGGGAAGAGATACCCAAAATAATGCTGTGAACACTTATCTGAATGTGTACAGTGAAAGATGAATGATGAAATACATATTCCACAGCAAGTCATCTGTCTCTAACAGCTGAACGCAAGGCATTGTTGCAGAGTGTGGAAAAACAAAGATGAGGGGAAAAAAAAGATGACAAAATAAATGCATAATTGGGGAGAAATGTAGGATGGCTATTTTTGATGTGTGTCTGTTTGTCTGTGTGTGTGTGTGTGTGTGTGTGTGTGTGTGTGTGAATAAGAATGAAAGTGACTGAGAGCACTGCGTATGCGTCTTTGCCTACTGGCATATCATCACTGCTGTAAACCTCATAAATCAGTCTTTCACCATTCAGAGTTTCTTCACATGAATTGAAAGCTGCCACTCCCCTGTATGTCTTCCAGATATTTATACACCTACAAAAATGAAAAGCTGTGCAAATAGTGGGTTCCTGTACACGGAGGCCACTAACAGCTCTTTTAGAAAGTGTGGGTGTTATACACAAACAGTTTGGAACTGTCTGAAAGGTTGGTGCAGAGAGCAGAAACAGGCTTTTCATAGAACGAGTTCATTCACTGGTTCCTCTCAATTTACCACAGAGATATAAGTTTTAGTAGAGGATTCTCACTGAATGTGACATTAAGGAGAAGTCAGGGACAGAAAAATGGATCATTTGAAACTCGGAAATATGTGGCCATGGCTATTCTTTCAACAGCACCAAAATAACACACCTCCCTCTGCATTAGTTAACACTGCGTATGAATGTCATATTTGAATTTAGCGAGGCTCTGTGGCTCTGGTTTTCAGTTCTGTTCTGTCCCATGGCTAGCTGGGTAAAATGTTCAGACATAGATTTAAAAAGGAACATTTGTTAATGTATTAAGAGACTGTTTAGAGTCGCATTAGAGCTGTAAGTATTTCTATATTAATTGATCTCAGTATTTATTGCGATATTAACATTTTGTCACATTGTATATATATATAGTATATAGTATAGTATATATATAGTGACTGTTAATGCCATTTGTGTTTAAGACTCGCCATAACTTTTACAGTTCTGGAGTTTACAGTTACCTTCACTGAAAATTTTCCGAATTTATTCAGAAACTGCATCGGCCAATCAAAATCAAGAGACATTTTTAATCCTTTAAACCTGTATATGAGCTCATTCTAAAAGACAGAGTGTTGGAAACAATGGCTGACAATAATGAAGCTGAATATGTTTACAGGCAGAGATTTTCTCCAATATTTTTGAATTCATTCTGAATATAGATTAAGACTAAAGTGTTTATAAGTATTCAACAGTCTGATGAATATCGCATGCTAAAAGTAATTCAATCAAAATGACACACATGCACCTAGTATACAGACATCACTATGACAATGAGCATCAGAGTCCTGTCAGAGGAGCAGCAGCAGTTTTCAGTTGGTGTAATTTGTTGTATTTTATTGTAATGGTTTCAGCAAAAATTGCTTTACATACACTTATTAAAGAGAGCACTGGAGAGAAAGACATGTCCCACAACATTCCATTAAACATAAGCTGGATGCCAAATGTCTGTATGAAAATGCACAGTAACGACAGGTGGGAGAGAGTCAGAGTGAAGAAATTCACAGATTTTGCGTAGAAGCAAAAATTCCACACATAGCAGCAGTAATTCATAATGTTCTGCATTTGGAAGAAAAAGTCTCTCCCCTGCAGAAAAACCCTAGTGCAGTAATAATCTAATGCTTTAGTCTTAATTCAAGCTAGGCTCCTGCACAGAGTATGGTGTTATATCCAACCTGTTTGGCATCCACAGAAATGTAATCAGATACATTTGTTTGTATAGCTATTATTCATCGATGTAAAGGAACAGGTTGTATTTTTACCTTAAAATGACCTGTAATAGGGAGAATAGAGCCTCTGTCTTTGTTATTCCAGGCTTAGCACTGCAGGAATATCAGCAGGTGACTGAATTTACAGCAGCAAATGGCCAAACAAGAAACATTTATATATACATGGTTCACTCCCAGAGCCAGTTGTCCTCACCTTTAGCAGCTTCGCCAGTCATTCCTCACCAGAAACGGGGCTTCTATAACTTGTAACATGATGCAGTCACCTGTGATTTACTGCAGAGGGTGACAGACAGGCAGAGAGAGATGGAGAGGGAGCTGGTTAATATTACATCACAAATATGAGCATGTGATATGTCCCTGAGAGATGACCTGAGATGCCTCTCCTGCTGTTGCTGCTCTAGGTTTGGTTAGCCTCACTCAGCCTTCAGCTATTTCTCACTTCCCCCAACACAGTGGCCACACAAACACTCTGTCGTACATGTTAAGAGAACTCACCTAGGGACTGTAGTCCATCCACTTTGCATAACAGCGTATAATGACCATCGCAGGTGGTCTTCGTTTGAATCACAAGCATCTTTTACAAGACCAAATGGACGTATGGAAAAGGCTCTGCTGGAGCCTCCATGCAAGTAATAGAAATCAGAGCTGATTGTCTAAGCAAAGCTTTTCAGTTCCAGCTTTTTTTAGCGGCGAGCCTGGGGATTGCGGCTCGGTTCCACAGGCCTTTCAGTTTTAATTCGGTTTGGATGAGCAGTGTTATTAGTGGCGGAGAGCAGCTGTGTCAGGCAGATCTGTAATGGGGCCCCTGCTCTGCAGCCTCGGATATCAGCCTCTGATAACACCTAATTAGCCGGACTCCATCTTCAGCGCTAATATCATACACTCTGTTCAGAAGAGGGCCAGTCCCGAGCAGAACACAGCTCTACCACGGCCCGCATTCATCGCAAATGAAAAGAAGCCGGCTGCGATTTCCTGCCCCCTGACAGGAAATAAAAAAGTGCACAAGGTCCTAGTTGCTTAGTCATGGTTTCTAAGGCACCTTCGGTTGGGTGGCATGCGTTGGCGCTGCAGAGATAGGATAATTGCTGCAGCTAGATGAATAGGCCAGACAAAGGCCATGTACTCCCCTTGTTTTGTTTACCTTTATCTAGGAGACAGATAAAGACTCTAGTACAAGATGCAAGAGCTGCAGAGGTCAGGCCAGGAGACAAGGTGAACAAAGCACCACCGTTACGCTAATGGATAAGAAGAAGAAGGGAGGGAGAGACTAGCATCCTTTCACACCACTGACATTAGCATCAACTCGATAAAGAGTTCCACTGGGAGGAATTAACACAGAGAGCATCAGGACAAAAAGGAGAGATTTAAAATGCAAACGGAAAGTCTGACAAAAAATAATTGTGTTAGCTGGACTTCTCCCTGAAGAGCTCAGATAAGATAAACACTCAGAAAGTGTCAATACGCAGCGTCAACAGGCCACAGAGAAGATTTCTTGCAGGCTGAGACGAGACTGATAAAACAAACAGACAATGACATAAAGAGTGTCCGGGGCCTCTGGATCTATGGGACTTCTGTTGTTTTAAAGACTTCACTCTGAATCTTGCTGAAATTAATTCCAATCAACAAGCACTAGTCATTAAGAAACCTATTAAGGATACTCTGATGTACACTCAAAGTCTTTATGTTCTTTGTTTACCGTCTTACCATCTGGATTCCAGCATCCTTGAGAATGGTCTTATGCTTGTGTGAATAAATATATAGTGTAACAGTTTTTTGCATAGTCCTCTTGTAGACATTCTACCGAACAGTCAGCAAGCCATCTTCATACTGTCAACAACCTGTCAGCATTGAAAAAGCTTATCAATCAAGTCTCAGCAACATGTGATTTCAACAAACTTGACATGAACTCAATCAAGAGAATACAAGGATGCAAGAATTTATATTTATTCAGGTACAGATACAACCATCTATATATATATATATATATATATATATGGGCATCACACAGTGGAACAACTTTCCCTTGATCCAGTATGGCGGCTTTCAAGATGGTTGCCATGTTCTAAAAGAGAGGCCCCCTCACCCACTCACCAGTGCGGGTGTATTCTGATAAAAGAGTATCCTGTGACTTTTGACTCACCCTGTATTTATAACATCAACCTTCCCTCGGACTGCAGATGAAAATTAGCCATTCGGTTAAATTTTTAACATTTACATTATGAGCTTAAGATGTTCATTAATGTGTATTATCCATGTTTTTAATAAATAAATAACAATAACAATAACAATGTATGTATGTATGTATATCCATATCCATTTAGATACATTTTATTGTATCGATGCATTTTATTTCACATTTTTGAGCTTAGACACCAAAGCTCCACAGGCCATCACTTGGTCATCACTATTATTAAGCCAATCAGCAGCCAGGGTTAGCCATCCATCATTCAGAGCTGCTACAGGGATTTAGGGTTTGTTTTGTTTGTTTTTTGCAGGACGCTGAGATCAGATGGGAACCTACAGCTCTGCTTTTAGATAGAACTAATGTGTCCTGCAGAAACTACATTTCATTCTCCCTCAACACCTCTGTGATGACAATAAAGCCCCACCTCACTCCAGCTTCATTGTGCTGGCTCTGCCAAAACCAAACCCAGTGCCAAAATCAATATCTCTTATTATTATTTTAGAAAAAAATAATTGTGTCCACCCGCATTTGCCCAGGCAAATCAATTTCTGTATGATTCAATAAGCTGGTTCATGACTTTCATTTAACAGGTTGTTCACAACTGCAGATTGTTTGTTGACTGTCCAGTGTCTAAAAGTGGAATATCCCATACATGTTTCCAAAGTACAGTTTGTCTAGTTTCAGTACATGTTCGTTCTGTGTTTTGTGACCCAGACTACTGCGGGAGTCAGCGCTCCGTTCTCCATCTCTTTTTTCCTTTGCGTTGCGTGTAAAAAGTTATTAAGGCACCATCTCAGCATCAAAGTCACAGGTAAGTCCCTTTTCAGCTGCACAGCTCTCATTTCAACTTCAATAGAATTTCATTTCCCTCACTGGCTCCCCCAAAGCCCTCCCCTTTTCCCACCACATACTACTCAGTGGGCAAGGGAGTGAAAAGGAGTGGAATAGCAAGAGGAGCTGGCGTTTGTCTGTGTGTGCTAAGAGTTGGTTGAAAGACACCTCTTGTTATAATGATTCCACAAGATTGGAAAACACTGCAGAGAGGGACGAATACGACGCGGTCCTGATGAAGACAGCACATATAGGTAATAGACATGTGCTGGATGAGATGAACTCGTGCCTGAAAATGTGCAGGGGAGGACGCCAGGTCCCACTGCACTCTCCCCATCTGAAACAATCAATAGAGCAATGGTAAAATACTCGCCTTGGCAGAAGATCTTTGTTGTGTGCAAATGGCCACATCTTTTATATACATAAATGCACGTATGTCGATACGGCGCATTGATTGTTTGTCCAGATGGATCTCTTGCTCTGTATTGATCTTTTTTCAACTTCAGACAGACTCACTCTGGGCAGTGAGGAGCTCGGGCCGGCCTGGCACACGTGTAGGGATTGGTTTTTGTTGTTGGGACTCAAAGCAAAACTAATTTCATTTGACTGAAGTCAGGTAGAATAAAAAAGAATAAGGTCTTCGTTTGTTTACAGTGAGACAGCATTGTTGTTCACATTGCTCAGCCTCTGAACCGACGCCAGTACGTGACACTGAAAATTCTTCCTCAGCCAGAGCTGATAACAGCCAAGCAAGCATAGCTAACTTCATTAGGGAGCTGGAAAGCTGGCTTGTGTTCTGAGCTGCGGTTATTAAAAGAGAAGCAAGGAGAGGGAGGGTGTTTGATGAAACACGGACGTTCTCAGGCGACTCTACAAAACAAATAATGATGTTCTCAAGCGGCCATGCTGTAATACTGATGGACAGATTCATATGTACTTTCTGCCACTCCACCAGCCCATCTTACTTTATGCAGGTCAGGTGATATGTGTCACGCTTGGGAGTTGGCAGCTGTATGGCATTCAAACTAAGGTTGGTCCTCCACAGAGTCCCAGAGACGTGACCATGCAGCTCTCCTCCAGCCTCCAGTACCCTTCCTACAATGCCTAGTGTCCTTGTGGAGAGAGAGAGAGAAAGAGAAAAAAAACACCCTGCCAAATCTGCCAGCAGATGCAGTAGCAGCAGCACTTGGAAAGCTACTGGTGTGGTGGGCACGAGGGGCCTATGAATGTTTAAAGATTGTGGAGCACCCGAGGAGTCAGGATTAAACTTGGCTGATGAGGATTCTGGAAGAATCCGACCAGACGACCACCAGGGAGCGCCGGTTTCTCCGAGGGTTTTTGTGAGCGGAGAAGGCGCCAGCAGGCTGACACTGGAAGAAAAAAAAAACAGCCCTGCACAACTCAGGGGCTCTTCAAAGGGAAGGAGAGTGAGTGCTATTAATCCCAGGCTTTTCTTGTGAGGAACTGAGGCGACCACTTTTTGTGCGCTGAGGCAGGAGGAATAAGGTAATGAGATCACACGTGTTATAGCTCTTACAGAGCTACTTTCAGCCTCCTCTGACAGCTCTTTGTTGGCATAAATGAAACACTATTTCATCCATTTCGTATAAGACAGACCACTCTAATCATTCCACGGTACTCTCGGCCATGTTGGAAACATAACGATGAAGAGAATAGAAGGTTTTTGACAAATATTGACATAGACGCTACACTCCACTCTCTCACATAGTTTAAATCCCATTTCAACTCTTAGTTTTTCCTAGGGGTAGGGTGTCTCAATTCTCTTTGGGGAAAAAGGGCTCAGACTGAGGGGTAGGGCTATATACCCCGTGAAACTGAAATTTCTTACAGTCACACTTTAAACACAGGGCTATGAATGCCTTGTGAATCACCAGCAAGATGCATAAATGTTATTATTTTCTCCTTTAAAAATGATGATCATCACTGTATTTGCTCAGTTTAATGTAGTTTCTTAATTTTGTAATTCTTAATATCTCTTTACTTCATAACAAGCATAAATCATATCTCAGTAGCTGCCAGATATGTCCAGTTCCATCTTACATGGTGAAGCAATTACATTCTAGCTCCTGTGGCTGCTGCAATAGTTAAGGTGGAAATGGAAGTTCTGAACCAAATAAGCAGCTGACTTCAGGTTCATATCACTGAGAGTTAGAAGTGGGTGATAATATAAGACAGTCATATGCTTAGAGGCATATGATATAATAAATACTACATATTTAACTTTATTAAAATTCAGCGGCATTACTCTGGTATCACTGCAGACTGGCAGCAGAGCACAGCTGATGTCATATAAGGCTCTTGTCATATCGTTTAGTACAACTTGTGTTGTAGAATAACACTCGAAAAAAGGGGTATGGGTATAATATGGAAAAGGGATTCACCCATTTTGTTTGAGAAATAAGAATGCGGAAGTAGATTAATATTGGGATAATATTCAAGTGTATACTGTTTTCCAGTTGCCCTGGTATATTCTGTTTAGTTCCTATAGAAACTGAGGACAGTTCATGGATGAAATAATGCTAATCATGCTAGTGTGAGAACTGTCTTGCAGGTCTTTAGAGCTCCACAGAGGATGTGGCAGTCATTACCAGAAATGTTGCTTTGTACAAGTTCAATTTTACCTGGTTGACATTGAAATCAAGGTTAGCTGCATGCTAAATCCCACCCTGTGTGCCCAGTGAAAGCCAGGAATGAAGTGTGAACCTGGAAAAGGCTGTTGCATTGTGCAGTGTGACCTTGAGCACGTCCTTAGGAAGGCATGGTTGCTTTGTCTTTCCTCAAACTGAAAGAATGAGCCCAGTTCAATCGAGCTGAAGTCGTCTCGCTGCACAGCTTGCATGCTTCAGTTGACGGCAGCATTACAACCACCTTTAAGGACGTTTTCATACGGTAGCTCTCAGTCAGGAGAACTTCCAAACCCCCGAGGCATTGAATCCAAAGAAAATGAGATACTTTTTGGTGCGTTTGTATTGACAGTTTTCTTACAAACAGCTATCCCCTGGTCTCTGCCTTCTCACTCCTACTTCCAACGCTTGCCTTCTATTTTACATATACACACACAAGCACACAACCTCCACACATACAAATAACTGAGAGAGGCTCTGAAGCCCAGAAAAGAATGTGAATACTAATACAGACACATTTGCTTTCCTAGAACTTTATTTTTTCATAACTGATTAAATATTAAACCACATTTCTGCTCCAGTTAATTGCATGTCAACACTTGGGGGGAGAAGGCCAGGATCGGGTCTGAGAGTGGAGGAATGTGGAAGAGGCCGGCCCATGATCTCGACAAAGAAGGAATACACTGCCAGCAAATGGAGCCAGATGGGTTAAGCAGTGTGTGTGTGTGTGTGTGCGTGCATAACTCTCAGGAAGACGAGCGTTATCACTAATTCATAGACAGTTTCCTTTCCCTTTTTCCGAGCCAGCGCTGCTCTTCAAATGACCTTTCCTCAAAGACCCATGCCTCAAGCCTACAACTTAGTACTGTGGTCACCTAGGTGCTTCTGTGCATTGTATTGATTGATAAAGACGTGTGCTCGTAATGGAGCAAGCATACAACACTTGGATTCCGTTCTAAGCCGGCTGGATCTGAGGGCTGGGATGGCACAGGCCTGGAATAACAGTGGAGCAGTGCACACAGTCCCGTGGCCTCCTGGGAATAGAATTGAACATCTCAGAGAGTACCGGCTCGAGTGAATCATCGATTAGCGATGGCCATGAATGTCTAACGTCTAGACAGTGTGTGTGTGTGTGTGTGTGTGTGTGTGTGTGTGTCTGAGACAGACAGAGGTAGTAGTAGTGGACAGGCTTGTTCTATCCTCCCAATTTTGGATATGTGCTTGCTGACAGAGATGAGTTCACTGCACATATTCTGACTGTTCTCTCACTCACTCACACGCAATTCTAAATTCACGCAAGTCAAATCTGCACCAATACCCCTCTTGCCCCCACCGCCTTCTTCTTCACTCTCTAGACTGGAGCAGACTTGAACTACTCATCTGTAAAGTTTGTCTTAAGGTCAGCTGTGCTTCTCCCGTGCTGCCAGTAAGGGGTGTGCCCTAGCTACAGGCACCTGTCCGTCATGCCTGCAATTGACCTCGTGACGAATAAGGAACGCCAGGATGAGGAGTGCTCTGTGCCCTCCATCATCAGTTGAGGTCAGACTCCATCATTTCCATTTCTCCCTTCCATTAGGTTTCCATTTGAACGAATTCCTTCTTCCTCCAACAAGTTGCTGGGGACCCCTCTCTCCAGACACAGATTTGGAGGGTCAAAACCGAGTAATCAATTCCCAAACCTGAGACTGCACACCGAATTAGAGAAGAGGGAGCAGCGGCAGATGTATCCATATCAAAGGCATTCAAAGCAGTGGCTAAGAGTAGGCAGCTGCTGAATGGCACTGGGGTCCTTGTAGCTGATTAAAGGTAACCTTTATAGGTCAGCATGGTCAGACATCATCTAGCTGTTTGCCGCTCTCTGTCTCTTTCTCTGAGCACCCAGGGATTGATTTCCCACAGCTTCCAGAGCCCCCAACTCCCCGCCTGAGACCTGAATAATATGTGATGCAGCAGCATAGCAAGCTAGCTTCTTCTCCTTGGCTTTAGACTATAGACGTGTACAGAGAGTGAGCAATGCAAAACAGTTGTCAGTTTTCGGTGTCAGCTGAATGCACACTGAGAACACTGTCGTTTGTTAAGTGACATTAGTTAATATGAGTGATCCCAGTCTGTAAACAAATGTAAATGATGGTGTAGCACTAGATTCTCATAATTTCCAGTGTATAGCCATATGCTGGAGCTGACATGTAGACCTAGTCTCTCTTTCCCCCTCCCTGTTGTTCTCTCTGCCTATATAGCAGTCACTTGTGGCAGCCTGCCTGTTTCACTGTGTAAATCATCCATAATTCAAGGCTGCCTGCCATAAATCTTCATTAGCAGGCAGAATAAGAAAATGGAGCTGTTCTCAGGTTCCTTAATGCAAGTTAATTATGTAAAGACTCTATCTGAAGAAGCGAGAGAGAGAGAGAGAGAGAGAGAGAGAGATAATCTACACCTTGAAGCCGCATGAGGTATGCTATGGAGGTCTTGCCTTGCTATGGACTATAGCACTGAATACCCACCATCTCTTTCTTATCGTCTGTGCAGTCTCTTCTTCCCTTTCAGTCGTCAACTCCATCATCTCTGCATTTTTGAAGGTACTGCACACACCACTGAGCTGTCCTTCCAAGACCCTTCCTCTCCATTAGCCTCCAGTATAAGAGAGAAAAAGGTTTACAAATGAAGTCTATGATGACCTGACTCTGTGGGCTTTTAAAGAGTGGCTTTTGCCAGGGCTCCGGAGCTATTTGCTTACTTCTCGTTTAGCTAACAAGGTTTTTCAAGTGGCCCCTTATTGATTTGATTTAGCTCTGCCACGCTTCATAAAAAAAGCTTGCTAGTGTTAGCGGGTGGCGCGCTAATGCACTTTTCCTTAGCTGTTATTCGGAAACATAGCAGGGAGATTATGAGAGATATTCATCACCTCTCGTTACACAAGCAACTCCTGAGAAATTTAATCTCGCTCTCTCTGTCTCCCTCTATATTGTGCTGTTAACAGTATCTGGTGTGTGCTATAAACCGCAGATACGGTTAGTGTTCCGCCGCCGCCGCCTGAAATATATCTCCATCCTTTCTTCAGTCGCATCCTTTAGTCTGTATCTCTTGCCAGAAGAAAGCCTCTCTTGTGCGATCCAGTTGAACGACGACAGGCATATCAGCGGTGTATCAGCCATGGGAGCGAATCAGCACATTCCCCTTCAGGGCCACAATAGAGCCTCATTTCCAGCCATCGCAGCTGAAGCGATTCTGAAGCAGCACAACAGCACTGTGTGATATCTCCCTACATCTCCCGAGAGAGTAGTTTCAGTAGTTTCAGTGCAGAGCAGGCAGCTCTGGTGAGAAATGCTTCTGATGTGTGGAAAGTCTTGCTATGTTTCTCGTCGCATCTGCCCCATTACCTTCGGCCCTGCTGCCTCTCAGAGGCGGAGCGGCTATTCACCGTCACTGTCCATTAGTCTTCTTTCATTGTGTCCATCTCGCCAAGTCTAGCCACTGGTTAAGGCAGATTTCCGCATCGTCATTTCATTTTAAATTCACATGTAGCATTGTACAAGTCTATGTTAAGCCTCAGAATTTTGGTTTAGTAACATTATAAGCTGCAGGTATTACATTGTAGAAAAGTAACCCTTAGCAGAGATCCAGAGAGCAAAAATCTATTTTAGCTTCCACCTGTTTTATATCTTTGTCTCTTTCTTTTAAAGCTTTACTCCACATAGTGGCTCCTTGTCTGTCTCACTATAATGGAATGCTTGTCTTATGATATAGCTGCACTCTGAAATAGAATGCCTTTGCAGTAAGGACTGCGCATGGCTGCAGCAAAGCTGACGGGCAATGTCACACACTTAGGGTTGGAAATGAAAACATTTGATTTATTAGTGTTCCTTCTCTTTCGTAAGCCTTAAGTTCAGGTTGAGTCATGAGTTATTTAAGGGTGAATCCTAATGGTGAGTTAATCAACTTGTGGCTGGAGTCATGATATCTGCATTAGCATTAGCAAATATTAAAAGTATTTTGTCTTTCTGCTGTATACTACCCATTTCAAAAATACAAGATTTTGCTACTGTATTAAAGCTGGCAGAGACAAGATTGAACCCAGTTCTATGTGACATTACAAATAAGACTGTATCATTACTCTGATGATGGTGTATACCTTAGAGGTCCATTCTTCTCTCTCTCTTTACATTTCTCTTCATTCTATATATTCCACACCCCTTGCTGATGAAACATTAATGACTTTGTAAGTGCACCCAGGGAACAGAAATCCAAACGTGTTTTAGGCATGTTACTGAGCAAAGGTCAGTTTAGGCCTTGAGCTTGGTTCCTGCTAATGGTATATAATAATCTAAATGATAAGAGAGGAAGTGGTGGTCTCTGCAGCCCACTAGAAGTTCTATATTATTCTCACTCCTTCCTGCAGCATGGACCAAGGGTGTGTGCCCACAATAAGTTGTGCCCAAATGAGTTAAATTCGAGATGCTTCTGAGTGCTCTTAAAGCGTCATGCCGTGCGGTCACGCCTCATTAAGAAGCTGGCTGCTGCAGCCGGCTGTGCTGGTCCATTAGCGGACGGCTGGTCCTGCTTCGAGCTCAGGCTGTCCAGCAGCAGCTGGGAGAGGGAGTGGTGGAACACCTCTACTAATGAAGGGTTTGAACACGACGGTACTCAGCAGAAGCATATGCTCCTTGTCTCAGAGATCCTGAAAACAAGGGCATTGACCACTGCTACTGCACAAAATCATGGACATCAGGGACAGGGCTAGGGCCATCTTGAATATATCAGATTCTAGAAACTTTTAGGGTTTTTTTTTTTTTTTTTTTTTTTTTTTGTAAACTCACAAGGACAATGAGATGAAAGGCTTAATAATTAATATGCTCATTTATCTAACCATGCAATCCCAGAGGAGTAATGTTATAGCTCTAAAGTTGCTTGTTATTGGCTCTGAAGACTCTCTTAAACTTCCTTAAGAGAAATAGCAAAGCAGACATGAGACATGGCCCAGAAAAACAGGAAATAATAAGAAAAATATAATAGTTACTTGGTAGTTAAGCTGGGTATGTTTGATTGGTTGGATGAGAAATGGTGGAGTTTGCATATTTAGTTCACTATCAGCTTTTTTCTCTCCTTTGATTTCCTTTTCCAATGGATAGTAGCTTAAAATATTTAATTTCTTCCTGTAAAGTAATATTTTAGAGGGAAAAATGTACAATATTTCCCTAAACATAATGATCCAGGTAGGGCAGGCTCAGCCTCTTATATTTTACACTGGAGCTATGAAGCTAAATGTAGCAAATAGAAGGCTATGCTACCTACAATTTCTGTCGCAAATAAATGTATACCTGAACACCAGCACAATCTTGTATTTTTGAGTGGTAAACTCAGATGTTTCAATAAACACAGGCTTACAGATTTGGGGGAGTGTCTGTTACAAAACATACTGCTAAGATATACAGATAGGAAAAGCTGCTGTGGGCTAAGGTTAATGGATGGGCCCCTCTCAATCATTTCAATTTCAGCCAATTACGCCATCGATTTTAGTTGCTGATCCCTTTTTTTCAGGGCATCCATTATTCTCTAACCAAAAGCCACTTAAATGCATATCATAATTACGACTTCCAAACGCAAAACGCAGCGAGTGCAGCATTTTACCTCTCCATCCTGCAAGCTTCCATTCAAACCGTCACACACTTTCTCTAAAGTATGTCAAGTTGTGAAGTAACTCAGATTGATTTGTTTATGTGGTTTCTGACAAGAACCGTCAAAAGTAGCCTACGTCACACAGCTAAAAACAGAACTAGCCGCTCTTTGGAAACCTGAATTTTTTATCAACACTTTCTCTGTCACCCAGATATTACCTAACAACTCAACTCTGAAACTCTGAAGTGTGTGAGGATTTAGGAATGCTATTAAGGGGGTAAAGGCGTCTATTACTTCTTAGCTACATTAGCCTTGTAGCGTCTATGTTACAGGAGTAAACACTGGATGCCTAATAAGTCTTGGGTGGTTGATTTTATTTGGAGTGAGTTTTAATTTTTGCAGAGCTGCTTCTGTCATGTTATACTTACCAGGGGCTAACTTTAGCTAAAAAACTCATCGGAGAAGCAGCTTCTCCAAATTATATACACTTCCCCATGTCATCTGTTTATTGGCAAAGGCAAGCTGTAAGAATCTGCCGGATCTGCAAATACCCCCATTAAAGTCCTGCTGTTTTTACCCTGCGTATGACATGTGCATTAGAGCAGGCAATGTGCCCTAGCTCTTCTCTAATCAGACTAAGGAGCTTTTAGCCCAGGGGAGAATTAATACTCATGTACAGCAACATGAGGCAGCAGGGTAGCCAGTAATCCTAATCAAATGCTTGATTAGGAGCTGGGCTCTTCAAACTGCATGGCAGGAGAAAGGTTTAAGTGTTCCTAACTTTGACAAGAGTTGGAGGAGGGGAAAATGTACATATTTTCAGGGACATAGATTTTCTCCTGAGCCCTTGGGTTTTTTTTTGTCCTCATGTTCTCTGGGAAATTATTACATTTTACACTTAACATGCTAGAGTTAAGATGCAAATTATTCCAGTCTTTTTTTTTTCTAAACTCAAAATTCAATATATCAAAGTAGTGCCTTGAAATAGGTGTGAAACAGATACCTGTATTCATTAGATTTCCTGTCTATATGAAAGCCCCCCCACAGGTCCTATTTTCCCAATTATCCCTGTTATTCCTGCCAGCCCTGATGAAAAGTGGGATGACCCAAAGAGCTGAGATTACAGAAAGACTGTGCTGACGTCTCCGCTGTGTGTCCGGCACACTGTAGGATAGCTGTGGAATTGCCAGCCAAAAATGACCAGATTCATAATTCATGTTCCATTGCTCCCATTCACCTCAGCATAGATCATCCCATGGAGCAACTCTCTCTCTCTCTCAATGTCCCTCTCTTTCTCTCACTCTTTCTGGCACATGTCAGACTAGGGATTATTTTCCAGATGGCTGCCACTAAACTTCAGCATTAATCATGGTCAACACCTCCTCTCTCAAGAGGTAAAGATGGCAACCTACTTTCTCTGCTGCTATTTGATCCCTCCTTCACTCTACCCCCCACCCCCACCACGTCCCTTTCCTGTCAGCCAAGCGTGCCACACGCCTGATGTTTTCCACAGAGAGTCGCGAGGCTAGGCTAGTCACAGAAATGTCCATAAAGTGGTGCCTGATGAGGGAAACAAGATTGTGAAACAGAACATTAACTCAGCTTATGCAGAACTTAATCTGGTATATTAAGAGATTAGAAACAAGGCCTGTTAAGAAAACAGCAAATGTTTGCATTTCTTAACAGACCTGCGTGGTCACACAGTGAGGAGTCCTGCTTTGTTGCACAAACATGTTCGGGGCTAAATTGGCTCTAATGCTAACATGCTGCCATTCCATCACAGGACGGCAGTGAGTAAATAGACGAAATACATGTTTTACAGCCCATCATCAGGCCTGGTGCATAAGCAAACAAGCACAGCGCTAATGTATTCTGGCATTTTCACAGGACAGTGTCCCCTTGGCGTCCTTTTCTGGTTAAGATCATTGTATACGCTTGACACTCGGTTGGTAAAATGAGGGCTGTGCTATCTCCAGAACTGTCTGGTGAATGCATTTATTTGTATTACGACTCCCAGGGACCAGGTACGTCTCAAGTACTTAATTGGCATTGCAACAGCTCAGGGAACATTATTATTCTCACCAAGGACACACTACAATGACTGCTGTGTGATAGCCCTTTCATTAGGACACATCTGGTCATATTATTTTCTTATCACAACCCTTTTGCTGTCATTAGGCAGCTTCTTTCTGTCGTGAGCCATAGTATTAAAGCAGAAGTGTGCCCTTTTCTCCTTGGCCCCTGCCATATCATCTGAACTGTCTGGGCACTTGATTAAAAGCAGTAGTTCTATTTAGGACCATGACTTTTATGTGGAACCATTTGCAGTTGCAAAATGATGCTAAATATGTTGTAAATTGTTCTACATACACCCTTTTTGTAAATGGTTCTATCTAAAACCCAAAATGGGCTTTTCTATTGTTAAATTGACCAGTGGTTAACAATACAAAACATGTTTTTTTCTACTGTATAGGACCATTATTGAACCATATACAACACATATAATCATCTCTCTGGAGAACTTCTTAACAAGGAAAAGGTTTTGTAGAGAACTCATGGATCTAAAAACCATTAAATACGGTATGATTTGCTTCGACAGCTACATTATATGCTATACCTAGTAGAGGCAAATGGAAAGTTCTAGCAATGCCCCTCCTCCAGCAACGAGGCAGCTGTGCCCAAAAGGTAAGAAAAGCAGGATTAGGACTGAAAAATCCACAGTTTCATCTCTAATATTGGCAAAACAATGGACGTGGAGTGTGAAGGAACAGCCATGGATGGGTGAAGTGCTGAGGTTAAATTTCATTGTACTGCTGTACAGTAACGGTTTCAGAAACGTTTCACGTTTCCATTAAAATAGTCCCACCCAAAGGCGTGGCCTTTCCAAGAGCCATAGAATCATGGCTGCATTTTTTTAGTGCTAGGAAAGATGAGTCATTTTTGTATTTACAGAGATATTACATCAGATCAAGAAGAGCAAGTATGTGCCTCAGTCGACCAAGGACAGTCGTGTCTAGACCAGCTTTGGTGAGTAAGTGCAGCTGATAAAAGCAAACGATTTCAGGAAAGGTTTGAAATCAACCCCCGGATCATTTTCAGTGACAACCTTTCCACCTGAAGTAACAGGGTTTAGAATCATCAGGTAATGCAGCTAAAACTTCATTATATTTTAACACCATTTTTAGGCTGTTAGCAGAAATGAAAATCATACAGTGCTTTGGAGAGGTCTGATAGCACTTATCGTTTATTTATAAATGAGTAGTATAAATGAGTATGTCAAAGGAAACTGGAATGCAGAGAATATGGGGTTTCTAACATCAATGCAAGATCTGACAACAGGAAATAAAAAATGTGTAATAAATGCAAGAGTACAAACAAAGAGTAGTTTATAAACAAAAGCAGTAAGAAGGAATGAATTAATGAGTGTACAATAGTCTGTAATGTATTGTGTGTATTAAGAGCTGTTAAAAGGAACACCTATTTTTTAAGTTGGGATGGTGTGTTTGTTTGAAGAGAAAAACAATTTGTTGTTTGTACTTGGTTGAAGTTTAAATTGTCTGTAACATTTCATTTACCATTTGAATTACCACAGGAACTCATTTGCAACTAAAAAAATTAAAATTTTTTAAATATAGAGCTATTCATTCTTAAAAATTGTCTTTTTCCAAAATACTAAAAAGTGATAAATAACTTTTACTTAACAGCTTTTTCAAAAAAAAAAAAAAAAAAAAAAAACCTAAGTGAAGGATGGCCATTTGCCTTTGTTTACAGTGTAAATTATGATTTGGTGTTAACATACCTGCTTTGACTGTGTCAGTGGCAATCCCACACAATCTTGTCTGGACAGACCTTATACATAGACAAAGCAGATTTATGGATTGTGAAATGCTACACCAGTGCTAGTATTTTCCAATAGTTGAAAATATGTATCATATGCATGCTAGTGGCTCATGAATCCTACGATACAGCCCTCAGAAAAACAACGCTGCATTCTTTGGAGCTTATGGATGGAATAATGCAACACACCAGGCAAGTAGGCATAAAGATGGAGACAGATCTGTATTTGCTGAGGGCAGGGGATCTTGACTAGGCAAGTTGGAATGGAGTGCATCAGGGAAGGAGGGGGCTTCTGTTCAAGAAGGAGGTGTTCCCAGGGTGAGTAGCATACCTTAGCTTCAAGTGGGAAAAGTCAGCAGAAATAATGGCCTCCTTACTTTGGCAGTAGACATTGTACCCAAGCAGTCGGCACTCATCTGCAATGCAAATGCTGAATGTAGTTCAGCAAAGCTATTGTTTTGTATTATCCCAGACACCTTTACTCTGTCTCTCTTTCCTTTTGGAGCAGCTCACCTCAACTCCACGTGTGCGTCAGAAGGCAAGAAAGAGAAAACAAGTGAAATCTCCGGTGGTAATTTTAGCGAAAGCAAACATAAAGCACATCTAAACCGCACTCTGTGTACAAAAGCTCTGATTTCTCTCAGAAGCGTCAGAACTGTGCTATTTTCACTGCAGTGCTAAACCACTGGGCCAAACGAGTGGCCTTTAAAGGGGCTACATCAATGATTTTAATTGGCCAATCTGACATCAATTACTGGCAAAATTCAAACAATGTATAAACAACTTTTTAGAAGTATACCATATTTGATCCCTGTTTGAAAACCCAGCACAAACAAGCCACAATCAAAATCAGCATATCATCGCTGTCCCAAGAAAACACGTATCTCCATTTTTGTGGATTTTTAATTTACTACATCATTTGAGCACAGCAGCTGTCCTTCACGCTGTGTAAACATTTCATGATGAATTACCAATAAAAATGCTCCAGATTAACTTCGAATAAACTCTTTTTACTTTGACTTCCATTGAAAATTAAACGTTTTTTTTTCTTCTTTCTCCTGTAAATGTACTATTTTGAGACATATTTTTCTTCGGAGTGCGACAATATTATATGAGTGTTTTGGATACTGCTCTGCTGGACGACCAACATGATTACCACCAGCATAGCCATAGTGGAATAACCAGTGTGGAATTCATGCTGATTTATAATAATATAAAGCTCTAATATACCTGATAAACAAAGAGTGATTTACTGTGGTGTGGCTGTTATGCCTACGTTGGTGGGTGGGGTACTGTAGTGTGTAACACTGCTGCCTACAGGTTTCACATATGTTAAAAGCTTGCACCCTCTCGGTTTGGTAGCATTGTGTGACCTATCGGATGAGACCTGATGAGTGGAACCTGCCATGACTACATTGGGCAGACAATTGATTAAAGGGCAGCCAAATACTGTAAATGTAGAAGGTGCACATATCTAATGTAGGCTACATTGTTAAATCACTATTCTGGTGATCTGACCCCTGGGCTCTTGGTTCTAGTCTCTCCAGTCAACACATCAGGCCTGCTATTTATGACTTCATTAGTCCTGACATTATGCTCCATTCGTTTTTGCTGCAGCACGCTGAGACTCGGGGCCTAATTATCAGAGCTTAAATGCCAGAAGGTTAGGAGGACGCAGCAGAGGCGGAGGAATTAGATTTATCGGTAAATATCAGCGCTCCATAACCGAAACACCTTCGACGCCAACTGTAACTAAACAACGGAAAAATCCATCATTTGCTTAGGTACGTCCCACTGAGTCATTGTATCATTTGCAAAAATGCTACCTTGTGACTAAGACATCTCAAGAGGGGATGCAGCCGCCATCTGGATTTCAGATTTATGGTTCAACAAATTGCTCTGTGGAGAATGAAGGCTGCCGTAGAGATGCTACTGTAGAGCTTTCTATGTTTCAAGGATCCAGGTGTTGTTTTCAGTAAAGCCTTATCTATCCATTCACTACAGTACTCCTGGAGCAAGTGGGTAAATTATTCTTACAGAGGTGTGGATTTCAGGGCTAAAACACTGTTTTTCTCTGTTTTTTTTATGCAGCAATTGCATGTTTCAAAGAGTAATCTTCACAGGGGGAAACAGTCGGCTGCTCTGTATATAACAGCAATAAAATCTGATGAAGGCCTTCATCATGTACTTCCTATTCTTTTGAGAGGTGGAATGCTTTTTACACATTTTATACACATACATTATGTGTTGTTACTTCCTATGAGCAGTGTACAATGGGAAAAGACCATGTGTATATACAGTATATCTTATATAGAGTGTCATGCATGTCTTGTGTTTCTAGAAACATTATTTAAAAACATTTGTACGGTTTATGTGCACATTACATTTCTACAATTTGCCATAAGCATTTCACCTAGTACTGGATCAGAACCAGTGCTCCTGTAGTTTTTAAACACTGTGACCACTCACTGTCCAATTAAAAACATATATCTCATTTATTTAAGTTTACTACATAGCAGCAGTCCTTCACATTGTATGAAAATGTCATGATGAATGGACCAATAGGAATGCTCCAAAATTGCTTGGGAGTAAATTTTTTTTTTTCCATTGACTTCCGTTAAAAGTTAATAAGGTTTTTCCACACTAAGCTTTCACTGTGTCCCATAAGCTTCTGAACAAGGCTGGCTGTTGGTTTTAAAAGAAAAAAAGTGTAGAAAGGACAGACTTTGAAGTTCCATCTGATAAGCTGCTCTTTAGCCACTGTAATCCATGTATTCATGAATAATAAGAAAAGTTCATAGACAATTATTCCTGGTCTTAGATCACTCTGCAGTTCGCTACTCCAGCCTGTCTGAGCTAAAATCTCTCTCGAGGTTCCTGAGCTAAACCATCAAAATACCCACTTTGAATACTTGGGTATTACTGTACAGTGAACTGTTCAGTGCATGGAGAAAATGGATGGCCTTTTTTGTATAAAAAACCTGGCTGAAAAGTGATTGAGCTGTCCACTGTACTAAGGTCAGCTTAACTAGAGCAGGGCCTCAAAAAAATCATGTACCATTAGTTTTACAGTAGCCCTGGGAAATAAATGGCAGATATCTTCCAGTTTGAATAAAGACAGTATGTATCAGTAGTTTCAAAGAAAAAAGACTGATGTGTTTTAGAAGTTTAAAATATTCCAGGATCATTTCCATAACACTAGAGAAGCAGGCAGTGATTTATATGTGGGAACACTGAGGATAGAGGCAGAAGGCCATGGTTTGGGCAGCGCATCTGTTTAACTGCCTTCGATTAAGCCACCATCCATTACAGCTTTTAACATCTCTCTCACATAATGTGCTGTGCTTAACCCTATGGCTAAACAGAAGAGCAGCTTTATCGAGCCCTTTTCTGTGAACAAAAGGATGGTTATCAGCGCACAAACATCCTCCGGCAGACAATTCAGAGGCAAAAAAAAAACAATTACAATAGCCTCTTTACACCTTATGTGATCAAGCTGTGTTTTACTGGTGCTACTAGACCAGCAGCGTAAATACAGCTTGTAAAATATCCATTAACAGGATTGTCAGCAGGTGCCCGCTAGCCCCAGCAGCCGCCATTGCAGAAATGTCATCCGTCGGTCTAACTACAGAGCGCTGAAGGAATGCCTGCCAATGCCAGTTCAATGAGGGGAAGGTATTATATGGCCCCTGACGCAGCAATCAATAGAGTGTGTCTGTAGGGGGGATTCAGTGTTCCTCCAGGGTCTCCGATTGGATCAGGCAGTGAAACCGGAGCTGCTGGGGTTGGGTGGTGTTGACGTTAGGCCAGGCTCAGACAGGAACAAAGCCCCTGTTGAGTCACATCTTCCTACGCTGGGTCTCTAAGCATCACTGCCAGTCACAATTCCCATCATGGCCTGCACTTAGTCTCCACAGAGTGACCCCAACTTCCAGAATATTGTAACTGACTACAGTGCCATATGTAGACCACACTGCACACTGTGAGTACAACAGGCCTTTCAGAGCAAGATGTAGGTTATTGAAGGAGGTTGTTTGAAGCAGTTAGCAGCAAGTAAACATGTCACCTGTTTACCAACTGCCATCATTTGTCTGAGTTTATTTATTATCTTTCTCTCCGATATATTCAATGTCAGTTCTATGTCATAACACAGCTAATTAGGACTCCATATCACAACCTGATATGTTTGCTGCAGGTGAGGACTTGAACCATTTCCCTCTGTGCTTTATGAAGCTGCTACAGTTTTCAAGCTGCCATTCACACAACTTCATTTTGACAGATCAACATGCTCAGCAGGTGGCACAGTGGTGCAGCAGGTAGTGTCGCAGTCACACAGCTCCAGGGACCTGGAGGTTGTGGGTTCGATTCCCGCTCCGGGTGACTGTCTGTGGTGTGTTCTCCCTGTGTCCATGTGGGTTTCCTCCGGGTGCTCCGGTTTCCTCCCACGGTCCAAAAACACACGTTGGTAGGTGGATTGGTGACTCAAAAAGTGTCCGTAGGTGTGAGTGAATGTGTGTGTGTGTCTGCACACACAGAGTGTGAATGTGTGTGGCGCCCCCTCCAGGGTGTATTCCCGCCTTGCGCCCAATGACTCCAGGTAGGCTCTGGACCCACTGCGACCCTGAACTGGATAAGCGGTTACAGATAATGAATGAACATGCTCGGAGGAGAACATTAATGCGCTGCTTGCTTTGCAGGAGTTAACAGATGTCAGTTTGTGAGTAGGTGATTTCTGACCCACCTAGAGAGACCAGTTTCAATTACTCATCATCAAATCTCGTACATTGTTGCCCTTCTGGGTTTGTTTTTTTCCCCACATTTACAAGCAGCAATAACTGTAAATTTCTCTGCAGTCTACTTTTCTCTCCTGTGAAAATCGGTGACCCACAGTGAGGCTTGAAATCCCTTCTGGCTCTCTGGGGAAAACAAAAAAGTCCCATCCACCAGCATCCACATCAGTTCTGATCAGTCTTTTTCCTCCATTTTAACCCTGAAACCCCTCAGTGTTGTGTTCTACACTGTAGGCCTAAAAAGAACCAGAGCCCCAGCTGCCGCTTTCAGCAGCGCTAGGCTGGCAGAGTTGGGGTAGAAGATGGCAGTCGGGCATCAGTCCCAGGCTTAGCCCTTCATAGGCCCTCTGATGTTGTACCCACATTCTCACACACTGAGAGAACTCACACAGGGGACAGCAACGAAGCCGAGAGAGATGAAAGAGGTGGCCGTGTTTGCAATCAGAAAGGATGAAACTAAAGTAGACGGTAAATGAATGGGAGAAAAAACTGACAGAGACAGTGTGTTACTATGTTACGCTGGGAAGGGGTGGAGAGAGACGAAGGAGAGAGAGAAAGAGAGAGAGACGTCAAAGTGCTCTCCTATTCCTAGCTGTCTCAGCCCTGTCGCTGTGGGTTAATATAAGCGGCACACAATGTTTTAAATAATATACTAGCCTTACAGATAAAACGGATAAACATATAAAAGATTCAGCAGCCATAGAAGCTTGTCATAAGAGAGTTCCACCCAGAGAGAGAGTGGTGATGGTGGTGAGTAGGGGGGGGGGGGGTATGAGACAGAGAATAAGCATGTAAGCCAAGCACACTGTACATTTGTGAATATAAAACAGTCACTTTTCAGTGTATCATAGGTCAAGTATACTTACTCTGTCACTATTATTTTAAATGCTGCATTCTGGGCAGGCCCAACATTAACAATGTATAGGGCACTGCCTCAATGCAGCTAATGAACAACCAGGGGAATAATAAACTAGGAAGCTATGGGAGATCAGCAACAGAGAGTATACACAGAGTGTATGAGCACACACCCGTTCATGGCTCCAAACTTGGCACCTTCTATCTGTCCTTCCTTCAATTAGAGAAGCTGTCTGAGGGTCTCACATCTTCCCTTAAGGCTGTCAGTCATGCAGTCAGTAGCTGTCACTGCCCTGCCCCAAACCTGTCAGACACAGAGAGAGCCATCCCTACTGCACAGAGGCTGCGCATTGTACAACACAAGACAAATCACCCAGCACACGGACCAACGTAGCACCTGGTCCATCATAGCACATGGACCTACACAACATCTGGCCCAAGACAGCACATGGTCAAATATTTGCCGACATAGCATAAAGCCTAAAACAGCACATGCTACAAGATATTAAAGACATATTAAAAAAAGGTTTTAATATTTCACACAGCTCAACACAGACAAGACTTGATTTGATGAGTTGTAATATAGAGATTATAGAATGTAGTATCCCACTTTTTAAAAAGAAGCAATACCCCCCACCCACATACACACCCCACTGAATTGTAAAATTACCATTTTCTGTGACCTTTGGATCAGTCATTAATGTTATACTTCTACTACTAGTAATATTTTATTTCATATTTTATTGAACTTTAGAAATATAGCTGCCTTTGACATTACAATATGAACTGAAGCCCACAAAAACAATATAAATTTGTCATATATCTCAGCATATAGCTCAGCATGGCCAACTTCACATGACCTAGTCTCTCATTATCAGTCTCTCTAGGGAGAGTCTGGTGCCACTTATTGTTGCCAAGTACCACTTACAACTGCAGGAAAATTAATTTGACTGACACACAACCAACTACAAGTCTGTTATTTCGGCTTGATGTGTAGAAGGAGGCAATTCACTTTGGACCAATACCAGTACAAAACGATACACAGAAGTGGGTTTTTGAGGATGTATAGGGGGCCAATAAGAATGCAACTGACAGAATCCTGAGAGTGAGGCAACACCAAGCACAGCTCAACTCAACACTAACACCAAACACAGCTCAAAACAACACCCAACTCAACACTAACACCAAACAGCTCAAAACAACACACAACTCAACACTAACACCAAACACAGCTCAAAACAACACCCAACTCAACACTAACACCAAACACAGCTCAAAACAACACACAACTCAACACTAACACCAAACACAGTTCAACTCAACACACAACTCAACACTAACACCAAACACAGCTCAACTCAACACACAACTCAACACTAACACCAAACACAGCTCAACACAACACCCAACTCAACACTAACACCAAACACAGCTCAAAACAACACACAACTCAACACTAACACCAAACACAGCTCAACTCAACACACAACTCAACACTAACACCAAACACAGCTCAACTCAACACACAACTCAACACTAACACCAAACACAGTTCAACTCAACACACAACTCAACACTAACACCAAACACAGCTCAACTCAACACACAACTCAACACTAACACCAAACACAGCTCAAAACAACACACAACTCAACACTAACACCAAACACAGCTCAACTCAACACACAACTCAACACTAACACCAAACACAGCTCAACTCAACACACAACTCAACACTAACACCAAACACAGCTCAACACAACACCCAACTCAACACTAACACCAAACACAGCTCAAAACAACACACAACTCAACACAAACACCAAACACAGCTCAACTCAACACACAACTCAACACTAACACCAAACACAGCTCAACTCAACACACAACTCAACACTAACACCAAACACAGCTCAACACAACACCCAACTCAACACTAACACCAAACACAGCTCAAAACAACACACAACTCAACACTAACACCGAACACAGCTCAACACAACACCCAACTCAACACTAACACCAAACACAGCTCAATACAACACCCAACTCAACACTAACACCAAACACAGCTCAACATAACACACAACTCAAGACTAACACCAAACACAACCCAACATAACATACAACTCAACACTAACACCAAACACAGCTCAACACAACACACAACTCAACACTAACACCAAACACAGCTCAACACCACACACAACCCAGCACTAACACTAAACCCAGCTCAAAACAAAACACGCAAGTCTACATTTACACCAAACACAGCTCAACACAACTCAGCACTAACCCCAAACACAGCTCAACACAACTCAGCACTAACACCAAACACAGCTCAACACAACACCCAACTCAACACTAACACCAAACACAGCTCAAAACAACACACAACTCAACACTAACACCAAACACAGCTCAACACAACACTTACACCAAACACAGCCCAGAACTACTCCCAAATCAACACTGACACCAAACACAGCTCAACACCACACACAACCCAGCACTAACACTAAACACAGCTCAAAACAAAACACACAAGTCTACATTTACACCAAACACAGCTCAACACAACTCAGCACTAACCCCAAACACAGCTCAACACAATTCAGCACTGACACCAAACACAGCTCAACACAACTCAGCACTAACCCCAAACACAGCTCAACACAACACCCAACTCAACACAAACACCAAACACAGTTCAGCATAACACAAAACTCAACTCTAACACCAAACACAGCTCAGCATAACACACAACACAACACTAAAATCAAAAACAGCTCAACATAACACCCAACTCAACACAAACACCAAACACAGCTCAACATAACACAAAACTCAACACTAACACCAAACACAGCTCAACATAACACACAACTCAAGACTAACACCAAACACAACCCAACATAACACACAACTCAGCACTAACCCCAAACACAGCTCAACACAACACACAACTCAACACTAACACCAAACACAGCTCAACACAACACCCAACTCAACACTAACACCAAACACAGCTCAACATAACACACAACTCAAGACTAACACCAAACACAACCCAACATAACACACAAATCAACACTGACACCAAACACAGCTCAACACCACACACAACCCAGCACTAACACTAAACACAGCTCAAAACAAAACACACAAGTCTACATTTACACCAAACACAGCTCAACACAACTCAGCACTAACCCCAAACACAGCTCAACACAATTCAGCACTGACACCAAACACAGCTCAACACAACTCAGCACTAACCCCAAACACAGCTCAACACAACACCCAACTCAACACAAACACCAAACACAGTTCAGCATAACACAAAACTCAACTCTAACACCAAACACAGCTCAGCATAACACACAACACAACACTAAAATCAAAAACAGCTCAACATAACACCCAACTCAACACAAACACCAAACACAGCTCAACATAACACAAAACTCAACACTAACACCAAACACAGCTCAACATAACACACAACTCAAGACTAACACCAAACACAACCCAACATAACACACAACTCAGCACTAACCCCAAACACAGCTCAACACAACACACAACTCAACACTAACACCAAACACAGCTCAACACAACACCCAACTCAACACTAACACCAAACACAGCTCAACATAACACACAACTCAAGACTAACACCAAACACAACCCAACATAACACACAAATCAGCGCTAACCCCAAACACAGCTCAACACAACACCCAACTCAACACTAACACCAAACACAGCTCAACACAACACACAACTCAACACAAACACCAAACACGGCTCAACACAACACTTACACCAAACACAGCCCAGAACTTCACCCAACTCAACACTAACACCAAACACAGCCCAGAACTACACCCAACTCAACACTAACACCAAACACAGCTCAACACCACACACAACCCAGCCTTAACACTAAACCCTGCTCAAAACAAAACACACAAGTCTACATTAACACCAAACACAGCTCAACACAACTCAGCACTAACCCCAAACACAGCTCAACACAACTCAGCACTAACCCCAAACACAGCTCAACACAACTCAGCACTAACCCCAAACACAACTCAACACAGCTCAGCACTAACACCAAACACAGGTCAACACAGCTCAGCACTAACACCAAACACAGCTCAACACAACTCAGAACTAACACACACAGTGTGTAATGGCACAGTACAGCCCACTAAAATATATCATATGACCCAATACAAGACACATTCTAACACAACACAACAAGTTCATGGCGCAAAACATACCACACGCAGCAAACAACCCAACTACCGTCCAGTTCTGCTTATCACTATCTACCCCAGAAACTGAGTGCAAGGCAAACACAGTGAGCTACTCCAAATCCACAATCTAAAAGTGGAGAGAAAACAGACAATATCACTGCCCTTCATATCTCCTCTCCCCCTTACAATGAAGCAAGACAGCAGAATTATTGTACAGGAGAGGTGAAGAAAACAGACGTGTGTGAGGGAGAATAAAGTGGACGCAGGCTGTAAATATTATTGTGCCATTAATCACGATGACAGCAGACGGGCTCCCACACCCATCAACCCTGGGAATTCTGCACGCTGACAAAGAGGTGGAATAAGCCTTCGTATAAGCAGCTCCCATCGATCCGGATGAGAAAACTGTAACTGACCCTGGCTCTGGCTCTGTTTTTAGGCCTGGCTTGTTGCTGCCATAGGCCGTAATTGAAACCGGTGACGGGGGGTCATGGGTGTTTTTTATCAGGCTTTATGAGGGCTGAAATAGGGTGTGAAATATTAAGCAGTAAGCGCTATTCTGTGTCAGAGCTCTTGGGCACGGAGGCACTGATATCCTCTTTTACACTATAAAAACACTCCCTCGCATTCTGCACCTGCCCCAACATCCTGTCACTGTAAATAAACAGTTTAGATGGCAATGGGAGAAAGTGCTTGAGTAAAATCTCCGATGAGTGCTTTCATACACGTTTTATGAACCAAGTGCAACAACAAGAGAAACTGTTTTTCTTTTTATCTTCCATTTCATTCCCAGTTTACAGTCAAAGCTACTGTAGTGTGGTGCATACATTCATAAATATGCACATTTACATAATTGTTTCTCAGTGGATATGAATAAATCTCACAGGCAGCAATGGCTGAGCTGTGCAGCTTCCCTTCTATACCAGCCTAAATGTCAATAAGGAAAGGTGAGAGCAATTACTGTGATTCATGTACTCGCTAATATTTCCAAACGTAGACATGTAGGAGTTAGCACACCCACCCCTAATGAGGCCTAGACATATATAGAGCTGTCAAAAAGATTTTGCTGGTTATTTGCTTAGTATTCCTGACACTGTATATTCTTGTCACAATGCTCATACCTTGTGACGTGCCATGACCACAATGGTGGACAATTTTCTTGCTGTCTTTCCTATCAGCGCTGACAAGGGCCCAATAAATAAACATACATTATGGAAGTTAATTCAGCGGCACAAAAACACCCCGCGGAAAAGAACATCCGGAGAATATTAGAAGGCTGCGGCGGTCTCTGGCATTCTGTCCTTTTAACTCACAATAGAGAGCAACTTTCGCATACCTAATCAAACTAGCACAAAACGACAAGCGCATCAGGGCGCAGCCTTCTCCCCTTCTGTAATTTCCTTTCGACCTCCAATTCTCTCTCTTCTTATCCCCTGGCTTTTGGCAGTCTGGCAAGTACAAAAGAGCGGCCATTGTGCCACCCAGAAGCTGGTTAAAGGCTTTTCTCTGCTCTCGTCTGAGGCGGCTGCTTGCCTCAGCATGCACTTGTCTGTTGTCTCCTCTCTCCATTGTGGACCGTGGCTGAAAAATAAAAAGAGAGATCAAATATTGATCAATCGCAATGACAAACCAACAGCCAGAGCACTACAAAAAATGGCACCGGCCAAAAAAAAAAAGATCCAGAGAGAGAGACTCAAGGACTCTTCAGAAGGCTTCCCTCAATTGGGACAGGGCAAGAGCGAAGAATTGGATTTGGACAATTGTTCCAGCAGTTGCTATGCACATCTGTTACCCACCACCCCCCAACCCCTACCCCCTGCTCCACTATTATCATCACCACCACCACCACCCTCCTGCTTGACTAATGCAGCTTTTCAGAGCCCAGACAAGCTATGATGAACACACTGCAGTCTCACAGCTTGTCTGATTGGCCCTCTGGGCTGGACATCTCAGGCTTGGTCAGCTCTTTTTTTTTTTTACCCTTCTCTTCTCTGACTTCATTTACCCGTTCAATCAAAACAAGTTAGAGCTTCAGGGATGGAGAGGGAGCATGTACGTGTCAGAGTTGAGAAGTGTGTGAACTGGGGAGATAGGAAATATTACAAGAGCAGGACATAGAAAAAAAATTGATACAAGTTAAAGTAGAACAGAGGAAGCACAGTCTCTGCTCTGAGGGTGTAATGATTTTGAGGACAATTCAGGAAAATATATATAGCCAAAAAAGTGTATTGAATTATTGATATGTGCCTCCGCCCCTCTTTCAAACATTGCTGAAATCATTATCAATGATCGAATTGGCATTTGGATGCATCCTGTCATAAAGAAATCGAACGGGAGGTGAGAGCTGCTTATGCTGTATGAAAATCTGCCTTAAAAGTTGTTAGTTATTGGCCTCAAAATGGCTATATTTCCGTTTCCTATTGCCATATATCTTTAGTACATTGTTAGACAACTGTCACATTATTGGTATCTTTTGCTGTCACTGAGGTGGTACCCTCAAGGGTACATATGTTGTACCTTTAGTTAGGGAACAAAACTGTACTTTTTTCTATTATAATTGTAGGTTTATATCATATGCCCCTTTCAGCTCCAGGACTTTTATCATGTTATTTTATTTTAGACAGTTCTATAATGAAAATGTACAAATATTCTCCTCTCCTTCTGTAGAAGAGAATGTAATGTAGCTTTAGGGAGTACAACAATGTTATTCATTTCTATAGCCACTAGCCTATAGCAACCAGCCTATAGTTATGAGATTATAGCCATTTCCTTGTTTTGTCTTAGCATCACGCTAACAGTGTTAAGCTAATATTTGCTATTTGACACTTGGTCATATATTTTACAGTGATATCAACCACAGTTCAGCCAATCAGACTTTGTGATCAGAATACTCCACAATGAGCTTGCAAACTAATTTGTAGTATTTAATTAAAATGCATGTAGCATCAATAATCTCCATCCCACATTCTCTACTCTCTCTCCCTTTCTCTGTCATTCTGTCTTCCCCACTCTGCCTCTCTCTCTCTCTCTCTCTCTCTCTCTCTCTCTCTCTCTCTCTCTCTCTCTCTCTTTGACCTTGGCAGTGGGCTAAGGCAGTGGGTAATTAGTCCGGCAAGCTCTGTCCATCAAAAAGAGCCACAAGCACAGCTTTAACCTCAGGGTCTCCCCCTCTTTCTCCCTCATACCCTCCTTCTCTTTCCTCTCCACCTTTCCTCTCCTCAAAGAGAGTCACTCAACCTTGTGATCTTGCACACTTTGCATGGCCAAGCAGGCGGCCGTCCCAGCAAACAACTCCACTCTGCATTTTATCATTCCATTTACAAATATTAGCATGCAAAATGCATTTGGAATAAATAAAGAGGGGCGAGGGGGAGAGATGCTTTTTCTCTCTGGTCATTTCCATTGGTAATGATAGAATGTGCGCTAAGTGGCAAAGCAGAAGTTATATGTTAAGACGTTAAGCAGAAAAATAAGTCTCCGCTCTCTGAGTGCTGTGCTACTTTACTTGCTGCCTGAGTTTTCAAAATTAAATTTGAACCTTTTTAGATTCATTTGGTCTTGATCACTCTAGTCACTGAGGAACAGAGCGGAATTCTAAAGCGACAGATTAAAGAGCAAAAGCTACTGCCTGTTCCTACTCTCCACCAGTTAAAAAGTGAATGATCTGGCAAACAAATTTCACTATACAGGAAGAGTATTGTAATTTATCATTTTCTGACAATAGATGTAGACAGAATATAGAAGAAAAGAAAAGTGTTGTATGTCTAAAATGAAAAAGAAGGAGTAGAACTCTTTAATTAAGGAATTAATGAGAAACAAAAACCCACGAGGAAATGTCTGAAATCATTTACTATGCTCCTAAATTCAGTTCCCTATAATAGTGCACTATATAGTGAATAAAATAGAGAATATTGAATAGGGAGCCATTTTGGACACAGGGTTTTTAAAACGAGATCAAAAGCATTTGTTGTTGTTGTTATTGTTGTTACTGCAGTTGTTGTTGTTGTTTTGGTTGTTAGTGTTATATTGTTGTCATTCTGTAGTTGGTGTCATGCCCACAGAAGAAAAACCTGGACTAAGTATGTTTTCTTTATGACAAAAATGAATGTTATTACATTCTGTGGTTAAAAAAAATTAGTCAAACCTATTAAAATAACAATATACTTTAGTAAATATCTAAACACAAGTCACACTAAATGATAGTTCATACTCAGTCAGAGATCCCTGGGCACCCACTGGACCTGTAATCTATCCCTGGCCTTAAGTTAGATTTAAAAAAAAAACAAGTCATCAAACCAGTGCAAACACACCACCACTTCATTATTTACGCCTCATGCTGGCAACTTCAAAGCAGGTCCTTAGACGGTTTGGTCTGGAAAGCTGGCTGCAACAGTCAAAATAATGTGAGTTGTTTTGCAGACTGTCCAGACCAGACGGGGAATAGAGGCTAATGATTGGTAGCTGTTAGGTAACTGGTTATTAGCAAATTTATGAGCAATTTGATGAAATGGAGGGAAGGCGGACAGACAGAGAGAGCGATGCAGACAACAAGAGCATTGCCGTTCTAGGCTTGATCAGTGCTGCTGTGAAGAGGGTTGTGTAACAGGCTGGGGCTCGTACTGAGGCAGATTAGACGAAGCTAGATTGCCAGTGTGCAGAGAAGCACTCCAAAAACAAGCTCTCAAAAACGCACTTAGCAAAACACACACACTCCTGCTGTGTCATGCTGGGAATGGCTGAGCATGCCAGCCCCACATCCACACCCGGACAAGCCCCCTCTCTCAGCCTCTCCGGAACACTGCAAATCCCTGGCCGCCACTCTGACGGACAGTGTTGGTTTTTCTCAACCGCTCTTAAGAGGCTCACTTCTCCTCGAAAATAAAGGGCAGAAATCTACAGCCTCGGGCACTGTTTGTCATATTTCTCTCCACTGTGAGCCAGAGCCTAATGCAGCATGCACCCAGACAAGTGTAGGCATGCACACACATATGTTCACACACACACACACACACACACACACACACGTATCTGCACACAGATCCACTCTCATAACACACAATGGAGATCAACCAGAGAGTCCACTGTCTGTCTCATTCATCACAAGCAATGCAGGACAGCTCCTCTTATGAGAAGTCGTGATGAATGTGTTAAAGGAGTAATACATCACTATGCATTAAAATTATTATTATGTATTTTTACAATATTTATTGGAAACATTTATTCTCACAAGAGATGAGGAATTCAACTCTTTGTAGTTCCCTGAATCAACCAGTCCATGCAGGTTTCACATAGGTTTTAAAATATGTTTATGTTCTCCATTTAAATATATTCAATATTTTAATATAATTTCTTATTGTCCTGTCTGTGCCAATTATTTTTAACTATCTCTAACCTACTGAATGCTTTGTACTTGTATTATGCCTGAAGTTAGTTGTATGTTTGTATTGTTTTCTGCAAAAAAAAAAAAAAAAAAAAAAAGGTCAGTGCTGATGTTGGATATACACTAAAGCATTGAATTGTGGAGCAGTGAATCAGTGTTATTTGGAGTGAGAAGGCACTGTGCAATAACTTTGCAATGAGTTATGATTAATTATAAATCATTGGTAGAATGTCATGAAACCCTCACAGTATGTGGTAAAAACCCTCCTCAGAAGATCAGAGTCTGTTAGTCCAGAAAAGGGAGAAACCAGTGTCCAAACTGGCCTTGAGACTTTTAAATTGTGAGATTATGATAACTTTTAGATCAAGTTCCATGTACTGAGTTTCTACACTCAAATATAAATCATTACCATTCTCTTATTACACTGCTAATACAGGACTAAACTGCATCTGAAACATGATTAAAACACCAAAGTATGGATTTCAGTATTTCCATTCAGTAGTGAAGAAGAAGAATAGAACAAAGTGCAAAGAGCAATGAAAAAAATGTAAAACAAAGGATATAAGAATGTTGTTCACGCTCGGTTAATAGTTACAGGCAGCACAAAGTAATCAAAGTGCAAATCCTTGAAAGCTGTTCGTAATAACAGCAACATGAGGTGTGCTTGTAGTGTGTTATTACTGAGCTTACGCAACCATGCCATCAGTGGAGGAACGATTCCTTGTTCTGTTAGAAACCTGGCACTGTTTCTTGTGGATGGAAAGATGGATGTGCCTTTTGTATGTATTCCATAATCAATGGCAAGCATTTGAAAGTGAAGTTTGTAGCCATTTTCCAGGAAACCTCTTGTGGTTTTGCTCTGAAGCTGGGTGCAAAAAGAGACTGGGGGAGAATGGCCCGCCACAGAAAAATGAGTCTCTTTGCTGTGGATATGAGAAAAAATAAAATGCACCCACAGTTCTCCCTCACTGGAGAAAAGGAACAAAACCGTTCTCTTCACACTACTTTTTTCCCCTTTTGTTCTCACACATTTTCATCTCCCAACTTGTTGAAGTGTTTGCACTTGAGCATTGGTGCTGGGGGATAGGAATAAGGCTGGGGCGACAGAGAGAGAAAGAGAGTGGGAGTGGGGTGGGGGCTGCAGCCATCAAGAAGCAATCACAGCTCGATGGAGTGGGGCTATGAGCCACAGACAAATGGGAGGGAAGCAAATGACAGCCTGCTAGGGCTAGAAAAGGAGAGCCAGGCAGAAGAAAAATATTAGACCTGCATAAAAAGCCTGGGTCGACAGGCGAATTTGATGCCATTTAACCCACAGTGAAACCACATGTCTGAGTGTTAACATATCCACAAAAAACACCTGCATGTGTTAAAACATCTCTTACCACACAGCCTTTCGACTGCCCACCGCTTATCATGAAAAATCCATCATTCAGCACAAGCTTTATTGATGCATCTGATTATCCCTTTCCCCAGAATCCAGTTAATCAGCCAAGATATGTGTTGGTGGAAGACTTTTGCCCTGTTCAGTTTCCAAATGGAGCTATGATGCTAATGTAGCTAACGAGTTTATATACCACCAATTATCATCACAGCAAGTCTAAATCACACTCTATCTTCAATCAGCATCAAGCTGTTTTCCATTTTGCAGGATGTGTTCATTGCTTGTAAACTACATTAGCTTATTTCCTTTTCAAAATATTTCACTTACCCCAAATGCAGTCAGTTGGAAAACCACTTAGGCGACTCTGTTAGAGATGACTTCAGCCAAGTGTATGATGCCCTAGTCATGTTGTTTGTCACTTAACTTGGTGAAGATCTGCCTTCTTTGACAGAAAAGGCAGTAAAAACCTGGATATGCAAAACTTACCACAAAGTAAAGTTGGAACAGGTGATTTTCAAAAGAGTGCTACAACAAAAACACTCCCACAGGACACCAACTTTTATGCATAAGCACACGGGAGCACGTTTTGCTTCTAAGATACTAAACTCTTCAAAGAATACTTTTGAATAACTTGTAAATAGGTGATGTGATGCACTGTGTCTTTTACTACAAGGCTTGTCAACTTAAATCTGTTGGACAGATGCAAACTCACTGGGGAGATACAAACCAGAGAAGGGACATTCATAAACAGAGCTGTGTGACAGTGAGAGCCGAACAGAATTGTGATACTACATGGTGATGTATATACTTTTGCCACATGGAAGCAATGTTAGCCTTAATACGTTAAGCTCAAAACTAAGGCAAAATGATGAGACCAAGCATGACTTAGTAGTAGGTTAGCTACTTCCATGACCCCAAAAATGATTGTCGTCCATATCTGCAAACCATTCTGTAAGGTTAATTCACATCTGCAACCCTGCCTTGACACAGTCGTCCTTGAGATTATTCCTCTTATTTCTTCATGATGTGCTTCTGACAGCTTCTGCAGTAACTGTCAAAGTAATGCTGTTAAACCAATTAAATTCAAGGTGTTTCCTCTGGTATTTGTGTGAGACAATAACAAAGCATAGAACAAATCCATAGTGAAACATTTAAACTAGTTTGCTCCAAAAAGGAGGACTATTGTATGTCCAGGTGTTGTTCCAGACTAAGGACTGGGATCTAAAAATCCAGACATCTGGCCACCCTACTTAGCAGACTGACTATAATGTCACTGTCATAAAAGAAAAACAAAACATCGCATCTCGAAATTGGCCATATTTTGTACATTTTTAATAAAAACTCTATACTCCAGCATTTGTAAAAAATAATAATAATAATAATAATAAAGAAATAATTTTTTAAAAATCTTGTTAAATTAAATTCTGTTTTCACGGTGTATTTTCCATGTTTTGATAAGTCTGAATTTTGGAATGCTTATTTCAGACAGTATTTGTGGTACATGGCCTATCTAGGGAGAACTCTGAGAACCTTTTACAGAGCCCCTAAAGAGACATGGTGGGTTTTTTAGCAGGTCGTGACCACTATATATTATTTTGAGGCCACTATATAGTATTTTGCACCACGACCCTGAAATGGAAAAGCGGAAAAGAAAATGCATGTATGTATGTATATAGTATTTTGAGGCCACAAAATAATATTTTGAAGCTTGGACCAAGGGACTGCATTTGCAATGCACACACATTTGATCGACATAGCAGCTGAACAACCACACAACTAACCTTTGAGATTTCTCAAGGAGAGATATATGGAGGAGAATCAAATAGTAAAAATGGTGGAAGACAAGGTAGGTTTGTACAAGTTTTGTCAGGGTGCGCAGTCATTTCATGGCCCCAATTTAATATTTTGTGGCCTTGCTATATTATTTTGTGGCCTCAAAATAGTATTATGTGGTCTCAATATATTATTTTGTGACCTCAAAATACTATTCTGTAGCCTCAAAATACTATATAGTGTCCACGACTTGCTAAATAAACCCCCCATGTCACCTTAGGGGCCCCATGACCTTTAGATTTAAACATGTCTCAGCCCCTTTTAAATGCCAGAGCCGCATACTATTCTCAGAGTTGTAAAAATCCTTCCCAAAACCAGTGTTAGACCTGAGAGACTGGTAGAGTCCTCACACTGGCTTTGTGTCCTCACTGAGGATTTTAGGCTGAATGCTGTTTGTTGGGTTTGTCTCTGTGTTTAATGTGGTTTTAAAGCCCCTGGAAAAGGAAACACAACCCAGATGGTCTGGAAAAAGGAGGGTTTTCTGCAAATTGCGTTGATGCCACTGAAGCAAACAGATTCTGCAGTGTTTTGTTTTGTTTTTTCCACCATTTCTATACCCCTCCTTCCTGGACATTAGTCTGAACTGTGGCCTTTATGAGATGAACACACTGCTGGCACATGGAAGCGTTTGGAAGAAGTAAAAGAGTTTGTGTAATCCGTGTATGTGTATGCGTGTGTGTGTGTGTGTGTGTGTGTGTGTGTGTGTGTGTGAGAGTGTTGGTATTGATCCATGTTTCTGCCTCTAATGTCGTTTCATCTCTGTTTCACAAACTCTCTTTCTTTCACACATACACACTCACATAAACACACAGGTAGTATGCCTTTGTAGAGCAGGTGATGCCCATCTGCTGGGAGGGCCGTTTTCATGAAACAACAAAGGGGAGACAAATCAAAACTGAGCACACAGGAAACAGTGCTCATAACTGACTGGAGGAACAGCAGTTTTATTCTTATCTGCCTCTATCCCACAGCTTCTCTGTCCCTCATTTCCATATTCAGAGTGATGTGTTCATTAGATTTTTGTGCTTGATTTGATGGTAATGATAAGAAACTGGGTCTGGCCTATTAAGGACTTGTATGAGGTTCAACAGAAATGTGAAAAAGCAGTATATAATTGCCGGGTATCAGCTGGGCAGCTGGAAATGATATTTTATAGCTGTATAGTTGTATAATATACATACCATAGTACAGCAGCATGCTGCTGGAAATGATGTGTAGTATAGGGTAGTACAATTTAGTGTAGTATAATATAGTATAGTATAGACTGAACAATCATTGGATTAGGAACACCTACCTTGTATCTACACTCATTGCCCATTTTATCAGCTCCACTGACCATACATGAGCACTTTGCAGTTGTACAATTACAGACTTTAGTCCACCTGTCTGTCTGCATATTTTCTCATGTCCATATCACTCTGCCCATCAATGGACAGGACCACCTGTCCTGCAGTGATGCTAATGGAGTGGTAATGTGTTAATGTGTGCTGTGCTGGTACAATTGGATCAGACCCAGGAGTTCTCCTGGGGGTTTTAAACACTGTGTCCACTCTGTTGGACACACCAACCTCATCAGTGCACCTTGTAGATATACTGCACACAGTGGACACAGGACGGCACCCACAGAACACTGTTGGCGGGGGAATGTAGATTGGTGAACTATTCTCAGTCCAGCAGTGACACAGAGGGCTTTAAAAACTCTAGCAGCCTTGCTGTGTCTGATCCACTCTTACCAGACAACACCACCATGTCATGTGAGTTGAGGCAACCTGTCTCACCCTGAGTCAACGCTGTCATTCAAGGCCAAATGTGGGCCATGAGAGGACTGCAGATGTGCCATATTTGGGTTGGATATTCATCCAAGGAGGCGACCATGGCTGTGTGTGTGATAGTGTTGAGCTGTGAATGTGTGAAACATATGTTCCCAGCCTAAGCCAGACTACTGCAAGTTCTTACACATGCTGAAACTCAAACCAATTACCGCTAATGGAAGTAAGGGTTGTGGGGGGAGCAGGGGGGTGCCAGCCCCCCATGTCACTCAGCAGGAGAAATCAGTCATAGACTGGTAGCAAGGTGATGGTGGGATGCTAAGATTTTGTCACAGGGACTGAAGGGAGAGAGGAAGGTTTATAGCATGGAATATGAGTAACTCAAGATTTCGAGTTATAAATCTGAACAAGTCAGGCTGGAAGTCCAACAGGATAAAAAAAAAAAATAATTATATATATATATATATATATATATATATATATATAATAATGTATTATTATACCACGGCCCTGAAATGGATAAGAGGAAAAGATGATGATGATGATGATGATGATCTATTATTATTAAAACCTGTGTTAAAACCATTAAACCATTAAAACCAATGTTTTCAGCCTTTCATATATTTTGAGGAGTTACATCCTGTTGGAAGGAATATAGGGCTTTTTCCCCAATATTTTCCCACCCTTAGAACAGGCTGTGATATGAAGTGTTACCACAGCTACACCACTGCAGCAGGAAATAAGAGGAAGCTAAAAAAAAAAGACAAAACATAAAACATGAGCATGAGAGAAAGAGAGAGGGATGGAGAGAAGAGACATAATAGATAGAAAGAGCTAGAGTGAGAGACAGTATAGGAGCGGTAGAGAACAACGAGATACAAAGAAGCAAGAGATAGGAAAAAATAGTTTGGAAAAAAGCTTTGATGGAGAAAGAGAGAGAAAGTAGTGCAGTAGAAAGAAACACGAGAAAGCGGGAGAGAAGGAGAGATGGATAGGTGTATAGAGAAAAGGAGAAATGTGTATGCGTGTGTGTGAGAGAGAGAGAGAGCGAGAGAGAGAGAGAGAGAGAGAGAGAGAGAGAGAGAGAGAGAGGGAGGGAGGTAAAAAGGAGAGCAAAGGAAAGAGTAGTAAAGCTGGAATTAGGACAAGGGAAAAGATGCGCAAATTACAAGCTTTACTCTTTGAGCCGGCACCAGAAGAGAGTGGTTTAGGTGAGGGCTTACTCACCACGTGGCTGTGTATTATACACGGCTCCTTCTTTTCCAGGCTGCCGTTCGTGATATTATACCCAGGGGCAGGAGTATATGGTGTGAAATGGGATGTGAACGCTATTGTGGAGTCATACAAGTCGCATTAATCATCAGCATGGAACATCATGTTAAGTCGAGGAGCCCACTCTGAGGAGCTCCACACCATACCATGCATTAGGGCCACTGCTGGGGATTATACAATGAAACACTAAATGTCTGTACACTTACATAAACTTGAGTGTTGTCTCACACAAATGTGTGTGAGTGTGTGTGTGGGCAGGCGGATGTATGAAGAATAATATATGTGTGTGTCTCCTCACTCTTGTACCCAGCTTGGGGTGCTTTTTACTCTTCGTTCAGCTACTGAAGGCTCCTGGTGCTCCTTCTTTTTGCACTCAAATTGGGAAGTTTCTTGGTGCGTGGGCGTCTGGGGTCGTGTTGGGCTTGACTGCAGCAGTACATGTAAATGAAGTCCGTTGGCTAATACATGCATGTGCGTGCGTGTGTGTGTGTGTGTGTGTGTGTGTGAGTGTGTGTGTGTGTGTGTGTGTGTGTGTGTGTGTGGGGATGTGTGAAGGCCGGCTGTCAGTGAGAATGTGTGTAGTCAGTCAGGGAGAACGTGACTGCTCCTGCTGCCACTCACACACTGCAGTAATGATGCCAGGCCAGTGGAGGCAGCGCTGGGATCTCATTACGCCCGGATAATTGGAGCTGGTTAAAAGCGGCCACACTTAGGCCAGAGGTTTCAGTGTCCGGTCTGGCCAGACTGCATCGCTGACTGCCAGCTCTCACTCGCCCTTCACCCCCTGACACACCTGCCCAACACAGGCTTGATGGCCCCTATTCCTACTTTTGACAGTTTGTTTTTGTTACTTATTTATATATTTGTATCATTTTTGGAAATCATTTTTCTCATTTTTTTCACTGTATTGGCAGCTGCTGAAATTTTACAGACACTGAACCTGAGAATAATTCATGGGCTTAAACAGCATGTATGAAATAAATGCACTATATTTCTGAAGGTTTGTAAAGTTCTCATTAGTCCACTTGGTTACTTTAGCTACACAGCTGGAACTTCAGCTGGAATTTCAGGCTAAATTCCATAAAATCCTCACAGAAAGGCTCCAACTTTAATGGTTCCTGCTAAAGCCTTCCCAGAATATTGTTGTAAATTATTGTCATACTACTGCAAGAACAATGGGAAAAATAAAAATAATAATAATAATAATAATAATAATAATAATAATAATACATTTGCAAGAACAATGGGAAAAATAAAAATAATAATAATAATAATAATAATAATAATAATAATACATTTGTATTTGTAATGCGCACTTTGGGCTATTTTCCTTAGTGAATAGTTTACAGTGTATACAGATGAAGCCCTGAAACTTCATGCCTACAATTTCCTAACATTTACCATATTTTTGTTTGGAAGTAAAATGTTGGATTGTAAGGAAGTCCTTGAAACTTGAAAAACAGAGAAAAAAAATCCAGAAAATTGGATTCTTCTAATATTTTTTGCAAATACTTCCTGTGTCCACTGACAGGTTTATCATTTTTATGCTGTAGAACTCAGGATACTTTCCCACTTGATTTGGAATTTTCTTATTTGGAAAATTCCTATGAAGTATGCTCTGTCAGTAGAACCAGATAATTTGATATAACTGCATAAACTCCAGCATTAATTTCCCTATCTATAAAAAGCTCACAGTACTTCCATACAATATGTTGACATTGTCAGGAAAGGTACTTGCACAACATGACTACCTTGCTGGCTATTTTGTTCCTTTACTGGGTGGACTGCTTTACTGCTTGCATCCCATTAAATATTTGCAGCTTTGGCATCTGAAGAACATCTTGAAGCTTTAAAAACACTGACAATGACAATCTGATTTGGAATTCCCTCCACTCTTCTTAAGATTAATGTAATGTTCTCCCTCCACAGAAATCTGCCAGGATTATTACAAAACCTGGAATGTATTATTTTATACACCCAGAGCCTTTCCAATTGCTCAAAATATTTTCCCATTTTTTGGAAAGCCATCTTATATCCACTGAAAGATTGATTCATCTGGCAACTGGAGAAGTTTTATGGCCTCCAAAGAGAACATACAATACTAAATACTAATTAAACACAACTGCATTCTTCTCCTGTTGACTGGTGTCAGATCATGCAAATATCTCACCCCACTACACAGGAACACCAGCGGTTTCTAGCCTTCATACTTTCACACACAGCTACATAAATTAGTGACACAATGTCAGACTAACAAGACATTTCTAAATGTTTCTTGTGTCCACTGAACCTTTTAGAGATTTGGTCACAGTTAATGGACTAACCATCTTCTTGGACAATAAAGTCAGGTAAATTACAAGGAGACTGTCACCATCGGTCTGTGTTCGCTATCACAGATACAGCCACCCCTGGACTCAGAGGAACTCTTGAACTCAAAAGGGGGGATTTGTCAACACTCAGGAATTGTTGGAGAAATGATTACTGTGTTTGTAGAGCCTTAGGTTCATGGGCTCCCTTCTTGAAACACTGAAAGTAAGGAAGCTGTAAGTACAATTTTTTTTACAGTTCATGATAATACACATTGAAATGAGAACACCAAACTTTAATAATGCTAAAAACACTGATACAAATTAGAGAAGAAACACAGAGGACACTGTGAGAGTCCAAACAACAATTGCAGGGCTACACACAAGACAAAAAGACAAGGGGTATAAATACCTTTGCAATTGGTCAACATCACATGGCAACCGACTACTTCCAAGCCATGGACACCAGGACAATGGGGCGACACGCCACCAAAAGGGAATGGGAGTCCATTTATTCATTCATTATCTGTAAGCACTTATCCAGTTCAGGGTCACGGTGGGTCCAGAGCCTACCTGGAATCATTGGGCACAAGGCGGGAACACACCCTGGAGGGGGCACCAGTCCTTCACAGGGCAACATACACATACACACTCACACCTACAGATGCTTTTGAGTCGCCAGTCCACCTAACAACATGTGTTTTTGGAGTGTGGGTGGAAACCGGAGCACCCGGAGGAAACCCACGCAGACACAGGGAGAACACACCAACTCCTCACAGACAGTCACCCGGAGCGGGAATCGAACCCACAACCTCCAGGTCCCTGGTGCTGTACTGTGCTGCCCAGAATGGGAGTCCATTTCTTTTTTATTTCATTCTACTACAGGAACATTATTGGCTCTGTATTAACCAAGCTCTGCCAGATGTTTTGTCCCTTCTCTAAGTATCACAGTCGAATCAGCATTAGTTTTTTTTTTTTCCATACAGTCTGGCCTCTTTTTGGGCAATTTCAATATGATGGAAAATTGCCCCAGACTCTCTCATAAACTCTTATGTTAAGGCTTTTTTCTGAGCTGCAGAGCCTTCAGTACATTCTCAGTGGGTTCCCAAAGTACTTTCGTCATATACAAGGTGAGGCATGTTCCAAATGGCCCCCTACTGCATTCCCTACATTGCTCAAGAGCAGCCAGACGTGTGTAGAAAGAGCAGTTAGGGATCTGTCCAGTATGACTTCTGTAAACTTCACAGTGCTCTTTATTCTGAAACTCCTGCACCTAAATAAAATATCTGAAAAATGTATCGAATTTTATGTGAGTAGTGAGAAAGCTGGTCTCTCTTCAAATATCTGGCATTTTATTTGTTTATGACCACAGTTTATTGTTGATTCACTGTAGAGGCAAAGTAACTTTATTAAAGAAGACTTTTATAATGAACTCCTGGATAAAGCTCTCCACAAATACTGTATTTAGATAAAGAGAAAGCTTTATGAATCTAGTGGTTATTGGTGATATTTCTACATGAGGTGACCACAAAAATAAAACTCTTCAACGTTAGATGACACTGTCAAATTAGATCTCTGATTAATTTGTGCAATACACTGTGTCTAGATGGCTAGCTCTTAATTTACACACTGAACAAGCCATCATCACAACCGCCACCCCCCACTCCAAGCTATACGCCCATGCGAGATTTGGCAGGAGCCACATCTGCAGGAGAGTAAACATGACAGGGACTGGACACAGGGCAAGACAGGCAAAGAGACAGTCACAGGGATGGTCCATTAACTGGCCCCTACAGTGATCGGTCAGTTTCCCCCAATTCTTCTTGATTTTATGTATCAGCCATTATACTGATACCTAATGCCCTGGATGTGTCAGAGCTGCTGTCCTACACTTATTATAAATATAGCTGCCTGTATGGGTAATCTGCTCCATGGAGCATATTAATCTGGTTCTTTCAGGGTCTACAAAGCAGTTTGATTCTTTGATAATTTCTGCTATTTCCTGTTGGTAAAATATGCACCTTGTGTGCCAACAAGCGCTGGTAAAATTTATGCAATAATTATGGAGACATGTGGCAGCCATTGGCGGTGCCCTTTTGAGTTTGCAGGAAAGAGAAAGCTCTTGTTTTCAGTCCAGTGTGCACATAACACACAAATGAATGTTGACAGTAAAACTCCGGTGTTAATGAGTTACTAATACATTCACAGTTGAATGGAGGAATGAAGGCTGAACGAACAGAGGCTGGTCATCATTTACACACATCTCTCTCTCTCTCTCTCTCTCTCTCTCTCTCTCTCTCTCTCTCTCTCTCTCTCTCTCTCTCTCTCTCTCTCTCTCTCTCTCTCTCTCTCTCTGCAGCAAACCCAGCCATTAAAAACTGCCATTCTGTGTCCTCATTCTGAAATACATGTTCAAGCTCATACTCTATTTAAAGCTGTGCTGCGTTTGTCTGCATTTAACCAGCAGTGAGAATCACCATAATTATTGCAGCACTCACGCAGCATAACATGCAGCACAGTTGCAGGAAGGCAGATGTAGTCACTTCAGCAATACAAAATTGAACACAACACACCAAAACATTGGCATAATGGAGCAAAATAGGCAATTACTGGTAATTAAGGAATGGGAGAATCTTCTGCATTACAGCTCAGACAGACAGAGGGAGGGAGAGTGAGAGAATAAAACAAATGAGCTTTTTCTCCACCACGTAAAGCTCCAGCCCATGCTGGTGTGACTCGTGTTTTCCCCAGATTCCCAAGATCATCATTTCACATTAATCTGCTCTGTGACAAATCTCTCTCTTTGAGGAACACAGTGATGCTAATGCTGGTTTTGCCTGCTTCGCTGCTGTTCAAATACCATCAAAGTGTATGAGTGGTGTGAATATCTGAGGCTTGACTCGCATGGCGTCTGATGATCACATCCACGCGATATTCATTTCACATGTGCTCGCTCGCCTCCATAACTCTGCCATTGAGAACATTCTGAGAGTCTTCCACTGTTCCAGCTAATTCAAAGGGACTAGCCAGTATTCCACCATAGGTCTGTTCCTCTAATCGCAATACAGCGCAAATGTAGGCAGGATGTATGTAATTACTAGACTCTGTCACAAAAAGGTCACAGCACCTTGTAATTACATACATTATGGCTGAAAGATGGTCATAGAGCCAGAGCTAGGGCCACATCCTAATGGAAACTTTTAGCTCCCCATTTGCAAAATAAAAAATAAATAAATAAATAAATAAAATCAAACATTACTTAGGCAAAAGCTTAATGTGTAAATTTTTAATTTCAGCTGAGCAGTGATCTGGCCAGCGGCTGCATCAGCAAGACTGGATCTGAGGGAAATATGCTTCCAAACTGAAAACAAGCTAGGACATTTATATATTTATTAATTTATTTATTGTTTATATAAAAAGGATAGATGCAGCAATATAAAATATGGATGCCATACTGGAGCAGCAGTTCGTGCCACTGTTTCATGGTTCAAGGCCGTGGGAGTCTGGGTTCAAAACTTGCCACAGGTCATTGTCTGCATGGACTTCAGTGTGTTCTCCCTTTGTCTACGTCCAGGCACTGGGGTTTTATATCTGGTATAAAAACCACCAAGTTGTTAAAAAAACACCAAGTTTTGTGGGTGAGCCACTGTAGAAAGCCCTCATAAGAGAAGCTGAAGGTAATAATAAAAATGGGAAACATCTCTACAAAAAAATCAAGCCATATTTCAAAATAATGAATGGCATCAATAAGCCTTAACAGAATTGGCAGTTAATGCTCTCCTTCAAGTGCGTTAAACTGTATGTTGCATTAGTAGTAGTATGGAAGCTTGGAGGAGGAATATGCAAGCCTTAGTTTTCACACCTAAAGTGTGAAAAAAAAAAAAAATTTTTTGGTCCAAATCAATGAAAGAGTCTGTAAACATAGATACACTTGTCCATTGGTTTGGTTTGTTTTCACACAGGGACAAATCCAATTGCACCAAAATGCATCACAGCAAACCACATGAGAACATTCTCTCTGCTGATTGGTGGCTTGGTAGTTAGCATGTTTGCCTCTCAACGCTAATATTTTGTGTTCAAGCCCCTTCTGGGTGGAATTACCATGTTCCTGTGTACCATGTTCATATGGGGCATCTTGTTCCCTCCCATGGTCTATAAACATGTAGGATATGTGGATTTGCTCATCTGTACTGGTCTGAGTTAATGAGCGCCTATGTGAATGAATGTCTGTATGTGTGTATGTCCAGATTATGGATCAATGCAGTCCTCTAGGTGGACAGTCATTCCTGGTTGAGAGTGTGCTCTTTGGCTGCGGCTTCTCGCCGCTGTGTGTGTTGAATGAGTGTTGAATGGAAGGGTTTTTTGCAGTGTTACTTATTAAGTGTACTTTGGGGTCTAGAAAGATGCTACATAAGTGTAACTAAAAATAAATATATTTAAAAAAAGTTTAAATATGCCTTCAACGATCTCACTTGTCGGTGTGGTGGAAGGCACATAGGTAGACAGTAGGAATTGGACATGACATTATTAGAGATCAATGATATAAAAGAAAAAGCATGCTTGTGGCCTTTATTTAGTCAAAAAGTTAGATTGATGAATAAATTGTCACATTTTAATATGGATTCTATCAAGATGAATCTGGGAAATACTGCCCTTTGTTACATTTTGCTCAACACATAAACCAATCTCAGTCTGAAATCTCAATTATGTGTGATTTTTCTGGACACAGCGTATGTTCAATGTACCAAATGCCAGTGGTGATTAAAGTGAAGATATGAAGATCAAAGATATTTTGTGATGTAACTGCATTGGTTTGAATTAACCCTTTGAATGGAGCTTGTTCAGTTCCTAATGCTTGTTATATATTCACTTCTATGGCATTAGTATGTGAATTGTGTAGTTATGAGGTTGAGGAATAGTAATTTGAAATGTCACTGTGTACATAAAGTGTCAACTCACTCTGCACTCCTTCTCGTAACTCAGCATTTTAGACCTACATAGGTTTTGCTTCATCGCGTCTATTGTTTTGGTTTGGCGTATTGCTGTATCAGCTACCCAATATCTTACACTCACAGACATCAACACAGAGACACATAATGAATCCTCCAGAGAGTGTGTGGGTGTAGGGGCAGGCCTACAATACGGTGTTGTCGTGCAATCCAATGCCAGGAGAGTAAACAGTGCTAGTAACAGTGCAGTGTTTACCAAGCATAAAGTCACTACCCACATTTCTCTGTAGTCAGCCTAGCGGAGTAGCATGACCTGAAGTCTAAGTTGTGAACATAGAGCTGGGAAGGAGTGCAGCAATTCTGCCTAATCGCTGCAGGCTGCCAGGCCTAAGCAAGAGGCTCTGCCAACTAAAGTTTTTCATCCCAAACAATAAATTCAAACTGCTAAAGCGCACAGATGCAGCTAATGCTCTCATCATTTGAGTAGATAAAAGGAAAATAAAGACTCGCTCTCCAAAAGTGTAGTGATTTTCAGCTTTTACCCAAAGACCTGTCCAGAGAATTCAGGCTCCTACCGAAGGACATTTCACAACGGCTAGCACTAAATAAGCCACAGAGTCTTATCAGTCAAGTGGACCTAATAAAAGCAGAAATATTTTTTCCATCCACACACCTCTTCGCCTTTTCTTTATCAACTGCATTACTCTGACAGCGGGCCCTTGGCTCACTTATTTCCGTGTGAAAAATATGCTTCCAATTTTTGTTTTGTCATTTTTAACTGGAGCAATCCACTGAGTGAATTCCCATCAGAGCTCTAAAAAAGTTCATGTCAAAGAAAGAGCGAGAGGAAGACGGAGAGAGGGGAGAAGAAAAAAACTGCAGCACTTAACGGCAGATTCTTCATCTCCAGTGAAAAGTGTTTGCCGGGCTTTTTTTTCCACCATCTCAATTTCTCACACTCCCTGCTATCATTAGTCCCTGAGCAAGAAGGAAAAAATCATTTCCCTCTCTGCTCGAGTTGTGTGTGTGTGTGTGTGTGTGTGTGTGTGTGTGTGTGTGTGTGTGTGTGTGTGTGTGTGTGCGTGTGCATGGTGTGTTCCTATGACATCTGCACTCTCAAACACACTTACAGTCAATGGAACCTACAGTGAGTAAGTGGAGTTGCTGCTTACCTGGCCATTTTGTATCACCGAAGGGTGTGGTTCTTCTAGAGCTTAGCTTAGTTTGCCCTGTATTAAACAGATCTGCACAATACAGTTGTGCTGTTTTGTCAGTTCACCTGCATCATTCTGAAGTCAGCAGTATGCCCAAATAAGGAACTCCTAGTCTAAGCGTTTTTCTCTATGAGAAAAATGAATGACATTCTCAGAAATCGCTTAGCTACCACATCTGGCAAAGCTCTTGATTTGTGTGAGGTACTTCGCTGGGACTGACAGCCTTATTTGGAAGCAAATTCAGTGCACAGGAGAGTTTGTATATGCGTGTATGTATCACTGGTGATAATTTGAATCATTACTGACTTCAGAGGTCATACTCAATTCATACACAAAGCAAAAAAAAAATTGTTTCTTATTGGCTATTTCAAAATTATTTTTCCCATAGAGAAATAAGGCTTAGACCAAGTTCCTTATAAGGGCTTGTCAGCACTGGTATGATTTGGGTTGTAAATCATTCAAGCATTGGGTGGTGTGCTAGTGTGTGTTGCGCTAGTAAGAGTGGATCAGACACAGCAGTGCTGCTGAAGTCCTTAAACATTGTGTCCACTCTGTTAGACACTCCTACCTTGTTGGTCCACCTTGTAGATGTAAAGTTATAGACAGTAACTCATGTGATGCCGAGTTTTTTTGGGATTTTTTTGGCACATCCTCTAGACCTTCATCACTGGACACAAGACGCCACCGACAGGACATGGCCAGTTCAAGGAGGTGGCCGTAATATTTTGGGTGATCGGTGTATGTCACAGTTTAATACAGCATTATATAAATTTAGTAAACAGCGCTGTCATCTTGCCCCAGTGGATAGTGGGCCCATATTTAAGATTTATTAAAACTCTAAATGCCAGCACAACCACTTTGGATCCTCTTAAGAACCTTTTACAGTGGTGGTTCGTCTAAGACCTTTAGTTCTTTAGGGCTGTGGTTCAAGAATCAAGTCCTCAGAAAAGTCACAGGTTTGTTTCGGCCTAACTTGCAGCACACAGGCATACAGCACAACCAAGCCTGCACATATTAGTGGGGCCCATGTGGATTAAACTTAGGTCACCTGGGTTCAAGATGGGCCTTGTCTATTAATGGGTAGATACAGGTGCTGTCTCAACATTGTTTAGAATTTTTTTAGTATTTTCAGTGAATATTTGCTGTGTGTCTTGGCTGGGAAATGCGTGCTGTCTTGGAGGACCGTTTTGAGAATCACTTATTTAAGGGACTAAAACCAGTTAATCTTTGATAATAATATTATAAACACTATATGGATCATGTATTCACATGACAGCACACAAACCCTGCATACCTTACATTATTTACATGCTTTGTCCTCAAAATAAATGCTGAAATTATTGCTAAGGAAGCCAGGCTTGGAAAATTGCTGTTAAACCTAATGAGGCAATGAAACTATTGATCGAAAATCGAAAGGCCTTAAAGTGTTCTGGAACGATAGAGAGACCTGAGAGATCCTTCTTCTGCAACACCTTAGGAACATGGAAACTATTTATAAACCTCACATCTCTCATTGAACTCCAGAGAGCAGACACTTAGCTGCTACTTTGTACACTGAGTGTTTGTAATATGGCAATATAACAGGCGAGCGCATTTGCTTATTCGGAGCATTAGCACAAGAGGGCTTTATCTCACTCCCCAGACCCCCAGCCCTCACTCTCTCTTCTCCAGTCTTTGTAGGTGAGGGATTTGCTCTTGGCCAGCGTTCCTGCTTTTATTTTCCTATCCTCCTCTCATTCCTTCTGAGAATCTTCTGTCATGGCCCTCTCTCTCACTCTCTCCTGCTCCCTGTCTCTCTCACTCTCTCTCTCTCTCTCTGCCTCTCTCATTCCACATCTGCTGCAGGGCCTCAGAGACCTGACTGAGCCTCTAGCAAGCACTGCCACTGCCACTCAGAGTGCCATCACAGATTGTGATGTGAAGGAACCTAGAGTGTGGGCTCTTTTCTTAAATGCTTAAACGCAATGTTTATTTAATGCATGAGCATATTGACTTATTTGTTTATTTTAAAATGACGTGTTGGTTCTTTAAAGTTTCCTCTCACAAAAGTATATTATCACTGTAAGGACACAACTTTGTATATCTCTCTTTTCACCCTGTCTTAATATTTTTGTTTGTTTGTTTTGTTTGTATTTTCCCCAGTATTTTTCCCAAATAACAAGCTATTTGGAAAAGTGATGTGAACTGATGTTAGCTTTATACAAATTATTTAAGACTAACTAGTGCTGGTTATCATTCATTTTTATGCATATATGCTTGTGCTACTTACCTGCGGTAAGGTCATCCCATCTTAGACAGGTTCATACCTGCACAATGCAAAATGGTCAATGGGATATTTTGGTGAGGAAGTACTATAATGTTGCTATCTCTTATTGAACAGAATAACCCCTAGTTAGCATTGTGGAATCATAATTATTAATAGGTTGTTAGCCATGTTAGCATGTTTGGTGGAGCTAGATTGTGTGTAAAGGATTTTTTCTAAAATAATCTTATAATAATAATAATAAAATGTATCTCCTATCTGGCTAACACTGAATCAAAAGCAGTTAGCATAATGGCATTATGCTAAATACATGTTAGTAGCATCTATTCATTGTTATGGCCATGTTAGCATACCTGGCAGAACTACTTCTGCTGTGAGGGTTTCTTTAAAGTAAAAAAAATCTGCTAGAAGAGTACTGTAAAATAATCTTTATGGTAATCCTCTTAACCCTTGAAGTGAATAACCACCAATTATTATTATTATACAAATAGCGACTACATGCCCCATGTGTTGTTAGATACATAGGTATTTGCTTGTGCCACTCTATTTTTGGGAATCCAACAGTACTTTTTCTATGACATCTGTTCAAAGAGCCTTTTTGGAACTTTAATTTTTAAAAGTATAGGGGCTCCAGGCTTAGTCCCAGAGGTGATAAGTCTCACTATCTCCTATCTCCTCCTCTCTGGCAACCTAACACAATGTAATTCGGATATGGGATGGGCAGAGGAGGAAAGCTAGGCAGGGATGTGTGAAGATAATAGCCCCAATGGGGAGATATGCAAGGCACAAGCAGGTTTTTTTTATTTTTTCCCCCTCTCTTTTTACGGGACTAAGTCAATCTGCTGTGAAGGAGCCCTGCATGGCAGAGGAAACCCAAGACATTATCTTCCTATTCCTTTCCCCATCTGTTTCTCTCTAAACATTTTTTTTTTTTTTTTCCGTTTCATACCTCCTGAGTTCAGTCCATGTATTTTAAGAACAGCAAGCGTCCCTTGCTTAACCTTTACTGCAGATGGAGGCGGGTTAGCCACTTTGCTTCTTGAAAATCAGAGAGTTCCTTTAATATAACCATATCCATATCACTAGGGAGTTATGGCGGAAAAGGGACGGAAAGATGCAACAGATGGCCTTTGAATGGCTCATGCTGTCACTGTTTATACAGTTTGTTTTGGAATAAAGGACGGCGCATGAAATTTCCACCGTCGAAAAAAAATAAAAAATCCTAACTCTCTATGCTGACAAAACAAATTCAGAACATAGAGTTTAACAGAGATGTGATGACTGAGCGAAAAACATTTCTCCCCCTGATAGTACACAGTACATCTCTTTGGAGGGAATAGTCCAAACTCAACCAGATGCAACCGGGGCAAATGCTGGAGCTCATGCTGTGTAGGGGGAAAAATAAAAACCAAACAAAAAAACAATGTTAGCTGCCGTATTTGTACAATATCCAGCCTGGAAAGGAGAGATTTTAAAAAAGGGGAAATAGGATACGTCTTTATCTCCCTTATCCATTCCCTTCTGGCAACGGAAGTGACGGTCTAGTACGATTTTCAAATGTAGTGTCATGATCCCTAGATCCTTTTTCATGGATAAAGAAGTGGGGTCTGAGGAAGGAAACTATGAGGGAAATTAGCATGATTGAATACATGTTTTGAAAGCCTGTTTGATAAAAGACTTTGAAGTTGCTGTGGAGCGTGGTGCTGTGCTGCGTATGACTCAGTGAATCCTATAAGCTGCTGTACTATCTCTAACGTCCAGACTGGCTTTGCTTTAATCAGGCCTGCGTGCTGACTGTGTTTTATCCAGCGGAGGCGCCAGTGTCGCTGCTTGTTCCCAAACAAGCAAACACAAACAAAGTGGAGGGTAAACAGCACGGGGGGAGTGACACCAGGGCAACCGACAAATACCGCACACAAGAGAGAGAGAGAGAAAGGGAGAGAGGAATAGAAGGAAGGGAGGGAGGAGGAGGAGGGAAAGAGAAATAGGGAGAGAAAATAAATGGACAGAGAGGGAGAGAGACGTAGGAGAAAAAGGAGGGAGATTGAAGGAACAGAAAACAAAAGCAGGACAGAAGAAGAAAATAAATAGAAGGAAATTAAAAATCAGAACGAAATGCAGAGAAAGAATGGGAGACAGAGAGGGAAAAAATGGATAATGGAACAGGGAAGCATAGATAGAGAGAAAAAGAAAAAGACAGAGGAAGGTGAGGAAGGGAAAGAAAAGAAACAGGGAGAGGGTTCAGGGACAAGACATTGAAATTGTAAAAAAGAGATTGAAAGAGACAGAGAGGGATGGAAATGTGAGAGTGTAAAGAGAGCTCACTTGCTAAAAGAGATAAGATGGAGGTGTTGAGAGTTTTTTTTCTTCTTCCTCTTCTTTTTTTATTTATTTATTTTTTTTACCAGAATGATTTGATTGAAAACATTTGCAAACGCGAGGAAGTGCATATGACCTTGTAATTGAAGTGGAAAATCTGGCTGAGCCCGAGGGAGGGTTTGGAAGGGTTGCTGTAGACAGGATGTGACTGGAGTTTGGGAGGAGAACAGGTAGCAGCCACGTAACAGTAGTCAGTCATACAGGGGGCGGGGGAGACATTCAAGGCCACCTATAAAGTGGTAAAGCAAGGTAAGCACCTAGAGAAGAGTGATCTATCTTTCTTTGCAATAGCAATGTGAGACCAGGAATCAGCTGGAATGATGATGAATACAAAGGACAGGAGAGCCGAAAGACGAGACATAGAGAAACAGGCAAATAAATGTCCAGGGCTTATGCGGCATGTAGGAATGTGGTCCTGGGTGACCCTGGACTTACAGCAAGAGCAATGGCCTCCCGCCAAACTCTGTATATTTCCCACATTGAAGTCATAGAATCATTCCTATAGAACGTGTGAGGACTTCATTATTATAAGCCATGTCGAGGCCTGGACCGGTGCGGTTAATGACTTGACATTAAAGCAGGATCAATGGAAAGACTCGCAAGGTCTAAGAAAGTATACTTAATGAAAAGGGATTAGTTCCCTAAGATTAAAGTCCCTCTCGCCTCTTGCCTTTGGTGTGAGAAAACACAGCTTTGCATGCTCTTTTCCTATATACTCTTTCCTGCTCTCAAAGCAGGCACTCAACCAGGGATGTAGCAAGACCCAATTTACTGAGGTACGTGCGCCAGTAAAATGTTGCCGTGCCCCACTAAAATCATGGTGGTAAAAAGTCAATTTTATCCTGGATTGCTGAGCAGAACTACAGGACATGCCGTTCACTAGAGGGACTACATTTCCCACAATGCCCCAATGTCTTTCCAAATTTGAGCATCTAACCCTGCCATTCAGGGCCTGTTTATTTTTTTTTATTATTATTTGACCAGAGTGTCCTTTTTTTCTGTGTGAATTCCCTGTGTGAAATTGCCGACAGATGTTTGCGAGTGCCTGGGTGAGTGAGAAAGGACCTGTGATGTTCCAGTGCCCTGTCCAGGCTGTGTTCCTACCTTGAGCTCAGTGATTCCTGGTAGGCTCCAGACCCTCTGCCACCCTGATCTGGATGAATGGGTTACAGAACATGAATGAATTAATGTTCATTAATGTAATGTGTGTTAATGTAATCCCATACGTGGGCTGGGGATGAATATTTGACTGTCCATGAAAAGGGCCCATTAATATCTGCAGTGAGCTCCATAACACTACTACTCCCTGTATTCTCAAGGTCATGTGAATCCCCTGTGCATTTAAAGGCAACACTATGATGAACGCGAAATGCATGAGGATGATTTTTTTTAACCATACATCCACAGACATGATGTATTAAAGTCATTTTTAATTTCAGAAGAGTGCTGTGGGAGTTTATTCCATGTAATTTTTGACCTGTCATCCTGGACACTTCACACTCATTTTGGCAGCACTCCAAGCTGTACTCTCAGAATTTTGTTATGCATTTAAAATAGGCTTTGAGATTTGGCTTGGTGAAAGAGATTGCTCTGAGTCATTGGTGTGTCCATGGCTGCTGTGTGTGTGTGTGTGCGTGCGTATGTATCCCTGCAGGTCGCCTGTCAGCACTGATCTGTTCTGTAAGAGCCATAATGACTGTACAAGCCTCAGCTTCTCCTAATCACCCGCCATTGTGCTCTGTCCTTCTGCCATTTCCTGCCTAATTTCACACATTTTCTCCCTAACTTAAAGGGGACGTTTTAAGAAAAGCTCATATTTTCAGTGCTGCCAGCCCACAAACTGTGAAACTAGGCAACCCACTCAGTTTTCTGTGGGCAGCCAAAGTCAGAAAACTACTGTGTGCAAAAAAAGCTGTCCAGATTTGGCTCCATTTTTGATGTCAGAAGGCAAGTTATTACAATTGTACTACCCCCTCATCTGAGTAAATGCCAGATCCCAATCACAGTGTCAGACCTGCTTTTATGTGAGAACGTAAAGATGGGGTCAACCTGCATAAAACAGTCATGATGGGAGCATAGAAATAAAAGACATATAGGAGAACCAAGCAGATACAATGAAAACAATGGGTTCTGCTCGCTCGCTTATCATTGCCGCATGCTCAGGGTTGGTGTAAACAGTGGCTCATTATCAATTAAAGGAAAAGCCACTGAAATTTGTGAAGGGGTAGGATATATTTTACAATTATTTTTCTAAACATTGTGTGGCGTTACAGCCATCATACTGACACCTAGTGGCCTGGATGTTTAAGTGATTCTTTTCAACATGGTTGCCCCTAAAGGGAACATAATCTGTGGAGCATTGACAGGTTAAACAAGAAACTTCAAAGGATTTTCCTTTATAGGAGAAAGGTTTAATATTAATAATAATAATAAAATCATCTTTCCTTCATATTGTTTGCAAATTTTGGGTGCTAAAACATGAATGATAACTCTTTTAAAGTACTTTTAACCTGAGATAAAATAAAATAAAAAAATCACCCTTGTTGAATAATTTATCTCTTCCAAATCTGGGCCATGCGAGTGGTTAGTATGCGAAGCAGGTGGAGCTGACACAAGTTGGATTGAAGGAATGGAAAGATTCATTGTTTGCGGTGAAGCTCAAGGAAGGTTGGAAGAGTAGCAGTAGTGAAATGAGGTGAGGTGTGGAGGGTGGGTGGAGGCTGAATGTGCTGGACTGCCCTGGGCCTGGCACGCTCCAACTCTAAATCATTCATCACAAAAAAAGCTTTTACAGCGCACTTCATTCAGCAAGCACATTGTGTATCCTCCAGCCTCGGCCTAGAGACATACAACCAGAGCTCAACACCATCCTCTAAAGTGGACTACTAAAGATGATCATGTCTGACTGATCCAGCTTTGCATTCAGATCAGATGCAAGGGCTTAACTTTGGCTCGAACGCTGAAGGGGATGAACTGGATGCTTTGTAACACAGAATTGCCAAACAGTTTTTGGACAAAAAATAAATATATTCCGCTTATATATGCACAAGAATTCTAGCATGATTTCTCAGCGGTTTCAATATTTGGTCAAACAGAATTAGGCATTGCCCAGACAGGCAGCTCATATCCGAATTTTCTGGGAAGATTTTATTTGATCTGATTTGAGCAAAAAGATTGTATGCAGGCTAAACAACACAAAGCCATTTGAAACCTGCCACTCAGATTTAAGCCACGTTTGCAAGTGGCTACAATCTGATCTCTGAACATGTGACTAAGTATGACCAGTCAGATTGAATTTCTCCTTTTATTTATTAATTTATCATTCGGTGGCAGAGCTTCTTGGCTATGAAAACCAATGTTGGTATGCCAGCAAATGTGACTACACTCTGTCCATACAATAGGATAAGATCACTAGCAATTTGCAATGTGGACACTATCTGAAAGCAGTTGTGCCCTGCAGTGTGCAAACTCTTAAGTGTGTATTAAGGCTCTAGAGCCAAGGAGACAACAACAAATGAATTGTAATCAATATTTGTAATAGCAGTATGAGAAATATAGGTACATTTATTCTGGCCAGCCTTATTCTATCTGTAAATCATGTCATGACTATTACCAAATAATTCATACCAAATTTCTATATGGTGGGTGAGTACGGTCATACGAAGAAGTTATAGCAATGATTTGACTCTTTTTGTAATGAATACTGGGTCAGTGTTGTAACACAAAAACCATGCTGCTCATAATCCCACTATTTTGAGAGTAGTGGGTGGTAATGCATGCAATCCATGGATATCAAAACACAGACAAATACTGCAGTACTTCATTATTCCAAAACCAAGCAAAATCCATCTTCCCCAAGCCCTGAAATCACTAAATAACAAAACACACAACCAAACCCCCTTTGTTGCACTGCGGCATGACTGTGTTCTAGAGCCATCTTTGTTAGTGCTCTAGTAGTATTATGGTAAAACGGCAGTATGCCAAAGGTGCACCCTTAGGCAGCAGGCATTCAAAGTGTAGCCATTGATTAAGGCTGAAATGAAAAGCTTACAGGGAGCTGAACTGGCATCAGCCAGAATTACAGGCATTTGCTAAAGATGCTGCTAATTAACAACTGAAGCACTCAGCGTTCTGTCTCTGACTCGATCCGACCTAATGTAGAACAGCTTCATAAAGAGGATGCCACAGTGATTATATGAGCTGTGAAAGGTCAAAAGGACAAGTAACATTTCCCCATCAGGACCAGGGCCACTGTTCAAAGTGTGTTAAACAGCCCATATTATGGAAAACCAAATGTATTCATTAATTCGTGTTCTGTAGCTGCTTCATCCTACTCACGGTTGTGGTGGGTCCAGAGTCTACCCAGAACCTTCAGGTGCAAGGCAGGAATAGACCCTGGACAGGGCGCCAGTCCATCACAAGGCATCACACACTCACCCAGTCACCCACTTTTTTCACACATCCAGATCAGCAACCAACATATGTTATTAGATTGTGAGAGGAAACTGAAGCAGATGAAGAAAACCCACACAGACACAGGTAGTACACACCAGGTTTATCACAAACAAATCTGAAGAGAGGATCAAACCCAGGACCCCAGGACCCTGGAGCTGTGTAGGAGAGATGCTATCTGTAGCCCCACCAAGCTACCTGAAAAACGGATTTTTCTTCCTTTTATAGTAATGAAATTTTAATGTGCCATGTAAACACAATTAAAAATTCAAATCATACATTTCACAGCCTGCTGCGTACAGTGTAGAAAGCTGCAAACGCAGCACATGTCATAATTGTCATAAGGAGCAGCTGAACAAGAACACAAAGGTAATTGACATTTTTTCTTAAAGGCACAGTCACAGAATTCATTCATTCATTCATTCATTGTCTGTAACCAGTTATCCAGTTCAGGGTCGCGGGGGGTCCGGAGCCTACTCAGAATCACTGGGCGCAAGGCAGGAACACACCCTGGTGAAACACACTCACACATTCACTGACACACTCTTATGGACACTTTTCAGTTGCCAATGCGCCTTTGGTGTTTTTAGAATGTGTGATACTCCTCCCTCCAGACTCTATAGGAGCAATATTGGATGTAGAGTGTTTTATGCTGCAGGCCAAAAATGATAGAACATTTGAAATTTCATCTAATTATATTGAGCTGTTTACTTACCGCTAGTGTTTGTCTCTTTTTACCTGCTTTTAGATTTTCACCTTTCAGCGGCTGTGTATTTATCTGCTGTTATTTCTTTTCCTTTGTACAGTGACCTTCAGTATTGTATTGCTTTGAGTGTGGAGACAGGATGCAAATTCAAGTGATCTCTATTTAAGTCCATGGTGACATGATAAATAGATATAAACAAATTTGGAACTAGAAACCGTTTACTAAGAAGCAGAAAACTAAATGAGAAGAGAAACACTGGGAACAGCATGAGAGGACAAGAGCATTGAAGGACAATGTGACAGAGGATGACTAGTAAATATTTATATAGACACACAAAAGGTAGAATAGCTGAAAAAGAGTACTGCAAAGAAGGACTAGAAATACACGTAGAGGCATAACCAAAGGGCGGAGCTAAGGAAACATTCAGGGCGTATCTCAAGTGGCTCCTACTCCCTACATTGTGCACTACGTAGGAAGTGAATTGAAGTCTTATAGCTGATGTCATGTATAACACACAGCAAATAGGAATTCAGCGATATGTGACTAGGACCAGATAGACTGAACTGTTTAGGTCTAGAGGTCAACATTTCATATCTCATCTAGTGCACTTCATGGGAAGTAGGGTGCCATTTGAGATTCAGCCATAGAAAATGACATGGATAGAGAGACAGAAAAAACAATGAACAGAAATGGTAAACCGTGTGGTTCTGTGACAGGTATATTGAAAGGCATTTGTGAACTAAATACAAAATACATTAGCCTTATAATTTAATAAAAGCCCCTGTTTTATTCTTACATTTACTCACCCACTACAGCATTATCCACAATAAAAGAATATGCAGATTAGCGCTGCGAGTTATAAAGGGCATGTATGGAGCTGCTCTCATCAGGCCAGTGATGGACAGTTCCTGGAGCGGCTCTGTAATCAGCCTCAGCGTATGCGCTGATGGAGAGCCGTCTGAGGCTGATTGCTCTGCGTACGTCCCCATATATCTGCTTCTGCTCTGACAGGAGCCTGGGGACTGAACTAACAGCCAAACAATAGGCCTCCTCCCTCATCTGAATACATGTCAATAGAATTAACATCTCCCTGACATCTATTAAAACCATTTTTAATTAAAGCACAGGTATTAAACATCTGTAGGCTCCTCGTCTCACCTTTTTTCTGCTCCTTAAAAAGCTCTCCCAATCACAAACTGGATTTACCCTCCCCACTCTTCAAATGCCTCTCTGTATTCTTTACATGCTCCATATGGCAGAGTCTTGTTTAGTCCAACTATTTTTAGCTCCTTAGACTCCTCAGCTGTAAAAGGGCTGCTGTCATTTGTGGCAGAGACTTTTTCCTCTGCATGTTAATGTGCGTGTGTGTGTGTGTGTGTGTGTGTGTGTGTGTGTGTGTTCATTAGCAGCCCGGTCCTTATCACCAGAATTTTGCCAGTGACACATGTACACAATGTTTATAAAGTGATCCCCTGCATATCTTATCAGAATTCCTTGTTTGTGCCCCACGGCTCCCTGGTGGGCTTCAAAAGCATTTCTAATCTTAAACAAATCTATTGGCGCATCAGACATATTAGTATACCTCGCCACAGGGGCCCACTATCAAACAACAGCACAGCAACAGGAAGGGGGGGTGGTGTATGGGGGTAGGGGGTGACAAATGCTGCAAAAATTGTCAATATGAAAAGATCAAATCATGTCCCCTCCAGGTCAGACAGCATTTGGCTGGGAATGGGTCACCCAGGTCAGTGCAGCAAGGATTGTATCATCTCACACAGTGAAAGTTTCCACATTAATAATTGGGAATAACTGTATTTGCTATAATATAAACTTGCTGAACAGAAAGAAAAGAAAGTTTGAGTGCAGGACTAGGGTTAACCTCTTTGGGAATCCAACACTTCATGTACAAATGCTCATCCACCCTTTACTGATGAAATCAAAGGTTGGGCCTTTTTGCTCTACTAACAGCCTCTAGTCTTCTGGGAAGGCTTTACACTAGATGTTAGAATTTTTCTGTGAGCATTCAACCACAAGCATTAATGTGTACAGGTATTGATGCTGTATACATCCAAATCAAAGAATCTGTTCCAACTCATCCCAAAGGACAGAGCTCTAGCACTGCTACATAGCCCAGTGCTGTGGGGGCATAAGGATGGGGGCTAAAACTTGGGTCGTTAGTGTCCCCTCGGGTGGTTAGGTTTGTTACGTTTGTTACGATGTTACGTTTAAAACAAACTATCTGCAAGTATGGAAATGTTAGAAGAGGTGAAATCCGGTCAAAGGCCACTATCAACTCCAGGTATGTTAGGTACAATTAGTCCTGACTCCAGGTCCCTTTAGTGCTGACGCTAAGCACTTTGTATTGCCATAATCTCTCACAGCAACTTTAATATGCTTCACATAACATCTGCCTTCTACTTTCCGTCTAATGAAACAAGTGTAAAAGTATTATTCATGCTCTTCAGGGACCTTGCCCCCTGAAGAGCTCTGTGACCGTATGGTTTGTACAATGTATTCCATATTTGAACAGAAAAAAGGCTGCTTGATTATGGTCCTCCACTCATCATTAGGTGCCCTCTTTGTGCTTCAAATGACAGTTCAGCAAATAATAACAATTGACACAATTGGTCATACTTCAAGATAGTCCTAGACCTCTTCTGCTTCCCCAAGTGGCTAATAATATGTTGACCAGTAGAGAAATGTAAGAGGTCCTCAATACATATGTTTCAGTCTGAGTGAGTCAGCCCATGGCAGTTTACTCTCAGTGATAGAGTAAGCTGGAATCTCAGATTTAAGGTGTAATGAGGCACCACAACATACTTTAGCTTGTAATTTAACTTTCATATCAGGAATATAATCAAAACTAATTTCTGAGGCTAGTTAGGGACTGAATGGAACTACATTCTAGATTAAAATTGCCAGCAACTAAATGGATCCAAATTGCTGAAATAATTTGTTTCTACCACTTTTAAACCCCACTGTCAGTGAAGGAAACACTAAGAACTGCCGTTAAGTTTGATAACTAGTTATGTGGTCTCCTTGCTTACTTAGAATATGTTTTTAGCAAGCTACACAAAAAGTAACAACCAAAGCAAAGCAACAGTTCACAAATAAGTCACTGTTAACACCAAAAAATCTATAGATTGGGGACCCCACAAAGGAGGTGGGCATTTTTTTTTACACATTTAGGTCACTGTGAAGAAGAACTAGTGCAGAAAATAACTGATGGCTCCTTTAATTCTTGCTCTATCCATGCTAAAATAAGGCTTACGCTTTCTCAAAAGCATTACAAAATATCCTTAGCTCCATGTTGGTGGCACTGTGTGCGATGATGATGGAATAATTGGGTGAAATCAGAGGGATAATAAATAATAAATAATAAAAAGGTGAGGGAATGACCACTGAAACAGACTCCGGGGTTCATATATTGCATATGAACATATTCCATGTGTTTTAAACCTTTAACTGTCCATCAGTGTTAATTCTATGCTAATGTCATTTTAACATGAACAAACTGTAGACATAGCTTATTGTACTTAAATCATGGCATATATAAATGTCATAATACTGCAGCACTTTACCAGTTTACTCCTGGTAATACATCAAAGATTTAATGACAAACAGATTGCTGCAATCAGTGACGGAGGCTTTAAATCGCTGCTCCATAAATCATTCCATTTGTGGAAGGATTATCACCATTTAAGGCTGCTGAAACCTAAAGCTTTGATGATAATAGACATAAATGCAAAATGACTGATCTCAGCTCATAAATCGGTCAATTGAAATGAATATATTAGTCTTTATTGTTGTGTTTGCCTCAAGTAAATGGGAAAGAACATGTTGTCAGAGATACCTTGAAAAACAAGAAAGGCAAATTAGTCAATACCATATACTGCCCCACAAAGACTTGATCAGATTGTTTCTATGGAGTGACTGTCCTCTTTAAGTTCAGTGTCACGGTGGGTCCGGAGCTTACTCGCAATCACTGGGCACTGTAGGGTGTGCCAGTCCTTCACAGGGCAACACAGACACACACACATTCACTCACACACTCACACCTATGGACACTTTTGAGTCGCCAATCCACCTACCAATGTGTGTTTTTGGACTGTGGGAGGAAACCGGAGCACCCGGAGGAAACCCACGCAGACACAGGGAGAACACACCTACTCCTCACAGACAGTGATCCAGAGTGGGGATCGAACCCACAATCCAGGTCCCTGGAGCTGTGTGACTGCGACACAGAACCTGCTGCACCACAGTTGGTTATTATTCTGGGTGAGCTACAAATACGCTGGAATTCCTGCTGCGATCAGGATGCTTCTTCCATTGGCAGAACAGGTTTGTTTCAGGTGAAAGTGAAAGTTTTTCTTCTAAGTGGGAAGATCTTGTAATATTCTTACAATCATCCCAGAAAGAGGAATAGTGAATATATTCACACAATGTAAGAAGATTTCACTTGTTAAAGATGTGATACTTGTTCTCCTCTTCCACCTCCTTCTGTCCATCTCTTCTTCAGTGTCCAAACCCCTTTCACTTATCAGTCTGTGTTTGGCGTATGCAGTGGCGGGCTCGTTACGGGGAGAATGATTAAACAGGCCGAGACTGGGCCTGACGTTTGCCCCTTCTGACCTCATGGCCACTCTGCCTTTTCATGCCTCACAGTCACCAAGAGGAAAATAACTAAATAAAGGCATAAAATAGAATGGCTTTGGTCCCCAGACAGACAGTGAAAAGTCAGTCTGCTGCATATCAATGAAGCACAGTTCACACTAAATTTGCCCTCATGAATAACACATCGTTGTTAATAGGAGAGAAGCGGTCCGTCTGTCTCTCGCCATGACTAGGCCCACCATTACACTGGACAAACTCAATTTCCTGCATCTCTCTAAGGACCCTGATAAGCTTGAAGCTGTTTGCTACCTTTCTGTCATGGCCCCATAAACAATGAGCTTTTCGCTTAAGAGGTAGTCACATTATTGTAACACACACACACACACACACACACACACACACACGCATACACACACACATAGACTGACAATCAAGCCAGTGACAAAGCAATAAAGCTGCCTATTGATTAGTCCCTCTTTTGTTTGCATCACCAAAGGGAGATAGCGCTTTAGCCCTTACACGCTGTTGACACATTGTTATTCAGACATTCCTCCAGTTTTGCAGTGGGTTACAGAGCGATTAGGAAATCTATCTGTAAACACAGCAGCCATAGCCATGTAAATCCACATGGCTGGGGTTAATTCACACTTGCTGAAGATATATTTGCATTAGACATTGCTAAACAAATGGCTAACTGTGTGAATGAAAAGTAAATGTGCATTTTCAAACATACTTTTTGATGAAATTATTGAATTTCCAAGATGTGAAATGATCGCATGCTTCAGGAGTCAGATAAACGCAGAGATGACATGAATTTTTGGCTCGTATTTTTCATGTTGATTAGAGAAAATATAAAACAGATCTGCCCTCTCAGTAACTATAAACTCCAATATCATACATAACACTGATCATAGGTAAGATTTGGTAGTTTTGCTCCGGGATCCCCCTACAGATGCAGAATATAATTTACTGTTACAGCACTGTCCTGAAATCAAGAGTGTGGGAGCGGTAGTTTCCTACCCACTCTCCAAAAATTATAGTGTGATTTCTGCAGTGCTGAGAGTAGCATGGACAGGGTCTCTATTCTCCAAATTACAAGTCAGTAATGCATCATAATGATTTAGAAGCTGTAGTTTTAAGTTAAACAAAATACTACCCAATGTTCTTTACTCATAATCTTAAACCTAACCCTAACCCTAACCCTAAAGTCCAAAATCTGGCAGGGTTTCCCTTTGCCATCCTCCTCTCAGCACAGATTTATAACTTAATCTGCATGGACTGGATGTAAGCACTTACTAAGTGATAGTAAAATTACACCAAACATAACTAGTCATAACCTAGTTATGAATATCTGGACTAATATATACTTATTTTGCATATTAATATTAGATATATTGACTAGTTTTAAGATGATTTTACTTGCTACAAAATCATCCTTCTCTTATACAGAGGACAGAAACATCTCTTTTTCTCTGGAATTCAAACACACACTGGTACTGAAGTGCTTTGGGGGTGTTAAGGAGGGGCCATGGATGCACTCGAAAGCAGTTCAATAATTCAGCTCGGCGATACAGGCTCATTGTGTGAGCAAACAGTATGATAATACACCTCCACACTTTCCATTTTTATTTGGAGGCAGTCCACCGGCCTCCTGTCCCCTCTCCCTTCTTTATCATTATTAGCTCTTATCAGACTGTTGCCCTATTGCATCTCTCCGCGCCACTAAAAATATCTCCCATCCTTATCTCTCGCTCATCCTTCTCTGCTAGAGAGGGAGAGGGGTGTAAATTGTAGTGTGAGGGTTCCTGCAATCAGGCAGGTGACAGGTGAGAAGCAGCAGGTCTCTAGAGGTAGTTTTCCTCTGCAGGGTGGAGCACAGAGATAGAAACCCTGTCACTCAAATGAAGGGCCAATGCGTGTCCTGCAGCCGACTCAGTGGGGGGATTCTTCCACCAACCAAAGCTAAGAGCTGTTGTAGAGGTTAAAATCAGTTTTACCCATTTCCCTCTCAAAGTTCTACCTTCCTGCTGATGTGAAGATCCAACCCTAATTGGCTTCATTTGATCTATTCAGTTCATGCCTTCAGACGTCCTTCAAACTAGCCAGATGTATTACTTTAGATCTGGTCTTACGCCAAGTGTAGATGTTCTGACTGAACCCTGGGCCCCTGGAACCTGGAGCTGTGTTGCAGTGCCACCACCTGCAGAGCCAGGGTGCCTCCCCGGATCAGATTAACTGGTAAAAACACAGGACGTGACAGGGGAGTAAATGAATTCCAAACATCAATCTATGCCTTCTTAGATTTGTCACAGATTGCCCGTATGAGTGGCAGCCTGACCAGTGCATTTCAGTGCGACTTTAGAAATGGAAAACAGCAGCTGCTGCATGCCAGGACTGTTTACTAAAGGTGTCAGCGTCCAACTGCTACGAGGTAAAATATATGGTAATGCATTTCTGTTACAAGCTTCAAATAATGTCTTAATATAGTCTTTGGCACTGTGAATAAGCACTGGGTCAGAGAGACAGAGACGGGAACGTGTCGGACACACTTAGCAAATACAGGCTCTCTTTATCTGAGCTGGACAGTTACTCTTTATCTGGGCTAGATGTGAGCCTATGTACACGTGAAAAATAAGTACCTGTCTGTTAAAGTCTGTTAAAGGTACAAAGTAAACAAAAAAGAAATGCTGAGATGCGGAGCAAAGACGGAGAGAAAGGTACAAAAGAGTTGGCTGGACAGAACGCACACGATGAGATCTATTAATAGAAAAATTCATCTACAAAAGCACAGAGCGCAAATAGCGAAGCAGTGATGTGTGACGACTAATGCGAAGTGAGGGGATATTTGCAAACACAAATGTCAGGAGGATGAGGGGAAATTGAACAAGGCTCAGCCGTTCCGGCAGCCGAAACCAAGCTGTTTGCTGTGTCTTTTCCTGTTTATTTGTCTTATACCCCCCCCACCATCTCAAGTCCCCATGAGCAATCTAGCATGTATTTTCTCTCATTCATTCAAGGAGCTGGTGTCACGCTCTGTGCAGGCCTCCATTCACACCATGGAATGAAAGTGTGATGCGCTCATGTGCGTGAACGGAAGAGAGAAAATAAGACATGATCGCGGAAAAACAAAGAACATAAAATCAATTTCGGGTGCATGGAACCAACCTTTTAAGAAGAATCCGCTTCTTCTCGCTTGCACTCAAATCATATATCGCTGAACAATTCATTTACGACTCTATAATGCCTCTACTCTCCGCTTTATCATTTTGCGCCTGCCTGTTGGGGTTTGTGTGTGAGCTGGCATTTGTATTGAGGCCTGACTGAGTGTAGAGATGGTCTCCCAATAAAGGTTCTCTTCCGCCTCCCCCACCCCTGCGCTGCGGGATCGATCCCTTGGCTCCTTGTGCAGAATAAAGACTAGCCGACTCTTTCTGATCTGCACCTCCAATCTCACTTATCTGACATTGGCCTAGGAGCCATTACATTACCTATATACAAAGGGCTCATAGGATTTGTCAAATATTGCTATCTTGCCTTTGCTGTGTTTACTAGTCAGACACTATTTACTGAGCAGTTAACCCCAGAGAGAAGGCAGTGTTGTGGGTGTTGGGGTGGTTAGCGTTGGAATGGCAGATGGGAAGGACATGTTTCATTGTGGCGGAGCGTCAGGACAAACAGGATTACACGGCCACTCTGGGAGCTCTGGGCTCCTACACAGGTGATGCACGATGCTTGAGGGCTGTCATCAGACGCCCTGGGAATTATCAGTAAAGGTCAACACAGTCAGCTTCTGAATGTCACAGCTTAGCTTCATTTGAGAGCGAAGAAATATTCCAATGAATATCTGCTTGTCTCGTGTAAGAGCATAATTCCCTGCCTCCGAATTTCCAATGCAGAGACCTGAAGGATTATAGGGATGTTAAGAGGCAGCGGGAGCGAATCGATTCCGAGTGAATGACAGGAATGGTGTTTTGAATAATACATTTTTGGAGGAAAAGGAAGAAAGAAAAAAAAACAGCCATTGGCGCATAAATGGGATTCATAAAGTGTGAAAATTTCTCCCTCTTCTCTATTCTCTTTAGATGAACTGCTGGATAAGTTCCTCAGAATAGCGTCAAGGAAGCGTTGCAAAAAAAGGAGCTGGGAAACTGAGTGTCTTTTAGGCTTAGCTAAACATCTACAGGGTCATGTGCTGATGTCTTAGTTTGGCTTCAGTAAGAGACAAAGCCTGATAGAGATTCATAGCAGCTGCTCCACAGAATAAATGATTACGAAATATCATATATCTGCCTTGTTTATGAGCTTGTGGCAGTTTAATGAATGCTTGGCAGTGCCCAGTTATTCTACCGCTTCAAAATTCCCTCTCTGATGGATGAGAATTATAGATCTGATCCACTCTGATCCACATTTGTCACTCTAGGCGATGTGCAGCTTAAAGCGTGTGTGTACACACTGTTAACAAGCAGCACAAATCACCATAACCGTATTATAATCTGTGTTTATCAACAGGTTGTGTGGCCTGTTTGAGCCATTCGTCTTCATTTAGCGCTCTAACCTTAGTACCCCGGCCTGGCCATCCCCCGCTCCCCGCTGTTTCCTATCTATCTCTGTCCAGTCTCATACTGTTTACTGCTACTCTGTCCTGACCTCTGTCTGCATCCTCTGCCCTCCTCCTGGTCCAGTCAATACTTATCGTCTGTGTCATGTAATCTCCAAGCATTTTATCCCCACATCATTTTTAACAAGCTATGGCAGATAGCAAGCCTCACTTGGTACATACGGTGCAGCAGATCGTCTTGCTCACCTCTTGCTCATTCTCTGACTCCTCCTCTCTTCCATCTTCTCTCCGTAGGCTGTGGGCTTGAGTTCCTGTTGGTGCTCTGTGGGTTGGAGCTGTCCTGGTCCTGCCCGCGCCACTGCATCTGCTACTCGGCCCCCAGCACCGTCAGCTGCCAGGCCCACAACTTCCTCTCCGTCCCTGAGGGAATCCCGCCACACAGCGAGCGCATATTCCTCCAGAACAACAAGATCCACCGGCTACTGCGGGGCCACTTCAGTCCCTCTACTGTCACTCTCTGGATCTACTCCAATAACATCACCTACATTGAGCCATCCACATTTCAAGGCTTCACTTTGCTGGAGGAGCTGGATCTGGGGGACAACCGCCACCTACGTACCCTGTCCCCAGAGACCTTTCACGGGCTTGGGCGACTCCATGCCCTGCACCTGTACCGCTGTGGCCTGAGTGCACTGCCTACTAACATCTTCCAGGGCCTTCGTAATCTGCAGTACTTGTATCTGCAAGTAAGTGTCCTACCTGCCTAAGCTTTACACTGTCAAATAATGCCTGTAGAAATGTGGCATGATATGTATGTATCTCCTATGTATCCCTACAGGATAACCACTTGGAGTACTTGCAGGATGACATCTTTTTGGACCTTCACAACCTGAGTCATCTCTTTCTTCATGGGAACCGTCTGTGGAGCCTGCACCAGAACACCTTCAGAGGCCTGAGAGCACTGGACCGGCTGCTACTGCACCACAACCAGCTGCAATGGGTGGACCGCCTAGCCTTCCACGACCTGAAGCGCCTCACCACCCTCTTTCTCTTCAACAACTCCCTTACCGAGCTGGCTGGAGAGTGCCTGGCCATGCTGGGTGCACTGGAGTACCTACGTCTCAACGACAACCCCTGGGAGTGTGACTGCAAGGCGTTGTCTCTGTGGGACTGGCTCAAGAGGTTCCGTGGCTCCACGTCGTCAGTGGGCTGCGTGGCTCCAGCTGAGATGGCAGGAAAGGATCTGAAGCAGCTGAAAAAAGAGGACTTCCCCAACTGCTCTGGTTCCGAGTCCCTGCACCAGAGTAAGCCGAGGGCTGGAACAGACAAGGTCTCACTGAAGCAAGAGCCCCAACCTGCCCAGCCTCCACATACACACCCACACCAGCCCCACCTTACTGAACAATTCCCCTCTGCCCCCTCACCGCTGCCCCAGCCTCCCCCTGCTATTAACGGGGTACAGGCAGGGCCAGGTTACCCGGAAGTGGTGACTCCTCAAAGGCCAGGCCGTTCCCGGAACTGTACGCGCCAGAGGAACCGGAGCAGCAAAGGGAAAGGGCCCAATGAGGTGCACACCTCAAAGGAAATGGCTGACAAGGATTACTCCTCACCTGATTTCACTGGGAAATATGACCACACATCTCCCGATAGTTCCACCACACGGAGAAAGCACAAATGTACCCCCCGGACCACTGTACGTCCCCCCAGTGGGGTCCAACAAGCCACCAACAGGGGGAACCGCCAGCGGGCCCTCTTTTCTTCTTTCTCCATGGTTGTTGAACTTCTCGTGCTGCTAAGCACTGGATTCATCCTGCGCTGAACTTGATGCTGACGCATTATAGCTATTTGAAAACAATGCAGTCCTCTGATCCACTCTAGCTCCAGCCTTGCAAGGCCTCTTTACATGTGTCTGTGTGTGTGTGTGTGTGTGAGTGTGAGTATGCAAGTGTGTGTATGGTTGTGAGTGTGCGTGTATGTCTGTAAAAACTCTGTAAGGAGCTTTGCCATTTAGACTCTGAAACAGATACACACGGTTGAAAGTCACATTGCTAAAGACTCACAAATTGGGGTGAGCCGAAGGGTGGAAGAATTGAAAGGGAAGAATTAGGACAAACTAAACATGCTTGCACTGCCACTGTGTCCATGACATTTTCATTCACTTTTGGTTGAGTCTCTATCAGCCTTGTATTTGTGAAAGCTCACCAAAAGGACATTGAAGGGGAATCGGGTATTAACTGAAATCCAGGGCGGCGAAGGTCACTCCGTTACGGATTACTAGCTACTCAATTAACAATATTTTAGTCATGTAATCTAAACATTTGAGCAACCTTAGTTACATATTCCTTCACATTTCTATTCTTCTATAGCGCAGTGGCCATATATTGAAATATAAAAGGAAGTGTTTGTATATCCAGGCAATGATGCTTTCCTGCCATTCTCCTCTTCAGTGTCCTTTTTCATTTTCTCATGTTTGCATCCTGTCTAGTGTTTGAGGAGCTAGATATTACTTGGGATTTCCTTCCATGACCACGTGTGAATGGAATTCCACAAACTTTATGTCACTTTATGTTGATTCAGTCCCTCATTTCTCTCTTTATTTGTCTGAAGTGGTTTACAGCTTTCTCCATAATTATACGTATTTTGACACACTCCAGTTGAAGTGAGATCATTGTGGATATGAAAAGATAAAGGTCCAGTTGAGAGAAATGCCACGCCTTCTACAATTTTTCAAATATTTTCCATAGAGTTTGGGATTTCGAGAGGTCAAGTTTAGCATAGCAACCAGCAGCAAACAGTTATACTTCAAAATGTCATCCCTCTCTTAGTTTTAAAATGCTTCCAAATATATTTTTCCACATAGTTGCTGGCATTCAAACCACCCCAGATGTGAAATGACATACTATTATCTTTCACCAAGGAGAACCTTCTAATCAGGCTGGGACCTTCTTCAATATTTTACACAGAAACTGTTGAATACGGTGCACTAGCCTCTATAAAAGCACACTGGTTCTTACCTCAAATCTAACTCTTGCCTATATTTCATATGATTTCAATGTTGATATTTAAAATATATTCATTCATTGTGTTTAATTTTCTTACTACATACATCATTTGATACTCGTCCTTCTGTCTGGATTAGTTTGTGATGGAACATTATGAAGCCTAAAGATAACGAGCTGCTATTATTGTTAAAGTGTGTGGGTGAGAGAGAGAAAGAGAGAGAGAGAGAGAGAGAGAGAGAGAGAAATAGAGAGAGCATGGGTGAACGCATGTGTGTATGTGTCCCAGGTTTAAAAAAGAAAAAAAAAGAAAAAAAAATGAAAGAAAAAAAAAGAGAAAAAAAATAAGTTGTGCGCGTCTTTTGTTGTTTGTTTGATTTGGGCTGAGCTGGAAACTGGAGATGACCTGCTAACAGAGGGGGCATGGAAACAGGACATGCCCCAGTGGGACCCAGGTCAGATTGGAGTGAACTCTATATTTTTATTTTTTGTTTGTTTGTTTTTTTGTTGTTTTTTTTTTTTTGCAAACAGGTCTCGATCTGAAGCCACAATCAAAAAAATACAAACACCTTTCTCTCTTAGCAGGCTGTGAAAACCACCATTCAATAATAACCCAAGCAGATAAAGGAAAGAGAGATGAGAAAAAAAATGACAATAACACAACGACGATCCTTCAACTATCTTGTCGTGATGAAGTATAACAACAAATTTCAATTCACCATGGCCAAAAATGACCTTCTTTCTGGAGCCATAGGACTGCTTCTTGTTTCACACTCAGTGACTGCTGTTTTCAAACAAGGTAAACTTTACTGGGGTCCAGGAGAAAAGACAATCGCGTCAGTTCGGGACAGAGGCCGTGCCGTGGATGGGGGCCTTGGGTCATCATCAGCTGTGACTGCTGGAGAACTGCCGGAGAATTGTGCCTCCTTTACTGAGATGGTCTTTGTAAAAAATAATAATGAACTGTGAACTGTGCTGTCAGCAGTAGATGGACTTGTAAAGGGAGATACTAATCAGAACGGTGGTGAATGAATGACATTTCTGATGACAACAGGGTTTTTGACTTCTCAAGCAGAGGAGCACCTTTCTGCAGAGTTATATTTCCTTTTGATTTCCCTTTTCGTTTATGGTTTTCTTTTCTTACATGCTTTAGGCACCATTTTCAAAGAAACTGCACAATCCAGTCCCCTTACTCCTCCACCGTGCCCTCTATTCTCCTGCGTCTCGCCAACCCAGTTATTTGATGGTTTGAAAAGTTGTTCTCAGACAACTATACGGGGAAAAAATGTTTATAAAGATATTAAAATCTATATCTTCTTATGTTACCCATGTTTGAAGGCATTTCTTTCTTTTGCAGCGACTTGGCATAGATGATGGAGTGAGGGGTGAAGGAAGAGGAAAAAAGCTAAGGCTTCAGCCTCTCTCTCTGTCTTATTAATTTAGAATAAGAATCCACACCGTCAGCAAGTTTCCCTTTTTTCCTCTCTCTGTTATTTTCCCTCAGTCTATGCTCTACTTTACAATCTGTCTCTCCAGATCAGTCACTGCCGGCTATAGTAGAGCCTACCCACAAATCACCCTGGTATCTGTGTAGCACAAGGATTCACTTTTTTACACACACACACACACACATAGAGAAAACTCTTAAATACACAGAGCTCTATCCCACTACCACCCACGAAAAACTGGCAAATGCTATTAATTCAGCAGATTACTGCAATTTCACTTCTCAGGAGACACTCAGCCGTTCTGATGTATGTGTGTGTAGGCATGTGTGCTCATTCTCCAACATACATAAAGCCTCACATACACACAGCTACCATAAATCATCTCTGCAGCACCAGGGCTATTTATGAGCATGTCATTGTAAACCTGTAGATATTCAAGGTTATCATTACGATTATTAATGGAGCTTTACAGTACAAATTCAATTTCCTCTTCTCCTCTCCTTCCCTGACGGGATGGGAATTGATCCCTGCGTTAATATGTAATTTTGTCCTGCAAATCTATGGGAAAGGTTCATTTTCTGCATGGAGGAGGATGGACTCAGAATTGTCTACGAATTGATGCTGAGGCCCAAATATGAGAGGCATCTGTGGATGCCTCACTACACATTTTTGCCAAGATGCAGAGAATTATTTTTTTTTTTAATCTTGATTTGCTGCCTTTATTAATGATTATAGATTCACTCATTAGAACTCACTCATTCACTAATGTTTAGGAGGCTAAAGATTAATTTAATTGCTTTCCAAGTAAAAACACGTATCTCCGTTTTTGTTTGATTTTTAATTTTCACACTGTGTGAAAATTCCATGGAACAATAGAAATTCTCCTAAATTATTGGATTAAGATTTTTTTTCTGTAAAGTTACTACTTTCCGGTAAAAGTTACTATTTTGGAAGATGCCTGTTTTTATTTGGACAGTGGCGACTTGCTGCTTTGTAAGAGTGGCAAATTTTATCATTGACAGTGAATTTGACTTTTTTCACAAGTGGTAACATTTTCACAAGTGGTGTTACACCCCTAATAACGGGCTCCTGGTGTAGGGTGGATGTAAGTGAACCGTAACAAATGTGCAGTAGGAAAAGAGAAGCCAGCGAAGCAGTGACCAATTTTTAACAATTTATTACAAATATATTTACCTTTAATACAAAAGATCATACAACAATAACACATTACTTAATTATAGGTAGATAAACTTTAGCAGGGAGGAATGTGGACAGTACCAAAAAAAACAAGTCTAACACCTAAGCTTCTCATTATAGCCGTATAGACTATAAACTATATTCTATAAAAACAATGATAATAATAAAAAAATAAAATAAAATAAAATACAGGGGGTGGTACATGCCCTCTACCCTGGTGTGTCTAGTGTCTATACAAGAAAGAAACTACCTGTGTACCATGTAAGTGCACACACATCTAGCTTGTTCTCACCCTCCTAGGGAGACAGACACAAACTGACAGGATTTGGACAAGGTTTCTGACAAACATAGCAACATCAAAAACCCCAAAACCAAACCAATTAAAAAAAAAAAAAAAAAATATATATATATATATATATATATATATATATATATATATATATATATATATATATATATATATTTATTTATTTTTAATTGGTTATAACAAAACACCAAAACAAAACATACAATTAGATTAAGTCGAAACACAGTGTCCAAACAATTGAGAGTGAGCCGAAAAAATGTCTGCCTTGCTAACTTCCTGGTGCAGCTTGGCTTGTTGGGACTGGCTGGAGCTGGAAATGTTATCAGGTCAATGAAGAGTTACAGTCAACACTACCCGCGTGAGTGTGTGAGAGAGAGACATATAGAACCAGGAAAGAAAACAAGACACCAAACACATGCACAAAATTGTTACATGTAACAAGTGGTTATTTGAAAGTGAATGTAGCCTACACTGTAGGCTGTAGAAAAATAAGCATATGTCATACTTTTCTTTTACTATTTAAACATTTATATATATATAGGCCCTGGGAGATTTCACAGCACACAGTTTACAACAGCATACTGACTTGTCTGTGTTTGGGTGAGTAAGATGGCCTTCCCTCTCTCAGCACAGAGCTAGTAGAAACACTGTGGTGTTTTAAATTGATACAGATAATTACAAGGCTGCTTTTATAATTAGAGGTAACTTAACTTTACACAATATGTTGACACAACAAGAATGTGTTTTTCACTCTATCAGCTTATCATTAGCAGCTCATTTAACTCAACGTTTAATTTAGTCCAGAATCATTCTTTCAAGCCATGGTCACAGTGTGTTTAGAACCTACCTGAAAACAAAGGGCACAAGGCAGGAACACGTGGACAGGGAGGCTGCACAGCAGAGACGCTACTTACAGAGAAATACATTTAGCTGTTGACATTATTCAGTTACAAAAAAAAAAAAAGAAAGAAAGAAAGACTGTGCAGTGTGTTCCAGAAAAGGACTGCAATGCAATTAAAAATTCAATTCATTTTCCAGCCTCTAGAGGGGACCTGTAGGAGGTTTTTGGAAAGGGAAAGAGTGGATCAAACTTTCCTCTTTGCACTAGATTTCCTCTTTGGAATGTGTTTAAACGCAAGGGAAGACAAACTGGCTTTGACGGCAGGAAGTCAACTCGATTTAAGTGTTCTACATCATTTCAGGGGAAATTACTCATGGTGTCTTGATGAGATGTGTGTGTGTGGGGGGGGTGTTCTAATAATACATTGGAAGCATCTTGCTGAACAGAAGGAGGAGAGTGGGAACAATGCGATTTGTTGATGTGAATGAAAACATTCGGAGCGCTTTCCACTGAGATGTGAGTGGCACGCACTGCTAATGCTGCTGAAAGCTGTGGGCTAAACTGCTATTGTGTCAGCGTCGTCTGCTCCAGACAATACAAAACAAACCAAACAAACAAAATAACCCCAGATCTCCTGAAGGAGCTGTGCCTCTATTTCCATGTATTAGTGGTATTTCTTCTTAAGGAAGCGGTTGCATCATTGACCGCTAAAAATAAACCTGGGCACAGGCCCCTGTTCCACTTAACACATGTAAATGAAGAATTAGGAGGTGTGTGAGAACGAGAGGCCACAGAGAGAATGAGAGCAGTGGGCAAGAGAGGTAGAGATGGAGCTGGGAGAAAACGAGAGTAAAAGGGCAGACAAAGAACAGATGGTGGGCCGAGAGGAGGTGCAAAGTGGCTACAAGGTGCTTCCTGGAGCCAAGACAGAACCAGGAATTAAAAACACTATGAAATATTATATAATGGGTTTTCGAGTTGGTGTATGTTTGCAACATAGAGTTTTATTGTACAGATCCCTATTAATGCAGGTGTAATAAAGTGAAGGTGAGACACAGGGTAGTGTAAGATAGTTATCATATTTTTGGGCACTAAACGCAGATATAACAAGAAGACAAACAACTACAGCAGCATAAGAATAAGAATGAAACAAATAGGGATGGGGAAAGAAAGGGATGGGGAGGAAGACGAGAGAGAGAGAGAGAGAGAGAGAGAGAGAATACACGTGAATACATGCCTTGCCCACTGTGTCATTCTAGGTAAAAGCAACAGCAGCATGAAGCACTAAATGCAAATGTGTGAGTTTGGGAGCGAATGCCGGTGACTGTAAGGCAGCGGAATGCCCTTCAAACATTCAACGCACATGGAGATTTCGGAGAAGGCAGAGGCTGCTGGGCATAATTTACATCCTCTCACTGTTCTGTGAGTTTGATGTTTAATTAAATGCAAGCATTTAGGAAATTAAAAGAGAGAGAGAGAGAGAGAGAGAGAGAGAGAGAGAGAGAGAGAGAGAGGAGGACAGACAGAGATAAGTGTGTGGGCGTGAAAAGGAGAGAGTGACAGCATGAGAGAAAGAGAGATGGTAACAGAGGGAGAACAAAGAAAGAAGTATGTGTGGATGTAAGTGAGTGAGTGAGATGTGTGTGAGAGACAAATGTAGGGAGGATGGGGAGTAAACAAGGGAGAAATCACAAGAGGAATGTGTGTGTGTGTGTGTGAGAGAGAGAGAGAGAGAGAGAGAGAGAGAGAGAAAGATTAGGCAGTAGTATGAAAATGAAAGGTGTGGGGGGAGCAGACAAGGCAAACTTGATAATTAACAGCATAAAGAATAAATGACAAATGCCATAGCACCTGGCTGTTATGCAAGCTCTTTCCCTCCCTCTGTCTCTCGCTCTCATGCTACTTCCCTGAGTCCCTCGCTCCCCAATCAATCACAAACTAATATCACCTCCCTATATAGAAGTCCTTCCCTCTGCCTCTCTGCAGTGCTTTTTATTCTGTTTATTTATTTAGGCTTGAAAATCCCATCAGACCTCTCTGAAGACCCTGCTCCCCTCAGCTAAAACGGCTGCATATAAAACAGTGGGGGCTAGGTTCTATCTCCCGCACCCAGTGCACCGCTTGACCAGGGGAGCCTGTAAAACTTCAACTGCCCTAGTAAAACAGTGAATTATGGCACTGCCATGAGGAGAGGAAAAAATAGAATCCTTCCTCCAAACTCCTTGATTTTATCTGACGTAGTTTATAAGCAGCTGGGCCGTATCTTCCTCTGAGTTACGGCCCAGGCCTCCACTGCCCTAGTTGTGGCATTGTGGACTGTGATGTTTCCATTGAAAAATATGATTTCCCATAACAGATTTAAATGTACCATTACTGTATAGATAAATGACTTTCCAGTTGGTTGTTAAGTTTGCTACATATGCTGTACTTTTATTATTATAGCTTTTTTGATTTATTAACCTACTGTCGTCATGTTTGTTCAGCCTCATTTTGCTATTTTCAATGTTTAATTCCTCTTTAGTTTGAAGTAAAAGCTTCTGAGGCTGCAGTTAGTCCAAACTAGCTTCTACGTCTTCTGCTTTAGTCAACATTTATGTGCTGGCATTTTCAATTTTCTTTGAAATGGCTCAAAGGCAAGTTACAGATTTGTTTACCTAGTAAGATTTAATCATAGCAGGGTTAGCTCATGACTTTTAATCGCACTAAGGCATCTCACGGACCACCCACGCTGTGCTTGGACACCAAATCCATGAAAGCATTGACAGTCCCTCAGGAAAGACAGTAGCAATGTGGAAGCACTAAGGCAAATGGGGTGGGGAAGATATTCCTGATTAGTTTGATTGTATTTGAATCATATTTTAACACTATATTTGCCATGCTTGTGGTCATTACCCACGTTAAATTGGACTAGCATTGTAAACTGCAATGTGTTTCATTTTGAGTTAGTAATCCTAAAATGTAAGTTTAATTACTTTAACAGCCAGCCACATCCACAAAGCTCTACAGCATTCTAAAATATTTTCATGTGGCATATGTGTATTCAGGTAGGCTCTGGACCCACCGCAACCCTGAACTGGATAAGCGGTTACAGACAATGAATGAATGAATGAATGAATATGTGTATTGACTGGGTATAGTCATTTCTAAATGAGTATGATTAATTAAAATCTGATTTAGTCTTTAATTTTTATAATACATAGAATAAAAAGAATAAATGACAAAAAACAGGAGCATGGAAAACTGATCCCTTTATTGAAGGAAGGTCTGAATAGCACTAATATTTAATTCATGAACAAATGACTCGGTGGAATCGATTAAAAAAATGTTTGAATCAAAATTTTCAGTGGCTTTTTTTGTCTTTTGAGTAGACTTCTGTCCTATGCTAATTAATTCTTATAAAATATGAATAACAGAATTATTCATAAACACAATTTAACAAGAAAAAATGAAACATGACATATTTTGAATTACCTCTTCAAATTATCATATATTTTCTCCCTGTGAATTTAAATCTATGGTCTACATTTTAGGCTCTGAGGGAAAAACATAATATTATTTATTATGCAAAGCCTGATATTTTGCATGAAACATATTAGATGTCACATTGTATACTATTTTTGAAACTCAGAACATTATGTACAAGTCTAAATAACTCTTAAGGACTTGTAATGAGGAGGATATATAATATGGACATGTATTAAACTACATCTCCATTCCTTTCTAGTCAGTGACAAGATTTTATAAGATAAAATTAATAATAAGAATAATTTAAAAAGCTAATAAATACATAAACATACAAAGTGAGAGAGAGAGAGAGAGAGAGAGAGAGAGAGAGAGAGAAAGAGAGATAGACTGAACTACACCAGCACAATGAGAAAGTAACAATAGAATCCTTCCCCCAAACTCCTTGACTTTTATTTGACATAGTTTATTACCGGCAGGGTTGTGTCTTCCTCAGAGTTATGGCCCAGGCCTCCTCTGCTTCAGTGAAAGCGTCAGCTGTGGTAAAGTGCGGGGTGATGTTTCCATCGTGCTGTGATTTCCTGCTGAAGTTTATTATGGTTTTACGGTAAGGTAGCTGCCTCTCGAAAGGCAACAGGCTTCTGTCAAGTTCCTCAGCTGATCAATGGCAGCAATTAACAGAGCAGATCAATTGTGGTGGAGAGCAAGCCTCGAGCAGCTCGGCCTGTAGTCCCCATCAGTCCTCCACAAATCCCACGCTGAGACAAGCCCCCGAGCACAGCCCCTAATGGCACCTACATACTCACACACAAACACATACTCTCTTTTCCGATTAATCATAGGCACCCTGTTTCTGACACAATACGCACTCCAAAAAATGCACAGCACTTCCTGCCTTTATTTCTGCTCAGTACAAAACCTGTGGCCATCTGCAGCCTCAGACACTTTCTCTGTTTCACACATTCACACTCATCTTTCCCCCACTTTTTCCTGTCTCACACATACTTCACACACGAATGCAGATACAGTGGGTTGTTTTTTACCAGGATGTTGATTCATGGGGTAGTCTCGTTGTTTTCTGTAATAGTTATGTGTTTTATTGTGTAAATTATAGCATCATTTCTCTTAACTTTGCAGTTATAGTCCATCATAGCGCCCTTTCCACAAACTCTGTGTGCACTTCAGCATTCACCCTGCCCTCCCGAAATGAGTTCTGATGACTGTAGGTCAAACTGTCCCAGCATTTCACATCAGTTTAGCCTGTCACACACAGACACCCGACAGTCCCCTCCTGGAAGGCGGGAATGTCAGTGTTGTGTTGCTCCTCAGACATGAAGCACAAAGTTAGTGGAAGACTAGACTATAGTAGACAGGAAGGATCTTGGGAGAGTGCTGTAACTCTTACCTGACAGGACGGGCGATAAACATCAAGGTACTTAGATACTTAATGAAGTATTACAGATGAATCCAGCTACCCACCTGTCAAAACAAATTTCACATACATTTATAGTCACAGTCAACATCCGATTCTCTTCAGATAAGGAACTATGCAGGACAAGGAACAAACTCCAGCAGCACTGCTGTATCTGATCCAAGTGTTCCAGCACAACACACACTAACCCAGCATAAACACGTCAGTGTGACTACAGCACTGACAATTATCAACCTCCAAATACAAACCGGATTCCAAAAAAGTTGGGACACTAAACAAATTGTGAATAAAAACTGAATGCAATGATGTGGAGATGGCAAATGTCAATATTTTATTCGTAATAGAACATAGATGACAGATCAAAAGTTTAATCTGAGTAAATGTAACATTTTAAAGGAAAAATATGTTGATTCAAAATCTCAGTGTCAACAAATCCCAAAAATGTTGGGATAAATAGCAATAAATGGCTGGACAAAGGAAATTGAGCATATAATGTACAGCTGGAAGACCAATTAACACTAATTAGGTCAATTGACAACATGATTGGGTATAAAAAGAGCTTCTCAGAGTGTCAGTGTCTCTCTGAAGCCAAGATGGTAAGAGGATCACCAATTCCACCATTGTTGCGCAGAAAGATAGTGCAGCAATACCAGAATCGTGTTACCCAGCGTAAAATAGCGAAGACTTTTAAGTTATCATCATCAGCCTTGCATAACATCATCAAAAGATTCAGAGAATCTGGAACAATTGCTGTGTGTGAGGGTCAAGGCCATAAAACTCTGGATAATACTGGATGCTCGTGATCTCCGGGCCCTTAAACATCACTGCACCTCAAACAGGAATGCCACTGTCAAGGAAATAACAGAATGGGCTCAGGAATACTTCCAGAAAGCATTGTCAGTGAACACAATCCACCGTGCCATCCGTCGTTGCCAGCTGAAACTCTACAGTGCAAAGAGGAAGCCATTTCTAAGCAAGCTCCACAAGCTCAGACGTTTGCACTGGGCCAGGGGTCTTTTAAAATGGAGTGTGGCAAAAAGGAAGACTGTTCTGTGGTCAGATGAGTCACGATTTGAAGTTCTATATGGAACACTGGGACGCCATGTCATCCGGACCAGAGAGGACAAGGATAACCCAAGTTGTTATCAACGCTCCGTTCAGAAGCCTGCATCACTGATGGTATGGGCTTGCATGAGTGCTTGTGGCATGGGCAGCTTGCGTGTCTGGAAAGGCACCATTAATGCAGAGAACTATCTTCAGGTTCTAGAACAACATATGCTCCCATCTAGACGTCATCTCTTTCAGGGAAGACCCTGCATTTTTCAACAAGATAATGCCAGACCACATTCTGCAGCAATCACAACATCATGGCTATGTAGGAGAAGGATCCGGGTACTGAAATGGCCAGCCTGCAGTCCAGATCTTTTCCCTATAGAGAACATTTAGCGCATCATAAAGAGGAAGGTGCGACAAAGAAGGCCCAAGACGATTGAACAGTTAGAGGCCTGTATTAGACATGAATGGGAGAGCATTCCTATTTCTAAACTTGAGAAACTGGTCTCCTCTGTCCCCAGACGTCTGTTGAGTGTTGTAAGAAGAAGGGGGGATGCCACACAGTGGTAAAAAATGGCCTTGTCCCAACTTTTTTGGGATTTGTTGACGCCATGAAATTTTGAATCAACATATTTTTCCCTTAAAATGATACATTCTCTCAGTTTAAACATTTGATCTGTGATTTGTGTTCTATTCTGAATAAAATATTAGATGTTGGCACCTCCACATCATTGCATTCAGTTTTTATTCACAATTTGCTTAGTGTCCCAACTTTTTTGGAATCCGGTTTGTATTATCTGCCATGTACAAGCTCTTAATCACTGATGATCAGGGTGAAAAGGGCTAACAAAGTGCACAGATCAACAGATGAACTACTGTCTGTTATTTTAGAGCTATGAAATGCAGCTATGTGGTTATAGGCAGAGTTTGAAGGCACAATACCAAGACCCTGTATGTCTGTGACAGTGTCACTACCAGTTATTCCACCTATGTGGCCAGTGGAGGCTATTTTAAAGTTATATCTGATTGGTGAATGTATTTACATAGATGAATCAACTGAAATGCAATTTGAATTTGACATGTACAACTAAACATATTCTCATATTATGAATTTTCAAAATTTACCACTTAAAACCATGAAGAAATTAAGCCCTTTAAACAATTAAAACCAGTACTGTAGCTCTTGACAAACTAGAGTAAACCTTTTTCTCTCTCCACCTACTGAACATTTGTAAAAGTGACAGGTTCACAGATGGTAGAGGTTACACACCTGAAGAAAACACAGAAGTCTTATCTTTAGTGCACTTAACAACAGATTGCCGAGTTCACATCCCATTCTACTGGCACATCGTAATTAAGTCAATTCCAGAGTTACACTACATTAGCTCCTAATCTGTGCCATTATGACAATAATAGTGTTAGAGAAAAGGACATTACAGTATCATAAACCCATAATAGAACCTGTCCAGTCAATTCAGAACCGCTAAGTCTGATACAGACTCCTCAGTCTTCCATGTCTCCAGGGCCAAGTAACCAAACTCTACAATGAAGAGCCAATTAAACTGGAGCTGGAGGACATGCTGGGGATCACAGCGAGGCTAAGGCATGCAGGTGCTGAATGAGGACCCTCTATTTCTGCTGATTGCTGAAGACTACAGCAGACAGAGAGGCAGGTGTAGTTGGGTAATCAGAGATGTGTCCTCTTACTTTACAAAATACAACCTACTGTGACCTGATCAAGATAATGGGGCAGACAATGTGGTTTGTCAACCCTAGTGGAGGCTAATTTAAAACCAAGAGCATGACGTTTACTGAAGGTAGCACCAAAAACCATGGTACAGTCTTGAATATCAGAAGATGGATTCCTATTTTGGATCCTCAAATTACAGCAGGGGGCTACATCCCAAGAAAAAAGAATGAATCTGTTGATTATCTATGGATCAACTGGACCATTCTGTAAGTGTGTTAGTTCAGATGCCACATCTGATCTGGAGCCAAAAAGGGGAAAGGTGACATGCTGTAGAAATTCCTGTAACATTACCATGGGTCTTTTACATAAGGGGTTTGCAAGTACAAGTGGATGGTGCAGTGCAGGGTTTGTAATAGTTTTTGAGATGTAACCACAACAGCACCAGTTGTATGCCTCTGGAGCTTGTTGCATCACTTATCACTCCATGCTTCCGACTCCAAAACGCCACAGGAAGCGCACAGGGAGCACAGTAGCGTTTTTATTAGCATACAGCCCGGGCCGTCTCCCTGTGGAGAGGGATGCTACCTCTACTCCCCTACAGCTCTTCCTCGATTGCAGCGCTGCATAAAGTTTTATCTTCTACAACAAAAGAAGTGCACGCATGGAGAGCCCCCCCATCTTTTTCTCTCACTCTGTCTTTCGCTCTCTCTCTCTCCGCCTCTTCACTCTCCCTCACTGTGGGTAACTGCGGCACTTCTGAGGCCAAGTTCAACCCCTCCTTTTCCATTTCACTCTCTCTCCTTCACTCTCGCTCTCCCTCCACCTCCATTTCTGCCTGCAGCAGCAGCCTCTCCATAAATAAACAGACTGAACGTCTCTCTCTCTCTCTCTCTCTCTCTCTCTCTCTCTCTCTCTCTCTCTCTCTCTCTCTCTCCATAAACACACTCATACACACTGTCTGCCAGGCATTCTTTATGATGTGCCTCATTGTGCTACACAATAAGAATTCACATTATAAATTAGGAGGTGAAATATGTTTTTTGGCCTCACAAACAGAATGCTATAGTCTGCTTCTGTTGTGCTGTTAGAGTCACTCTCTCAATAGGGGAAGAGAAAGGAATATAACTGAATGCCCTAGCACACACATGCACCTATACAATGAAACAATTTTGGGGAGGGGACACAAACAGACCTCTATTTCCTTAGTTAATTAAACACAAACATAAACCCAATGCAAGGATATCAGGTCATATTTAAATTAATATTAATAATAATTTGAGCCAAGTCCCATTTCTATGACTCTCTAACACATTACCTTATTGTTTCTACACTTATCGCACCCTGTGGACATCTTCTAGTGTCCACTGATGAAGGACACAGAGGACAACCAACACAAACTGGGCATCAACAAATGAGCCACAGGCTTTGATCTTTTAAAAAGTTGGCCAATAAGATAGGTGTCTGACAGTGAGTGGACATGGCGTCTAAAAACTCCAGCAGTGCTGCTGTGTTTGATCCACTCATCCCAGCACAACACACACACAAACACACTAACTCTGTGGGTGTCCTGTGAGGGTCCTGACCACTAAAGAGGAGGGAGAAAGGGGTTTAATGCTCCTTCGCGTTATGCAGCAGTTTCCACCCTTGCCTTTTACACACCAAGGACTCCCTTGACTCCCTGATTCTTCTGATGATATGATGAACTGTAGACTGAAACAGAACTAAGTGCTTTGCAGTCATGAATTGAAACATGTTCTTTTTGAACTGGCTGACAATCAAAGTGATGTTTGCAAAGCCTGAGTGAAGTGAGTTTGGTGAGTGCTTCTTTTAAATCTTTTAGATTCAACTGTTTATTGTGTAATGCTTCAGGAAAGTGACATGGATTTTTTTTTCTTTCCTTTGAAGTGTGTTGAACTGTGTTTCAGGCGTCAGATTCTAAATCTATAATTATAAAACACAAGTTGTTTTTGGTATTCTTTTCCTGTTCAAGAGTTTGAGCAGTTTACAATATATTTTACAAACTTTTCTCAAATGGGGACTGTATGTGGTCAGTAGAGCTGATCAAAACCTGATCCAATGGACAACGAGTGAAGAAACAAGGAGGTCATTGTAATGTTATGGTTGATCAGCGCATAGAGAAGACTTTTTAATCCCTAACCCTACAATGTACCTCAATCTCATAGACCGAATACGGTTAAACCCCTTAAGTGTTACTTTGTCTTTAAATATGTGTCTTACAACATGCAGTTTTTGTCCACCTAAGGTAGGTCTACCAAAAGAAAATGTCTGAAGACAAGCACACACACACAGCACCGAGGCCTGATATATCCAAACAGAACCTCTTGTACCAACAGCCTGAGTACAATCCAGCAGTGTTTACAGACAGCAAACCCAGGCGAATAACCTACAATGAGCATGTCTCTCTGGCCCTAATTCCTTCCCCCAGCCTCCCAGCCCCTCACACAGCAGCTGACAGCCCAGCTCCAACACAAAGCAAATGTCAATCGGAAAAAAATTAGGGCTCTTCAAATAATAGGTGCTGGATAAATCACCCCTAATAGCCGAATTCATCAGCACAGAGAATAAAGCAGATGCCTATATTGTTGATGGCAATGTCCTTTTTATTTTCACAGCAGACCGACCACTCACATGAAATAAATGTCCTGAGTGTGCTCAAAATTGCACATTGTCAAAACAGCAGCAGAACAAGCAGGAGTTATAGGAGGCCGTGGTCTTGGAACATGGAGGCTTGTTCTCTCCCCACAACCTTTTTTTTTTTACCTCCGCACCCCTGCTGTCTATTACATACCAGGATAAAAAATCAATCTGGAAAATAAACACGGTAAAGATGACACAGCGTGCCATTTAAACAATTTCCTTCCACTTGGATCAGCCCACCACAAGCAAACGGCAAAACAAACATCGCAGCGTTAACTCCAGCAATCAGGGTGTCAACCATATATCTCAAACAAAGAATTCAAAGCAAAAAATCCCGACTGTCACACGCTACAACACGCCTCTGCCAGCTCAGGCGTAAGATATTAATAGTAGTTGTCATGATATGAGTGTAATATAATGATACTACAGCGTAATGATATTCCACTGCAGATTTCCATTAAAGGGGAGTTTAGACAAAACAGAATGTGCTATGCAGCCTGTGTTTACTTTAATTAACAAGATGTCACTGAAAATGGATAATGCCGCTTAAAGAGTCGATGAGGGCAAATTGGAAAAAACAAAGTGCTTAGTAAACATCTTATGACAGGCTGAAATGTAAAAATAGCCAAAGTACAGATGAAGAGTTTGGAAAGCGCTGCGAGTTAACACCTCCATTTATCATTCAGTCTTTTGGACAAGCGTATCAAGCACATGGCACAGCGTAGGCTCAGGTGAGTTGCTCAGGCCCCATTACAGGACTGATGGAGGAGAAAGTGCTGTTTCTCCACTCTCTCACTGCTCCATCTCTGGGGGGCTGTTCCAGGGTTTGGCTGCAGCTGCTGCTGCTGCATTAACACTCACATCTGCATCGATTATATGCCAGCGTCTAGAATGTGTTGCAAGTGGCATACGGTATGTAGGGACAGAGTAACCAAATCTGGCCATAAACTGTACGTAATACAGGCCCACTCTTGCCTACTTAATACTAGAGTTCTTAAAACACTGCCAAACGTTGACTGCCACTCTTCCAAAATTTCTTCTGAAATCAATGTTGATGCTAGAGAGGCTGTCTTCTTGTTGCTGTCACTCCTCTTCAGAAGGCTCTAAAATAATTTATGGACTAGCGTTAAAGAAGGTTTTTGTGGCTTATGAAGAAAGTTGAGCAAAGCCCCTCCAAATGAGCTAATGCTGTATAAACATTAGCATGGACCATAACAACGTTAGATGGTAAAGACAATTTATATCAAATCGTTCAGCAAAGTTTAGCTAAACAAAATTAATGATACATGTAATGTACAGACTGGGATAATCTGCTAAATTGAGCAAGCTAACAGCAGCTGAGATAAGTAAAGCTAACTTTGTTAACTGATCTTAAATGTATTCTAACTTTTTATCATTAGACATAAAATTAAAATGTGCTTTAGTAAATGTAGTAAACCAAATAAAGTTTATGTTAGCTTACTGCCAGCATAATAATATGCTAGTTAATTGTTTTAGCACTGATTTGTGAATGTGGTTGTCCAAATCCAAAGCTTGGTTGTGTGTGGTTATTTAATCCATTTCACATATTTTGTCCAACTAGTTCTGATTTTTATAATGAAGGTTTATTTGAAATGAGTAGTTTTTAAAGCAGGCTGTGATTGGCTAAGTTACGTGTAATTTGTCATTTGAATACCACTCTGTGCTAAAAATATACATATATATATATATATATATATATATATATATATATATATATATGTATTTTAAAAATCTCAACTTCTCACCAACTTCCCGTGGTGGCAAATAAAGTGAATGTCCCACATAACGATATAATGAATGAAAACATGGCACAGAAGCATTTAAGCCTTCCTTTGTTGAAGCTGTAATAGTTCTATATATAATCACTGTTTTTCCTAAAGGACAATTCTCTTTTATATTGTAGCTTTTCTAGACGTGACCCAATCTATAGCTAAATGATGGGCCTTTGCCTAGCAGTTATTATCTTTGCTTTTCTGTCTCAGTATTTCAGCAGCTGCAGTCAAAAGTGTTAGAGGGGAAGTCTGATCAGTTTGTCAGAATGATCAAAACATGGCAAACTCAATACATATTTAAGCAGTGGCGGTTTGTTTACCGAGAGCAAAAATAAATACTGCATAATTCTTGTCCCCCACTCATGTATCTGGTTTCAATTAGTGAAATATCGTTACTGCGCCTCCTAGCCTTTAATTTCTTCCAGTCAGCAAGCTTTAATGAATTAAAACTCGCAGTATTGCCTTGGTCTCTCACACACACACACACGCTTGACTCTGTACCACCAATAAAAAAAAACCCTGCCTCTTTAATAAATGACTTGACCCAAACTCTTTATGAAAATGATTACTCTAGTCCTATAATCTATTAAGTTGTGCTACCTAATTACCTGCTTATATATGCTAATTATATTATTGGACAGCTAAGCATTGGGCTATGGAACAGTGGAACTGTGTTCTCAGTCATGATTGCCATCCAATTCTATTGAGATGAATCAGCACAGGATTTACAACCCTACCTAAATCTAGGGCTGGACGATGTGGTCAAAACTGATATCACAATATATTTCTAAATTTAAGTCGATACAATATAATTCCGATATCGATATAAAAAACATAAAAGCCAAAATGAACAAGAAAACACATGACATCACAGATAAACCTAAACCACTCAGCTTTGTCAATATTAATATTTTTAACTTGAAAATGTAGGACAGTTAACTGAACCCGCAATGAACGTCAGTCAGTGTCAAGCGCTGTAAATAATCTGTTGAACTATTGAAAATGGGTTCAAAAATCATATTGGTGTTGAACATTTTTATATTGTGATATATTTATTGATATTGAATTATTGTCCAGCCGTATCTACATTCCTATGATCCTGAGCTAATCATCCAACACTAGTACCTGAATCATCAGCATTACTGATGATTTTGAAGCATGCAATCATATCTTCACAACCATGTTCCAACATCTAGTGTAAAACCTTCCCAGAAGAACAGAGGCGGGTACTGCAGGTTAAATGAGGTTTCTTCAAATGTCCTCATCCATCCTCCCCTGGCTGTGAGCAGTAGGGCAATGGAGCTCTAGAGTGCTCCCCACTGTCCATTACACTGCATGTTAGAGCCTGAGAACAATATGAGGGAGAGAGAGGGAGAAAGAGAGAGAGAGAGTTGTATATGTTGTATACATATCGGAAGCTGCACTACAAGATAACACCTGTTTTCACTGAGTAAGCAACGCCAAGACATAACACACAACCCCAGAAACAACACTGTGGTCATTTCAGCACCTCACAACTGCACCAATGCCTTTTCTTTCTGTGGTTTCCTGATGAAGTCGTAGCTAAAGAAATATAATTCTATTATATTTATTCTTTCATCTTCTGTAACTGCTTCATCCTGATCACCATCACAGTGATTCTGGAGCCTACCCAGGATGTCCAAGACAGGAATACACCCTGGACAGAGCATCACACACTCACACCTGTGGGCAAGTTCACACAGCCAACACACTTCCCAGCAAACCACAGCACCTGGAGGAAACCCATGCAGACACAGGGAGGACACACAAAGTCCTGGGCGAGGCCCTGCAGCTGTGTGGCTGTGACAATACCTACAGCGCCACCATGCTGCCCTAACCCAAATTACTCGGAATAAAATCGCTTTCCATAAATGCCTCACCATTTTGAAGGCATGAGGCTTTGTTATGACAGCAGCGATATGTTGCTTGTTGCAGTGTGTGACAGTACAAATGTAAATACTGTCATGTCAAATCAAATGCTGAATTGAACCGACAGAGCGAGACAGAGATTAGACTCTAATGCATTAACTTCCGTATGAACAGCATGCCCCGGGGAGCGTACCACAGGTTTTGAAGGTTTAACTACACTATACAGTCACCTGATCATCACCTGAGGATTAGATGGCACTCAGCCACATGAGCATTAGTGAGGGCATGTGCTGATGTTGGAGGATTAGTTCTGGATCACAAACACCACTCCAACTCACCCTAAAGCTATCGATGGTCTCTCCAATTCCAATAATCCACAGCCCAGTGCTGGGACTTTTATATTCTCCTTGAACGTGGTAAACTTAGGCTTATATGCAGCTGCTCTAGAGCCTGCCATTTCATTCCAGGCACAATTATACAGCTGTACTATAGAATATGCTGTAAGGGCTTTCTGGAAATGATCCCCAGCTCTGGTCCTAAAGAAAATAAACTAACCCCTTCCCAGAAAGTATCTTTCAATTTATCAGCTTAATTAAAAAACAATTCGAGCTAAATCTGGTTGTTTATTGGTGATATTAAAAAAAACATTGCAATGTTGGACAGCGGGATCTCCACAAACAGGATGGGAACATATGAACTAGAGCACACATCTTCCAGAAAGAAAAAAAAAAGAAAATGCTCAGAGTCACAGTACTGGAGCAAGAGGGGTGAAGAGACATGAGTGATGAAAAAGAAAGAGGTTAAAAAAAAGAGCCCATGCAGAAAATTGTGTGGAAGAAAGGTGCTAAGCAATAGGCTACTAGACAATGAAGTATGACAGAGATATGAGGGATGGGGAGATTAAACTGAGAGATCGGAGTGGAGAAGGAGAGAGAGGAATCCGAGAGATGTCTTGGAGGGCTTATTTTTAATCTGGGAATAAAACGGCTTCAGCGCAGCTCCCATCTGCTGTAATGACTCAGAGGAAAGGTTGGGAAAGGAAATATAAAAATAAGTCTAAAGTCATGTCACTCGCTTTTTCTTTGCCACTCCCCAGCAGCACACGAGGCTCTATGTCATAACCCCACAGCAATGGCAGCCTCCAGGAACATACAGCAGAGAGTGCCACTCTCTCACAGGAGAGTACATCGCTTTGTTACACACACACATACTGTACTGGACAGCTAAAAATACAGCAGCAAAGAGTGTCAGAATCTATGCTTTCTCCAGCTCCCACAGATTTGGGGCTCTGGGGGGATGAACCCCATTCAGTCCGACTCTTTTTTCTCTCATACAATGTCTGAAGAACAAAGAGTGAACACAAGACATTTCAGAGAGGAATACACAAGCCTGTCTTCCTGAAATCCACATTACATGCACTACTGTCAGACACCACACCTCATTCATTTAATTCCCAGTTAATTATGCGGTATTCATTTTTTAAGTAGATACATAAAGAGTGAAAATCTACCGTATAAAAAAACACTATCAAAAGCCTAAAGGACTGGATTCCTAACAGCTCTGTCAAATATAATTTATGCTTTGGTCCTGACACAATGATTTCATGGGGGGTCTCTCTGGTCAGTTTGTTTAAACATTAAAATCAATATCTTATAACCATAAATAATTGAAGACTAAAACAATAACCCGATTTCCCCGTGAGGCCATTATCTATTACTTCGTTAGTTATTTAAACTAAATGTATTTTATTCATTAAACCAAACAGGTGTGATTTAAATCATTTAAAGACCTTAAAATGCAGGCTGTATGTAGTGAATTGTTATGCACATTCCTCATTTTTTTTTGTTTTAATGCAAAAACAAGACCTGAAATTTGATAGGAGTCCAGGGATGTTGGGAAAATAACTGAAACAAAACAAAAACCACACACACACATCTGATATTAATGTACTACATAAGCCTGTAAATACAACGCTATCAATTATTCACCAATCACATAAAAACCCGTAGGATCTGAGGCCTTAATCTGCTATAAATCAAGGAGAAACTGATGGAAGTAAGTGATCCAAGACTTTTCTCTGCTCCATTAGCACCTAAATAAGTGCTTTGTGGCTGAGAGGGAGGGGACATGCAGCTCTCCATCGTCCAGCTGGCCACAGAAAGGACAAATGGAGTGAGGAGAAGCTGACACGGAGCCTTAGGACTCCAGCGTTTCGCCCGTGTCCTTCTGCCTCCGCCTGCGTCTGCCCTCCGTAGCCCCGGCCCAGTCAATTAAATTCAGGCTTGTCAGATCAAACAGACTTCCATTTACTTTTGCACACATAACAACCCCCAGAAGAATGCGGCAGACTGTTGACTTTTCTCGGATCAGGAGAAGAAAGCTGACATTTGAGGACAAGGCCCACAGATCCAGTGACGCATGCGCTGCCCAGTCCAGCCCTCGCCGCCGCTCCTGTTCAATTAGAAGAGTGCTCACTGAAGGTGTTTGATGTGCTTTTAGAGGCTGAGAATAAGGCCAACAATTCCATCTCCACTTAACAGAAGCACAGGCATGTAGTTATACTGCCCCCCCCACACACACACACACATAGAGGAGAGAGAGAGAGAGAGAGAGAGAGAGAGAGAAAGTGAGAGAGAGAGTGAGAGAGAGACAGACAGAGAGAGAGACAGAGAGAGAGAGAGAGAGAGAGAGAGACAGACAGAGAGAGAGAGAGAGAGAGAGAGAAAGTGAGAGAGAGAGTGAGAGAGAGACAGACAGAGAGAGAGAGAGAGAGAGAGAGAGAAAGAGACTAAAGGCTTGTCCTGCTTGAATACTTGATTTATGTTTTTCCTCAGTCTTCTACTTTTCCTCACTCTCTTGTCTCTTACCATATCCTGGGCTATCCTTGGTGCTGCCACCTTATTATTTCAAATTCAGAGAAGATAATTAGAAAATCTCTCATACCAGGCATTTACCAGGCATTAGCTGTCACAATTGAACATCCTAATACCAGCCTTTTGTTGTTATTTATCTTTTTACACCCCAGCTCATTCATGACAATACGCCAGTGATAATGGTCTAAAATTCCTTTCAATTAAGTCTCGCGTAAGGTAATGTCATAAGACACTGCTTGTTTTTGTACTGCAGATGAGTTAATGTCACTGGACAGCTCAACACATTTGGAGGACAATATTAACAGCCCAATATTTTTTATATAAGAAAACATTAGAAAAGAAATACATCTCTCAGTCACCCCTCTTAAAAAGTCATTCAGTAACATTGCTGCTAAGATATAAATTTGAAAGTTTAAAAAAAAACTTGTAGTTTCCATTTCTGAGAAATGAGGCTACATTGGCACAGTGAGAATACATGGCAGAAAACTGGTTTGAGATCTTGATTGTGGGGAGTTATGGTTGTCTTTTTTATATTAATCCCCAGAGCTCACTTCAGTTTTGTATGGAATATTGAATTTCTGTATTAAAAAAAAACAATGAAGTGGAAATTGAATTTCCATGGTAAAAGCCTCTGTGAACGTTGCTTTATATCCTAGAATACTTAAACTAAGAGGCTCTGGTATAAAGTAACAATGTCTTAGAAAGTTAGCTTTAGCTCAGGCTGAGAGGCAAGGAGAATCCAAGCCCAACAACACTTTAGTGAATTACTGCATAATGGTTAGGACAAGCAGAAAATGAAAAAGCATGCTGGAGGAGATTGTGTGAAAATCAACAATTCCCACTTGATATGAACAATTCAAACACTCTTTGCATTCTTATAACCAACTGAGAATAGGACAGAGTAGGAGGGGGGGCAATCATCTTCAACAGAGGTTGTCCTTAAAGCTAGATTAAGACTCAGAAAGAGGCCATGATTTGTTTGCTTCCTGATACTTAAATGAAATTCATCATCTCTGCACTTTCCTTGGCATCAGGATTAGAAATTCTTCACGTGGCTCTACGGCTGGAGCTGCAGGCTTCTCTCCCCATCCCCCCATCCCCCAGTTAATCAAGTTAAGTCTGCACAATCCAATAATATTAAAGCTCTGGCAAATTCCAACAGAATGAAAACAATGGCCAGATTCTGTAGGAATTCACCATGACAAAGCGCTGACAAAGCCCTGCTTTCAAATCATAGTCTGTACTGCTTAAGTCAGTGTGTCTTTGACTGTTCTGTTTGGCATTTCCTAGGACCCGGAGTTGCCCATCACTAAAAGAGTCTGATTTTAATATGGCGACAAAAGTGAGCATTTCTATTATCTGTCACTATTCAAGGTTCTCCCCGGAAAGTAGACATTTAAAGCCATGATTGGTAAAAAGCGGCGAAATTGATGGCAGCTCTCCCAGCGCCAGACGATCACACAAAAGAGTTCTTCCATTACGGAGGCTTTTGTCAAACGGCACGCCATATCAAAATCTAATTAGGAACTTCATAACTTTGTGATCTGAAATTATACTAATACTGTGGCAGCATTTATTACACAATATCCTAATTAGCATCAAAAGTGATAAAGGCACACATAATGACTCCCATTACACAGATGAGAAGAGGGAATTTAGGTTCCTTTCAGTTGCCCATTTTAATGAGAGGAGTCGCAGCCTTGATGATGACTGAGGATGAGCTTGGCCCAATTAACTCAGGATCGTATGCAGAAATGCACCAAAACAGACGCTGGTCATTTCTGCCTCAGAGGAAAACAATGGGAAGAATGTACACCGCATCCTGGTGTCGAATAAAAGGCAGCACGGGCAGTGCCACAGACACCTATCTCCTTCCTAGAAGAAGGCCTTGAATAAATAAGAGGCATCTCCATGCGTGGGGTATGTGAGGGTCTTCTTTGACCCTGTCAGACGAGACGATGACGAGCGCACCAGACACCAGGAGATGTCTCATTTCAGGGAAACGATAATCAAATTGTTGACAGGGATCAGGTCAAGCGTCTCTCTTGCTTTCCCGCTCCCTACTCAGTGTAGCATTCTGTCAACATGTCAAAGCAAGACGCGCTAAACGTGTCAGAGGGGCCGACGTTTACATGGGACCTCCCGACCACAAAGGTGAAAGGTTGCTGAGATGTCAACGACCATCTCCCTTTATCCTCAGAGACGGCTCATCAGCGCAGACACAGGCAGGTCACCCAGGGGTCTGTGATGTGACCAAAATGGGACACAATCAGATGAAATGCCATGGCCAATGACTCTCGCCCATCTCTTCAGGGTGAGGGGCAGCAGGTTTTAACAGGGGGTGTCAGAGAGCAACACCTCTGACGTTGAAAAGCACTAGGAACATTATCAACAACACCCTGACACAGAAGGACCTTCTAAAATGAGAGTGGATTAAATGTGACTCAGAAAGAGTGCAGAACACTCACCTGTCAGACTTCACCGAGGATCTGGAAGCCTGTGACCTTGCGAGTTGCTCCAGTAGGATTCCACCAACCATGAGAAGAAGATACTAACATCATGTGGACCTTGAAAGCCAGACAGCATCCCCATAGGCAGAAGTGCCAGTTGCAGTATCTCATGTTTCCTTGTTTTTAAAGAGCTAGCATTTCCTGGACCTTGTGAGCTCCTCCAGGAGGGTGATGTCAGCATAGAGAGAGGTGTCTGTTTATCCCTAGGTCCCTAAGGAAGATCCTACCCCCTATTATAATGAGGAGGTATAAGTTCAAGTTCTAGTATACCCTGGACCCTTTCATCCCCTCTAGGAGGATGATGATAGGAGTCTAAGATGAAGCCTGGTTCACAGCTTCTTCTCATTGATTATACAGGTGCTGGTCATAAAATTAGATTAATTTATTTATAAAAAATGTTGATTTATTTTTGTAATTCCATTCAAAAAACTGAAATGTATATTAAACTCCATTACACACAGACTGATATATTTCAAGTGTTTTTTTTCTTTTAATTTGATGATTATAACTGACAACTAATGAAAACCCCAAATTAATTAATTAATTCATTCATTCATGTCTGTAACCCTTATCCAGTTCAGGGTCGCGGTGGGTCCAGAGCCTACCTGGAATCATTGGGCACAAGGCAGGAATACACCCTGGAGGGGGCATCAGTCCTTCACAGGGCAAAACACACACGCACATTCACAACTACAAACACTTTTTTTTGAGCCACCAATCCACCTACCAACGTGTGTTTTTGGACTGTGTGAGGAAACCCACACAGACACAGGGAGAACACACCACACTCCTCACAGACAGTCACCCGGAGGAAACCCACACAGACACAGGGAGAACACACCACACTCCTCACAGACAGTCACCCGGAGGAAACCCACACAGATACAGAGAGAACACACCACACTCCTCACAGACAGTCACCCGGAGAAAACCCACACAGACACGGAGAGAACACACCACACTCCTCACAGACAGTCACCCGGAGGAAACCCACACAGACACGCGGAGAACACACCACACTCCTCACAGACAGTCACCCGGAGGAAACCCACGCGGACACAGGGAGAACACACCACACTCCTCACAGACATTCACCCGGAGGAAACCCACACAGACACAGGGAGAACACACCACACTCCTCACAGACAGTCACCCGGAGTGGGACTCGAACCCACAATTTTGATTTTGACCTTCTAAGCTGGATGACATCAGAATGTAAAGATATCTTTGCATCATATTGTTTTAAAGATGCCAACTTCTCCTGAACCCTGTAGGTCCTCCAGGAGTATAACATCACACTGGAAAAGTGATGCTCACTGCTTCTCCTTGTTTTAAAAGTTCTAGGATCTTTTTGTGCTTCTTCAGAAGAAGGTCAAAGTGGGAAGAAGTATATCCCTTCATTTTTAAATGTTCTAGGATGTATTGGCTTTCCTGAGCACCTCCAGGAGAATGTCAGAGTGGGAAGAAATTTATCTCCTTGTTTTAAACGTTTCAGGATCTCTTGGTTTTTCTGAGCTGCCCCAGGAGAATGTCAGACTGGGTAAAACTATGTCTCCATGTTTTAAATGTTCTAGGATCTTTTGGCCTTTTTTGTGCTCTTCTGGGAAAATGTCAGGGTGGGAAGAAATATATCTTCTCATTTTAAAGGTTCTGGGACCTCTTGGCCTTATTTGTGCTCTTCCAGGAGTGTGTCAGAGTGGGAAAAACTATATCTCCTTGTTTTGAAGGGTTTTTTTTTTTTTTTGAGCTCTTCCAGGAAAATGTTGGGGTGGGAAGAAATATATCTTCTCGTCTTAAAGGTTCTGGGACCTCTTGGCCTTTTTTGAGCCCTTCCAGGAGAGTATCAGAGGGGGAGGAACTGTATATCCTCGTTTCAAAGGTGCTAGCATCTCCAAGAACTTGTGAGCTCTGAGCTCCTCCAGCAGTGATAACAGCATGAAAAGAATTGCAGTTCACAGTTTTGCTTCTTTTCACAGGAGTGAGTTACTCTTGGATCTTCTGCTCCTCTGAGCTGGCATCAGCCCTCTTTTTTTTTGTTGAGATAAATTTTGTTCAACTCACTCACAGGAGTCACTTGATTCTTTTGTATGTCTGATCGCTTTCTGATCACATCCCACTTCGTTCAGCTCAAGTCGTGAACTTGTGATGCACTCCGACGTCTTAAGCAGAAACAACAAAGGCATCTGGGATTGAGGCTCCTCTGTGCTCAATGGCTCTTCTCCATTCTCTACTCTTATTTCATGCGCTCCTGACTTCATGAGCACAGGGATTAAGCTTGGCGTGCCAAGGGGCTGAGGGATTAATGAGAATAAATAAACACACACGACCATTGACTTTCTGTTCTAATATAACACCAACAATGAGGAGATGATAACGGAGTGTCAGAAAGTCCACACTGCTGCAGCAATCGTGGATTTAACACTCAATGACTCGAAGAAAGATGCAAAGACATGAATTATAAACATATCTTGGTATGCCTGCAAGAGGTCCTTTGGCTTCAGGCTGCTGGTCCCTTGATAGCATTGTATAATCAGCGGTCTCAGTCTCTTTCTTTCTCTCTCTCTCTCTCCACTACATCTGCTGCTTGATTGAGTCCATAGCCAGGCAAAAATGGCAGGAATACATGCACACTCATACCCTCAATTGCACTGCCGCTTATAAGAAAATCAGCCAGTCAATACTGGCAGTAAACAGGCACATAGAGCCCTGACAGGCCATTTCTAATTCAGGCCATAAATGTCTGCGGTTAATGAGAGGGCATTTACAACTATGGTCCAAGCGCAGAACAGCGCTAGTGACAAGCTGCTGCCAATAGACACAACCCGAGCTACATCAACACATTGATCAGACCAAGTGGCTGAGGCGCTGCACTCGCTCCCTAACGACTCCTGCACTGGGTTAAATATACATCAACCCAGCGGAATGCGGGCCACAGTGGAAGCGGAGTTGAACGAGGATGATAGCTATCTGGTAGCACGACCGAGAAGCTAACAGGTAGAGTGAAGAAAATAGACTATTGTAGCAGACAGTTATGGGCCATTTAAGAAACGGATTCGCTGGAAACAAGAGGTTGCGGTGTTAGGAGATTAATTTGATGTCTTGTCAGATTGTGCGCCCGGATTCTCTGACCTAGAAGCAGAACCTCAGAGCAAACAGTGCTATGTGATTATCTGCAAACAGCCCATTACTCTCACTATCTGACCCCATCCTTGCTCTGCTTCACAATTCTTTTATCTATCCCGCACCATCTCCAGCTCCTAGTTCTGGCCAGCCGAGCTTTCAGTCTCCATCGCAGCCCAATCATACTGTCTTTACTTAGGCCACAGTCCATTGAAAAGCCATCTAAAGCCATAATCAATTACAGCTGAATCAATAACACTCAGCTGGGGAGAGCAAAGGGCGAGAGAGTGTTCATTGAGTTGTCAATCACATACTTACTCTTATCACCCACTTTATTCTGTCCTGCTGTTAGAGCCTCAGCATTACTTCCGTTTTATTTTTATTTTTTTGATTGGGGATGGGGGACACTTGAATGATCCTCATATCTACAGAAATAAAGTATACAAGACTACACTGAACGATCACTGTATCAGAAACACCCAGCTTGTATCTACACTTCATTTTATCAGCTCCACTGACCATATCACAACACTTTTTATTTCTACAATTACAGACTGTATTGCATCTGTTTCTCTGCATACTTTCCTATCCATATTTCACCTTACTCTTCAATGATCAAGACCCTTACAGAACCACCACAGTGCAGGTATGATTTGGGTGGTGGATCAATCTCAGCGCTGCAGTGACTGATGTGGTGGTGTGTTGCTGTGTGTTGTGCTGGTATGAGTGGATCAGACACAGCAGTGCTGCTAGAGTTTGTAAACCCCTCAGTGTCATTGCTGGACTAAGAATAGTCCACCATCCAAAAATAACTAACCAACAGCTAGTGTCCACTGATAAAGAACTAGAGGACGACCAACACACACTGTGCAGCAACAGATGAGCTACTGTCTCTGACTTTACATCTACAAGGTGCATCAATAAGGTAGGTGTGGATAACAGAGTGGACAGTGTTTAGAAACCCTAGCACCACTGCTGTGTCTGATCTACTCATACCAGCACAACACATCCTAACACAACATGTCATACTCATGTGAAATGAGTATTAGAAAGTATGCAGGTGAATGAAACAGGTTGACTACGCTTTGTAATTGAAGAATTTCAAAGTGCCACTGTATGGTCAGAGGAGCTGAAAAATAAAAAATGAATGTAGATTGAAGGTAGATAGATTCAGAAAAGTTAAAAGCAGTTGATTTATTAGCAAGGAATATAGGTCGTTCAGTTTACGCATGCATATAGTGAATCCTCAGGTTAATTATTAATGTATAACATAACGAGCAGAAGCTAATACAGTATCTGTACAAACAGGTGAAATCAGGAGAAATGTTATAGCCATAAACAGGACATATTTTTATCTCGAGTCATATACACCAGCCTGATAACAAAGATGTCAAGCTTATCCATCAGCACACTCCATCACACAAACTGTAATTGAAGACTGTTCCATTGGAATGTAGGATTTATTGCCGTGTGTATGTTTACGAACCTGAGCTTCAAAGAAATGACAAATGATGAGAGGGTGAAAAGTGATTTATGGCCCAAAGCACAAGCTCAGAAAGAGATTTCAGCACACAATAAGATAATTGCCTACTGTCTTTCAGGTTACTGGGTGGCAGACTGCACTTGGTGTGTTAATACAGTCAGCAAGAAGCAACTAAAAAAATGTGTTTTCTTTGTTGCTTGAGCTCTTCATTCAAGCACCAACTGTCAGCTTTTATTTATGGACTTTTATTACCCATAAAATAAGAACCACCTACAAAATGTAGCACCTACGATGACACTGGTGCGACTGTCATAAAGTCGATGCTTTCTGATATGCATGAGGACTCCAGTGATCGTTTATTGCAAGTATTTCAGAAACATTACCTCAGTTGGCCACAACTTTAAGCCCAAATCCAAGTCTGGTGAGCTGGAAGAGATGTGTGTGGTGTATGTTCCTACTGGACTCAGTGTGGACTTAAAGCTATCCTACATATAGAGATATGTGTTAAATAAATAAATAAATAAATAAGTAAAAATGATATATATCTAAATCTTTTGCTCCAAAGAACCCTGTTTGGGACCATTCCTGAATATTTGTGTTGTACAGAACAGAACAGAACAGATCAGGGGAGTGCAAGATGTCTAAGCATTGCCCTATGCCTAATAAGCTGTCGTCCATATCTGAGGGACTCAGAATGGCCCCGCCAGACCTGCGGCCCACAGCTGCGTGAAGATCTGAGGAGCTGGAAAAGAAGCCAGTGCTGGGAGGCTTGAAAGGCGCAAGGTTTAGAATGCCACTCACCCGCCGTTCTGAGCATCTTTGAAGCCGCGAGTTGGGCCTGCCATCTCACTGCCCACAGCGCAGCTCACTGCCTACGCTCAAACCCAACGCTCACCGTATCAAACGGGACACATGTCCTGCACATTCAAAAAGGCCTGACACATATCAGAGCGGGCGACACAGCCTGATAACTGGACAAGCTGAGCAGACGCCCCTAAAAACCCTGCATTAATGATGTCAGAATCCAAGCAGAGGACGCTACAGGTCACCCACCATCCAATTTAGGAAAGATCTGAGGCGTTAACTGGCTAACGCCACCAATATATCGCAGGGGGGGTTTTTAGCTGGAGAGGATAGGACTTGCCTACTCATTGTCTTATCTGCTTCTTTGCAGACCGCTATGCGTGGCTCAAAACTCCCCCGAAGCATACTTAAGGCATCAGTTTCCTTTCTGGTAATTATATCTTTTTTTTTTTTTTAGATGTGCCACAGCACCACCTTCATTTTTCTTTCCTCGATGCTTGCCGCAAAAGACCTCCCTCCTGTTTCTCCTACAAGGCAGCAGTCTGCCGGCTCATTTCACAAACATTGCCCATGCTGTTCTGTAAATAATGCTCCACATTAAGCGAAATATCAATGCCAAAATGAACAGCATTTGGTTGAACACATTTACAATAGTAATTAAAAAGGACGTATAGGACTGCCTCTTGGCTCACTGCAACAATAAACACCATTGTTTGGAACGTTTAATGGACCACGGACAAGCTGAAAGCAAGAAAGAACATCCATGGTGAGATAAAAGCAATGCTTGAGACCTTGCAGGAGATTGTATTGAACCCAAGAACATTTGTTATCACCTGTGTACCATGAGTGGCTACAGAGATTCTATAGGATGTGACTGGGTTTCGATGGCACACTCTAGAGTGTCAGCATCTCTACAGTTATTCTGTTGTACAGCATAATGTGTTCTTCAAGTAGTTTACCTTGTCTATAACAGGGGACATATCTTTGCCTCTATTTCAGGTGAACCACAGCAAACTAAATGAGTCAGCTGCTCTTGAAGTAAGTGTGGGGGTGGACACAGTGTCTGTGTGGGACGCAGACTGTGGAAAGTGGAAACAATTACTCTGGGAAAGCTATATAGCAGTTATAGCACTGGGAGAATCAATGTGGGACACCTGTCCAAAGAGCCATGGAAAAAATATCACTCCAGGTCTGATAGTCTGGTCTGGAACAGACTTCCATAAGCCAGGCACCACCAGCTGGTGGTTTTCATATATTAATGGAGCCAAGAAGTCCCTACTTTGATATGGAGGAGCCATTCCAATGACATGGAAAAGGACATCTACAAACCACATTTCTGGAATGGAATTCTGAAATGATTCAGACCAGGGGTAATTAACTAAATTTCATTAAGGTCCAGTTAGAGAAAGTTTTCCCAAACCAAGGTCTGGAACATAATGTATGACTCGCATAATGATTAGTGCCATATCAGGTACGTTAAAAATGCCTTATAATAATAGCATAATTTTATGTAGTTTACAGCTGAATGTCAAATCTAATTATACTTTCAATAATTTTCAATATATTTCAACAAAATTTATTAATAATTTTAAATAGCAAATACTCTAAATAAAATGTGCTTTTCTTGTTTTAAGTAAAATTTACAAATAAAACAAAGATTTTGGAAAAATTTTTGCTTTTCCATAGCCAGCAACATGATTGGAAATTATTGCTGAAGGGCGGTGCGTTATTCATTAACAACAAGCTGATTGGCTTTTACGCTGAAGGACAGGACCTTATCCATCAACAGCATCCATGTTCAGGACTATGACCTTGACCACAGTCTGTAGACCCACCAAGATCTTGAGCAGGATGAAGCCTTTAGTGAAGATAATTGAATAAACAAAATGTAGAATCCAATGCCTTTAACCCTCACCACAATTTGGGTGAAAGAAGGCCAACAAAGCATGCAGAAAAACTCAGATTACAGTCTTCAATTGTAGATCTACCAAGTGCAAGTTACATGGTAAGAAAAAATGGACAATGCGTGTAGGAAGTGGTAATTGTAATGCCTTGGCTGATTAGTGTACATATTATGGATAAAGAAGTATCAATGTGGGCAGTGTGTCTGAGGATAATGCAAATTTAGAACCATAGTCAGACTGATCATTAGAGACTTTCTGCAATTTTATCAGCAGCTGTCGAAGTCTGCTTCTCTTCAAGGGCAGGACGGGCCAAATCCCACCTACCAGAGATAATGTGTCAGAACATATTTGCACAGAACAACAGAGCCATGGGGAGAGACTGAGCACAGAACACAGACATCACTGTGTCAGACTTGTGCAAGTCAAAACACAGGACAGAAACTCAGACCAAAATTCCAAATGTGCACTCTGCAAACTCTACGCTCATTCTTTACACTCCCTGGCTCTAAAGCAGACACTGAACACAGAGTCTCTGATCCGTTTCTATATCCCAGGACCCTTCTGAGCCTCTTGCCAAGAAATACATTGGAAAAAGCCTCCAAAAATATACAGGCCTGCATGCTTAAAAGAAAAAAAAAGTGCAGCGTGAGAGGGGTGTTAGCTGCAGAACTGGCCCTGGACTGACGTGAAGGGAGGCTTTCCCTGCTCAGCAGTTGCTGGCAGTTCATCGCCCCAAAGGTCTCAAGGCCCAGACCCAGGCCTGCTTCACCAGACAATTAAACTGCAGCACGCTGCGGACAGAGGCAGCGAGAGGAGGGCAGCAGCATCAGCACAAGAGCAGTGCACTGTTACGTAACCAAACAGCCTGTGGAGGGAGCTGGCCGGAGGGACCTGTTAAAAAGCACTGTTTATAGAAGGCAAGAAGACAAAGATGGTGCAATCGATGCAGCAGAGCAGGAGGGAGCCAGGAAAGACGAGCATGGATGCTGAAAATAGACTCCACCCATGAAACTGCACCTCCAAGGGGTTTCAACTTCAGTTGAAAAAAGGAGGGGTCACCATCTCTTCAGTGTTCTTCTGATGCTTATCAGATCTTCCTCAAAAATTCATCAACGTAAGATAAAGACTAAGCTGGTGGACTGAAGCTGTGCTTTCTGTAACTTTGTCAATGATTTTAACACTGTGTTTCTGTCAGTTGCTCAGCCAACTTCACTAGCGATTTACCGGTGGAAAGAATCCTTCCATTCAACAAATCAAGCCATCCAATTAAAGTAACGCACAGACAAGGTCAACTACTGCTCCAGCAAAATACAAAGAAACACCTCAAATCCTCCACGGACATCTAGGGGAGATCCTCAAAAGAGGAGCATGCAACTTCAAAGTATTGTTTTAAAGAGAATGTTATCAGAGGTAGTATTGTCAGGGATGTGACAGACCTTTGATGTTCTTTCTTTGTATTATGTTCCTTTTATGATGTACGCTGCATCCAGAAAATCCCAAACCCTTCGCTCTATCCCTTTTGCCATTTCCCTTTCCTTGTCTCTTTCACACAAAACAAACCTGAAAGAGAATTAAATTTAGTACATTGAGTTGCATTGTTGCCAAGAAAACTGCAGAATTAAATACATGTTTTTTCCTCATCAATAGGCCTCTCAACTGTGCAACATTTATCAAGCATGTTTCTGCCCAGAACATTTTTGGTGCTCAGACACAGTTGATTAATCTTAAGTGGGCCTCTCCTGCCAACAGCTTCACAGAATTGAATAACTTTGTTTTTCCTGGCGGAGAGAATCTAATTCTAGAGTATTTAACACCGGCATGGGTGAAAGTTGGTCTACATTTACCTGATAGTCACTGGTGTGATGTCAGCACGAAGGGAAACACCCCTGATGAATGAAGGTATTATTTATTTAAATCGGTTGCAAGAAACAGAGGACATTGTTCACTGGGATATGAATTATTTGGCCTGATGGATATAGAAGAAGCACAAGAAATAATACAAACCCAGTGCTGCAGAAATGTATTATTTATTGGCATGAAGGGAAACATCTCCATTATCCATTCCTTAACAATAGCAAACAAACACTCCACCTACAAACTAATCCAATTACAGAGTCAAATAGAAGTGAACTCACAAAGGCATTTGTACCTCCAAATTCAATTTTGAGCACTTTTCTGCAAATACACAGCTCCGTTTCCTTTTTACCACTACAATTATGAATACCTGCGCATTCTGCACCTGCCAACTACATGATTGTCACGGCAATTTTCTGGGTCTAATTTGAGGGGCCGGGCCACAGGGGCTGAGCTACTGACATTCTTTCAGACTCGACACAAGGAGAATAGCGAGGTAGAAGGCAGTCGGTGTTGTAGATGGAGCTGAGTCCCTGCTCAGGCGGTGTGCTGCTCTGATTAGAGCTTATTGATGCCCTGCAGAGAGATCCAGTGTGAGAGGCTCATAATCTCTCTCTCTCTCACTCTCTCTCTCTCTATCTCAGGTGTCCATGTCTACTAGCAAGCCCAAGAATTTTTAAAAGAGATACATGTGCCGTGCTCCCTTCCATCCATTACAATTACAGCCACACTCCTGAGGTCTTCTTGGCCCATCTGTCTCCATAGCACTGACAATGCCAGGGCACCACATAAGTCATCATCAGGTGTGCATGAGAACTCTGTGAAAGCAACAACAGCACCACAAACACAAGCGACCCAACCGCTACACGTGACAAGAGACCAGCTAAGGTCGTTCGGCCCAGTGACACGTCCATGAATATTGGTGATGCTCCAGGGTTTCGAGATTCAGTAGCAATAATTACTGCAACAACTGAAGAGACTGCGGATTTAAATAATTCAGGAGGGCTTTAGAAGAGCAAACACACTGAAGCACATGGCCTGATCTTGCAGGCAATTGCCCATTTTTCATAACAAATCCAACAGAAACACTGCAGTATCTTCCAGATGTGAGTAAATCTGTTATCCAAACAATTTGTGTTGTACAGTGCTGCTCCGTCCATGCACACTGCCTGAAGGTCTAGGGGCGCATTACATACCATCCTGTTCTCCTCAACCATGTCACAGTGAGCTAAAGCACACATGCCTGCAAGAGAATCTGAGCCTCTCCCCAGAGCCAAATCACCGTCTGAGGACTTAATCAGGTTAGAAGGCCAAGCTTCAGGGAAGCAAGCAGGAAAACCAGCAGCATCATTACTGCACACAGTCGCCTTTATTGGCAGCTCTGAAAGCTGCCAAGAGGCTCTCTGTCGAGCGGCTAATAGAAGAGAGAGCAACTCTCTCTGAGGCAAGCATCTGAAATAATCCTTCCTCTTCTCTGCAATCCCTTCCCACTCCTGTTTATTCCTGAGTTCTTATCACGGCAGGGATTCGTTACACACATTTCAGAGGGTTTAGATATCGTTAACTCCATTTGACAACTCTTTATCAGGGAGTGTCCATCAGGGAAGAAAAAAGCCCTAGATAAAGGGCCCGGAAATGGCATGTCACAGCCAGTTTCCAAATAAAAAATGCAAGATATTGAAGCCTAAACCCTATCTCCATACTCTGTGGATGATAATCTTGTTCACCAAGCAGTGGTGCAGTGGGTAATTTCCATTTAAGAATGTGTTGTGACAAGAATTAAAACCAAGTCTCACTTCTCCACTCACCCAACAAGGAAATCCTCACATTATTGACAAGTCATCAAGCCAAACTTTTAATTATTCCCAGAGATACCCAGAGGCAGAAAACTGCGGGCCTAGTCCAGAGACAAGCGCGCCATCCTCCATTCCATAAACAGACTTGCCCTAAGGCTTAAACAAATACAGTTCGCATCACTCATTTGTGTCTCTGCCTCAAAGAGAACAAGAACAAGCGGCGCATCAGAGTGAAGGAACAACACGGCAAAACTGCAGCCTCTCAAGACTAAGCTCTTCGCCAGGCTCCTCAAAATGTCTAACGGAACTTAAAGGCCATTCCCATAGCAACGTGACTGGCAGTAGGAGCTTAAAGTTCCTGAAAAAGCATCACAGGACACAACAAGACGATCAACACACAATATCTATTTAAAAACAACAATCATTCCACACTAGAAATAAAATTCAGCTGATATATTGAAGGGTTTAAGTCTCACATATATGTAGAGACAGAGGAAGATTAAAAAGGCGTTCGTCTATGAGTGAGGGAATTAAAGGACATCTGTTCAGAAGAGCTGTGCACTTCAGAGAAGCCTGTTTGTATTTTTTATTTTTTTAAGGAGTGCGTGTGTTTGTGTGTTTAATGCAGGGTGGGAGTCTTAACATGGTTTTAGGGAAAATCTCAAACATAACAAGGAACCACAAATACCAGTTTGACATATCGGAAGAGGGCCTCCAGAGAAAGCTACACGCATAAGGTTTGGGACGGCACAAGGACACTGGCATCATAGCAGTATAGACACATCTGTTCATTATGAAATGCAAAGTGGTATCAGGAAGGTGTTTTAAGAAGATTTGGAGATTTCTAACTTTGCTGCAACCCAGAAGAGAACTCTGAAATTGCGTTGGGTTGTTATGCTAATAATAATAATGCATAGTATTTCATTTCCAGAAGTTGCCAATAGAAACAAATTTTATTTATGATAATCAAGGAGGATCTAGACTTTATATATATATATACACACATGTATAATATTGGTATATCAACATGGGCTGACAAATCAGCATCAGTCAATCTCTCGGCCAAAAGAAATCAAGGACATAAACAGAAAGCAGTAAGTTATGACATACTGAGAGAGTTCATTAAAACACACAATACCAGGTCCAACAAAAAAAATTTATTAGTTCAGGAAAGATAACACAAAAATAATATCTACATAAATAGAGTGCTGTCTCTGAGAGGTCCAACTGGCTTTAAATTTGTGTGCAGGACGGTGTGGGTGTGAGCGTATACGCGCACGAGCGCGCGTGTGTGTGTGTGTGAGGGGGGAGCTTATCAGTGCTGCACAGGTCCATGCAAGGCATGCTCAGAGACAGAAGCCTACTGACTAGGCTGCTGAACCAAAATGCTAGCAAAGGCCAGCCAATTCCCTGCTGCCACCGCCAACTTCAAGACAGACAAGGCTGTGTAGACTGACCTGTATATGCCTTGCAGCTTCCTCAAACTCTTTCATTTCCTCAAAAGTCCCTGCACAACCCATTATCCATCAACAAAATGTCCACACCTCCTAATAAACCACCACTGTTTCTTCTAATCATATACAGATTAATGACTGAGACTGCACATTCTAAACCACACTGCACTCCTCAGTCCAACATAAGCATCTGTGAGTGATTAAATGAAAAGAACACTTTAGTAAAGCTGACTTTCCAAGGATTTTTTTTTTGAAGACCAAGTGCCCCAAAAAAAAAAAAAAAAAAAAAAATCTAAATAAAACAAAAAGACACAAACATCTCTGAACACCACACTTGTAAGCTTCAGGTCAAAAGATGAAGTGCTGTTCTAGGAGTGAGACAGCATTATGCGAAGTGGCAGTACTCTACTGCGCTGCAATCTTTCTGATGTTCATGATCAGCCTCTTGCTGTACTCTTTATGGTCCACAGGTTTAGCCTCCATCACGGTCACCTTAATGCGAGACTCATCCTAAACAAAGAAAACAAAAGTTTATCACTGGATGTTTCAGGACCTGGAACAATGCTCACAAATTATTATTATTATTTAAATGGTGGTATTCTCATGGTCTAAACCTGGCTGTAGACAACACTGACTCTCAACCTAACCCTAAACACAGATTACATTCACCAACCAGCCAAAAAATTTAAACGGCCTCTACAATGTTTCTACATTCATTACCTCAACCTACCCTGTGTGTTTACAGACCATAGCCTGAGTGTTCCTTTGTATATTTGGGTCCTTTTACATTGTCCTTCAATGTTCAGGACACCAGAAGGACCAGCACAAATAAGACATTATCTGGGTGGTGGATCATTCTTGTACTGCAGTGATGTGGTGGTGGTGGATGTCACTGCATTGCAAGGTACAAGGGGATCAACAGCTACCGTCTATGAGCTACTCTGTTGCTGCACAGTTCATGTTAATCATGCTCCTTCTGCATGGATATTTTTGGCTGCTGGATATCTGTGGAGACCAAGTGGTGATGCTGACCATTGAAGAACAGGTAAAGGAGGACTAAAATTATGCAGAGCAACAGATGGGCTACAGCGTATAATTGTAGAAAAACGAAGGGCGCCAATATGGAGTGTGGAGCTGTTAAAATGGACAGTGAGAGTGTACATACAGGAGGCAAACAACCTTCCCAAAGCTATTTACTCTAAAACCTATTTACTCTCTTGCCTGCAAACATTGAAGTTACTGCATGCATCAAGCACTCTTTTACCCAGTCACCTCCTTTTTCAATCTCGTTTAAAATCAGGCTTCATCCTTAGTCACTTCATTCTGTAAATGTAGCCCAAATCAAGAACTGTCACTGCGTATTCCTGAACACATCTTTTAAAACCTATTTGAAAAACATAAGCTACGGGCGTTTGAACGAAAACACTGCCAATTTTATAAAATGCTATTTTCAGTGTTGAATAACAAGTCACCTTCAAGACGTGTTGTGAAAGGTTTGTGGCCTGATTCCATTATTGTGTAATTTAACAATCTCTTCCTAACTACACTATGAATGGGAACGTGAATACTGATGTGCCACTAAAGATGAGTGCAAATTTCCCTCAAGGATAATATAAACCTTATTAAACAGAGCCTGCTTACTGCCTTGCCATACAGCTGAACTGGAAAAAAACAGCATTATTCCACACTGAGGAACTATACATTTTTGACTTGATATTATGCTCTACATAAGTAGATACACATTGAAACAAGAGTGCCCTGGGTTGCAAATGTCTTCATCTATGCCAGGAATAGTAGGCCATGCTCAAAAATCTTTGATGTCCTGGGGCAGATTAGTTTGAATTGCTGTATCAAGGCGGCTCTGGAGACTCAAACTAATGCCCCAGTAATTCCACTGTGAATAGAGAACACATCACTGCCATAGCACAATCAGTGCACACCCAGAGATGGATGCAAAAACAGTGACAAAACTGATTTTTTTCCCCCCAAAGCACAAGTAAATATATATTTTTTTGTTCAATTCTAAGTCGAAAGTTATGCTTTGTTCAAATTTTGCAATTTCTTTCAGTTGTTTGGGACTTGAAAGAAGTGACAAATAAGCTGCAACGCAATCTCACAAGACAAGTGCAGGAAAATAAAAAATACAAATTTTAAAAAGTGGAGAGACTTTGCAGAATAATGAAGAACTCTACAACTTCAGTCCTCTGCTTAAGTGATATGACCCAGAAAAAAAAAGAGAGAAGACCCAATTAAGGATATACTCACATTGTAGGTCTCCAACTTCACTCGATTGCGGAAGACAAAAGTATTGAAGTTGGCTAGCTGAAAGACCTCGTCAAAGGCAGCCTCATTCTATGAAAGAATATGAAAGACAAGAAATCCAATTTGGTTTTAGCCTGGTCTGAAACAACTAATATGGTTAATGTCTCCAAACAAGGCCCAGAACAAAAACATCTGGTTTGTCTCTCCACACCACAGACAGAATACAAATTTAGCCACAATGTACAAGTACATGAGGGTTCTGTTGCAGTGTCCAATCCCTAAGGCCACACTTTCATGTACCAAAGAGAGAGAATTAGTAACAGAGTGAAGGGGGGGTTGGAGGGGCAACAGCACTCACAGAGTCCTTGAGTTGTCCAATGTAATCAGATTTCTGGCCCAGGATGGTCTCAGCACTGTCTTGAAAGCATGTCACCCACTGGTTGTCACCAAAATCTGCAACGTTTGCCTAGAAAGTGAGAGGGCATGACAAATGAATCAAAACACAGCAACAAAAAAGGTCCAGTTCAATTTTCAATGATCTGATGGACTGTTCCAAGTCACCACCTCTGAATATAGGTATTGTTTAAGTAATAATAAAAAAAAAGCAGATTTGGCAGAAAGGCTCATGCAAAGCACACAGTGCCAAGACACATTTGTGTTGTGCTTGGTGCAAACATATGTTATGGAGAACCTCGATGTGCTGAATGGTGAGGAACAAAAAACAAAAGGGAAAATCGGCTTATTTCACACGTCTGGCTGCAAAAGCGGTGCCTGCTGACTAAATGAGTTTTAATATTTTAATGCTCCTATATTTAAAATGATTTCACAGACTAGTGGTATGGAACAGGGGAAAACGATGCCCTCATGTGTGGGTATTTTTTGTGCATTTCTGCAAAATAAGCAGTGGCATGGAGGAAAACTCCAATTAACCAAAAACTATTTAAACTGAATAAGAATTTAAAAAAAGCAAAAATTAAATGGCTCCAAAATAGCCACTAAATATTTTGAGCATGTGGCAAGCATGCAAAAGGAATAATAATTTATTTCCGAAATGACTACGTCAGGGCCAAATGGATAACAGAAGCAATACCAGAAGGAACAGAAGGATCGAGTTCATAGGAGAGAGAGAACTGAGCAGAGAGGGATGAAGGATAAAAGTACACAGCAGAGCATAACCAAGAAGAGTTGCAACTCATTCTAAGGACGCTTTAGGAGAAGAGGGAGACAAGAACAACTAAAATATATTGTTTAAAAATGTCAACAAAAACAGATGAGTGATGGAATGCAAGGGAGCACAAATGAGGGGGTAAAAGAAAGGGACAAAAAAGGAAACTGAGGTAGACTCACAGAGAGCATAAGACGGTATTTGAAGTCTGGAAATTCTTTGTCACACTTCTCACAGCGGTACATTCCGTTATGCTGGTCCACCACCTTCTTGTTGCAGTCTTTGCTAGGACAGGCCTGGTACAGACAATTCTCTTTCCTCATGTACACAATGGTCGCAATGCAAGAGAAGTAGTCAGCCTAGAAAGAAAGAGAGAGCAACGTATGTATGTAGGTATATCACAGTAATGCACAACTCCAAGAGTGAAATCAAGTCAAACAAAGCACAAGACATCCTTATTACTATGCAGCATCAAAAGACTGCGCTCTTATTTACATAAAATTGAGCTGACTATTAAACATCTAATCAAATATGAAAAACAGGTAACATACACACTTTAAAAAAAAAAAAAAAAAAAAAAACTTTGTAATTAGTTAGTGGTTTTGGAAAAAATAAAGCCACATGTTTAAAGTGGGACTCACAAGAGAATAACTCAACACAAGAGGAACAAAGGCCATGAAGGAGTACAGCCAGCTCAGGCTATCATGCTGTTTTAAACAGCACTTATAACAATGTGCCCACTCAGCAAGCATCAGAAGAGGAAAAGTCTATTCTATAGTGAGAGAGGTGGGCAACTAGATCAGCACTGACCACTGTTCAGAAAAACAAGTAGCTCAGTCCTCCAAAGAGAAGCAAAAAAAACAAGATCTATACACTTCAAATGAATTTTTATTCAGCCAGGGAACACGTTATACTTTATTCACTCCTCAAACGGATTACAGCGCTCTACTTCATAATCAGGAGGTCAACTCACACAGTGTAAAATCACTTCTCTGAGAGAAAAGATAGGGACAAAATAAATAAATAAATAAAAATGTACATTTCACCTTTCAGAATGCTGCATTCTGCAATAAACCGGACTTTCATCCCTGTTTAGACAACAATCTACACAGAGGCCTCTAGCAATGTCTTAACCCTGAGTTTTCTGAGGAAATGAGCAAAGAAAACGAAAACAAAAGCATCTATAATTGATTTCTCTCATAACAGGTTTACTGCTGACCATTCTGTTGCTATGCTTTGGGAATTTGACCCCAATTAACTTCTAGAAGGGTTGGAATTGATATTCTGTGTCACTTCAAATAAATGTAAAGCCTCCAATGAGTGGTGAGTGACAATGGCAAAAGGCAAAAGGGGAGAATGCTTGCTACTCAATAAACAGAACCTCCCTGTAAATTACTGTCATTTCATTTGGAAAAATCTCCCTGAACATTTCAGACTTTCCAAAAAGCAGTAATTAATCAAGTGAATGCCTGTATAATTATCTTTTCATTCACATTACAGCAAAATGAGGAAAGAGGAAGGAAAGCAGGAGAAATACATTACTGGTTGTTATGATGTCTGCTTATAAAAGCCAACTCGGTACCATTTCTGATACTCATGTTACCTTATGACAGAAGTATAGGAGGGGAGTACTACATTACCATTAAAGGGGCAAACTCAGTGCTGGCTAAGTGCATTGTGACAGTGGGAGACTAACAGAAGAACTCTGTGATAAGCACAATTAATTACAGTACACAAGCTGAGCATTTTTAAAGGCTTGATATTTATCCCAACTGAGAAACCCAAGGAAATCTGTTTTTGAATGTGTGATGGAATGAGTTACTGTGAGTTAGAAATGAACATAAAAGGTAGGTAAGTGGTGGGGGCCAGTTCAGCTTTGTGTTCTCTGTCACAGCCTGACCCTAGCTAAACAGGGGTGAACAATATTGACTGCTAATATATTATTTGCTGGTAGATTAAAATAAATGACATTTTCTTCTAAATTAATGGTATTTAATCAGGTGTCAGCCTCAATAAGGTGTTCAATACTGATTCTCTCGTAGTAACATATGTCCCATATTAGTGCACTCTTAAATTCAAAGGGGTTAATTTGAATATCAAATGCCATGCCAGCACTCGGGCCTATATGAAATGAAGATCTAGTAAAAACCCCTGTAGGAAACATTCACAGCAGAGAGAGGACACAAACAAAGCTGTGTGCACATTCAGCTTTGTGATGCAGAAATACTACACAGAATTATTTGCCCAGTAAACACATTCAAGTGCTTTTTTCCTCCATTAAATGCACAAGTCCACAGTCAGAAGGGCTCCTAATCTGTTTGTAAATTATTCGCAGAAAAGGTCTTAAAGAGTGGTTGTGTTTACATGTAGAAAGTTTCCACCATCCAACTGAATTTGATCAGACTGGAATTAAAACTGAGCTGTTTACACTACCCCTGGCAAAAATGGTGTAATCTGTAAATTTGGAAGATGTTTATGCACATTATCCATTTTGCAGCAAATAAACAAATTGCAGATATGACAAAATTAATACGTTCATTAAAAGAATTAAAATATAAAAAAGCTGAAATTTCTGTCTTTATGAAAATTAATACACATTAACTTAAGCCAAGTCCCAACTTTCTCAAATAGTGTTTTGATATTCATTTTGCAAGATGGAGTCCTATAGCACGTCAATGGTAAAAAATAAGAAAAATATCAAATATGAAAACAGTTTTACAAAAGAACCCCTGTAACAAAAGCGCTGCTGTTTCCAAACCTCTGCTCTAAGAGAATCAATCATTTTGCAAGAAGAGTATGCTCACTCTAATGAAAACATGTTTACATGAACATGAGTAATCAGACTTAAAATTACTCTCATGAGTAGAGCACCACTTGGGTAACATACTACTGCTCATCCACGTTCTGACTGGACTCAAATGACACTGTCATTGTAACGTCTGCATTGTCCTGAAACATTCATCACTATGTCATTTGGATGCCAGTGCTACTATTGAAGACATTAAGCCTCTTAATGAAAGCACACGGTACAGGGGGGAGAGAGTAGTACTTTGTGAATTCACAGATACTGAGCAAAGGCAAAATATTCATTTGACAAGGCAGCCATTTATAGTTTAACTGATTTAAACATTCTGGTCCCCATTCATTAATGCAATCAGATTCAGGTGTTTACATGGCTTTAATTCTACTATATAAATGGTGTATTTACAGGATTACCCACCTCACTCAAACAAACAAATTGTATCAATTGAAGCAGCCTATTCTGAGTGAGGCACATATATAGATGTATTCCATCCAAACTGATCTATTATTCAGATTATTTACTGATTATCTAGCTGCAGGTAAATAGAGGACATCTGACAATTGTCTCTGAAAGCATATGCCATACTTCCTTTGAGACACCTTACTTTGCATTTTCTGATGGTCAGGAGGCCTGAAGGTTTGTGTGTGGGAGATGTGTAAATCTGTCACAGACCAGATTCTTAAGAATGATCTAACAAGAATTTCACCTTCAGCTTGTCAATGTAACTTTAAATGTGTTCAGAAAGCCCTGAAAGATGCACAAGAATAAACAGCACCCAGTTTAGTTGTAACTTTTAAAGCAGAATTTCATTACTTTCCCTCTGCCTGTGTCTCACTGTAATATTAAAAAGCTTTATTCTGTTGTTTATTCTGTATGTACCCCAGTGCAGATACTCTAAAATATCTGTTCTGTACCTGATGATTCTGTATTCTTTAACATCTCCGAGCATTCTTTATTCTGCCTACATATTCACATCTTTTGTTCATAAATATTAACGTCTTATGTTCAAGCAATGGCACAAGCCACAATAAAGCATCAAAACACATCTCTCATCAACTGAAAAAAACAGGGAAATGATGCAATGATGCATAAGATCAGATCATAACATCAGAACCTGTCACAAAAGTGGGAGCTTGTGCAACCCTCCTAGAGCAACCTGCATTTACCAGAACTTTTCCCCAAAATGTGGTAGTTCAGGTGGGGATTGGAGTCCAAACTAATCCAGAACTGCCACTACTGGAGGGTCAATATTCTAGACCCCTATTGGAGTACTGCTGTTGAAACCGAACTTACAAACTGACTGTGGAATTTGTACTGTGAAATGGAAATTAAGGAATGATTTTACTTGTACTGTTTAGAGGTTGAAACCTCCAGTACGCTACCCACAACATGTGACAAAATACTTGAAAAGCAAATACTGTACTGCAAAACCACAAAGGCTAGTAGATCACATAAAAGCATACTTGAAGTAGAAAAATGTCTGGCTGATCTGGAAGCAAATTAATGAAATAAAATAAATAAATAAACACCAATAAGAACAGCAGTGTGGGAGTACACATGCAACCACACAAGGACAATAAACAGTGTCCTTCTGATGTAATGAAAACTAAGCCCATGTCTGAAGTTAAATGTGACATTTAAGCTTTAAGCTGCTCTTGTCTATTTCATCATGTCTGGGTTAGATCACTGGTCAGTTCAAATAAATGTCTGCAACAAATGCAAGTCTTCAACCGCAGCATGTTTACCGCTACAGTGTGAAAGCTCTGTTTGTAGACAAGTATTAAAAATAAAAAAATGAATATTATGAGGATAATTTGTGATGTGCAATAGCAAAGCTCAATACAGAGATGCGAAATGTCTAGGGGTGGAAATTACCAGGTTTTATGAATTTTTCCTTAAAAATAAAAAAATAAAAAAGACCACACCTGGTGCTTATAAAAAATCCTTTAAAAACTCATTATTTAATGGAAATTTTAAACCATGAAAATAAAGACTGTCAAAATATTATATACAGAACCATATCATGAACATTATTTACCATGAGATTTCTGCTGTGTTCATGTGTTCAAAGAACCAAAGTCAAATCATCCTGCCCCCTGTATCTCAATTTTAATTTACTACATCATTTGAACACAGCTGCAGCCCCTGACATTGTGCAAAATGTCATGATAAATGGTCCAATAGAAATGCTCCAATATTAATTGGAATAAAATCTTTTTACATTGACTTCCACTGAAATTTAAGAATTGTTTTCCTTCTCCTATAAAGTTGCTATTTTGAAGATACGTGTTTTTGATGGGACAGCGACGATTGTTGCTGGGAGAATAAGTAAAACCAAAAATATTTTAGTTACAAATTTAGTAAAGATGTGTTGCCATGATTTTATGCTGTGCTCTCATTGCCATGGCTACAAATCCAGTAGACAAGAGCAGATTTATTACGCAGCTTATCTGAAGCATAATCTCTTAATTATCAAGCTCAATAAATTGAGACCCACTAATCTGTCCTCTCCATCTCAGCGATAAATGTGAGTAATTCTTAAGTGTATACCTTGGGAAGGCCAGGTGGCAAGGGCATTACTGTCTCTGATTAATGAGCAGAAATAGATCCGACTGCAGCTCAGTGTCACCTCATTTTGAATACAATTCCAAAAATTCCTGGCATAGTGAAGCTGTTTTCTCCCAGTATATGCAGGTGACCTTCCAGCATTACTAGCAACAGTGGACAAATATAAAAGTGTGTGGATATGTTACCTTTCACTTTACAATTCCCAAATAACCATATTTTTAAGCAGGCAACAAAAACGTATTACTAATCAAAGTGAAGCCCAACTGCTTTGTGTACCCTACAGTGTAACAGAATCAGCACTTTGAACTTCTGCATTGAATAATCAACTAGATACTAAAAATGTAATCTGAATTCATGAAACTTAAACAGATATTTAAATATGTTTACTTATCTTTGTGAAGAGGCTGATAATTCAAATGGGCCATTGTCACAAAGTGTGCTTTACAGAACGATGCAACAATATTTATTGGAAAGTTTAAACGACCAATGTCTTTCAAATAAAGATTGTTTTAATCTTTTCTTAAACTTTTTAATGGCAATCTGGATAGCATTGCTGACAATCAGTGCAGCAGACAAATGCTATATTCAGCTTATGAATGCCTACTTTAATTTTGTGTTCAATATGTGCACTTTAAATCGAGGCAGACTGAAGCTTTCAATCCTTGTTAGAAATGAAATTTAACTGATAAAGTTTACCTTGTCTCCATGGCCCAAGTGCTCATTTTTGACATCTGCAAGTGTCTTCCAGTTGGTGGTAGAGTTGCCTCCACCTCCCCTCATCTCAGTCATGGATTGACCGTCAAGAGCATGGCCCTCTTTATCATACCTGTAAACAAAGAAATACATTCCAGTTTGTGGTCAAAAAGGCCAATTTCCATTGGCTTATCTATTTACGGATGAACATATGGCATCTTAACTGTGCAACTAGGGAGACAAAAAAAGTCTGGTGAACAGCTCTAGCTGGGAAGAAAGCTAAAAACAGCAGCAGTGATGCTACTTGTGAAATGAATCAACAGCACAGGGACAGTTGAGTGAGATGGGGTCAGGGTTGTGATGGTGAAATCAGAAACCCATTTTCACTGAGCGCTTAGAGTGCTCCACAGTGGCTATGAGGAAGAAGGGAGAGAGGGAGGGAAATTGTGAGGGAGAGGGAGAAACAAAGCCCATTCAGTCTGGAACGGAGTGTGAGAGATCGATACAGAATTCTAATCTATAAGCTGGAGGGCTGGGGTGCTATGGGTGAGATGAGGTGGTAAATACAGGGGTTCAAGGCTTGTTCTGGGAGGCATGACTAATTGAAAATATCCCCATTAACGAGGAAGCGTGTGGCCCTGGCATCCGGGGTCCTGCCAATTTTAGCTCTCTGAAAAATGGGTTTAATTCTCCAGTATGGCACATGGTCCCTCGGCTCTACTCTTTCTTCTGCTGTGTTATACAAGCTTGCTGGTGTATGAGTAATGGACTAAATATAGTGTATATAATGAAATGAAAATTAATCAGAAGTAGGTTGATTAAAAGAGCACTATTTGTCACTTGTAATAAGGGAAAAACGAAATTCAGGAAGTGATGTTTATAAATGCTTTCAAGGAAGGATTTTAGAGTACAATTACCCATTATGAATAAGCCATAAATACAAATTATTATACTGTATATACTTTAAAAAAATCTATTCTTAACACCCCAAAGAGAGGGGAAAAATACAAAAGATGTCTCTTTGATTAGTTAAAATTACAGTAAACAATGAAACTGCTAAACTCCACATATGAAAGAGATGACTGAGCTGTATACAAAGAAGAATAAGCAGAGCCATGGCACAAAAAGGATGGTAGGAGGACAGTGCAGGGACAAATTGAAGCTGGCATGTGCTTTCGAGGGTTGAACTGACAGGCAAGGGCTCAGTGCAGCATGTCTGAAGTGAGCTGAACAGACTGGAGAAGACAACAAGTGGGAAAGAGAGATTGGGCATTGAACAGACTGTCACATGTCAAAGGAAAACATACAACAAAGGACAGAAATAGTGCAATGACAGAGCACATTACAGAACCAAAGGCAGGAGGGGAGAAAACCCACAGCACAACCATGATGAGAAAGCATTAGAAAAGTAGGCCAAATGACACACCCACCATGAGAGGCATCATTTCACTGAGTATCCAAATTCTAGATATAAGTACGGGCGCAAAGCAGAGCAACGTTGAGTTGTTACTCTTAGAAATAAGAGGTGTTTCACTATTTAAATATATAATTAAAAAATTTTTAATTAAGACAGTGGGAGACACTCGAAAGCATTCTTCATTCAGCAATGATTTTAGTGCCTGCATGCACCTGGGAGAAGGGTAGATATTAGTGTATAAAGGTTTACTCATTTTATTAAGAGCTTGTTCTTGAAAATGCCAAGCTGTCAAAGCATGTCTATGATCATTTTATGGGTATGAGGTGATAAAAGGCTTTGAATAAATACATTGTGAATCCTAGGTGAAAATACCAGAATAAATATATAAACCAACGTCCCTGCTAGAGTGTTGTGACTCTAAATCTAAGCTCAGGTTTGATTAGGCATTGTGAGATATACAGAATTGGAGAGATTGATAACGTACATATGCATAGAAACACAGCAGAGAAACAGACAGAACAACTGATGAAAGAACATGTAGTACAGAATGCGTGACTGGCACAACTAGAAGGTTGAAAAGCAAGTCCACCGAACCTCTGATGCCATCTAATGGACAATTAGGGTCGCACATTAATAACATGTTATTCAACATTTTCAGGTTAATGCCCGAAAATGTCAGACCAATTCCAAACATTTGCAACCATTACAGACATTGTTCAATACCTTTCAGTGCTTCAGTATACAAGGAGAGAGCTAGAGTTTAAGCAGCAAACCGTGTAACATGCGTAACATAAGGCAAGCCATTTTCTACCTTGACTAAGAGAGCTGAAGTAAACAAAATAAAAGGAAAATTGTAATCAATTTGACGAAATGAATCCATTCTGTTGAATTATTGAATACTTTAAAGCACAGACATTAGTGACACCATGCAATGTTCGGAGCAAGCCAAGTTATGTGTGAACCCTATTTCTTTTAAAGAGATGGCCTGAAACCATATTTTGAGTGTTCTCATAGCATTACATCAGATTAACTGAGGATATTTTACAGTACAAAAAGCTAAAAAGCCACAAACCTGTACAAACACCTATAAATATGATTAATGACTGATAAAAAGGTAATAAAAATAAAGCTCAGACTTTTATATTAGCACTGAGCAAAACTTGACTGCTACAGCTCATCCTCACAGCATGGACCAACAAGGCCCCCAGAGTTTTTCCTCATCAGGTAATTTCCCCAAGTCTCCTAATTAACTGATCAATGCACACTTTTATTAAGGAGATATACTTTTAAACAAAAACGGAATAAACCGTTAAAACTGGTATTGCTGAATACCTATAACTGGCAATCAGCAAATTGTGAAGAGCTATAGTGGAAGTTCCAGCAGTGCAGAACAGGTCAAAGCACAGAATAAAGAGAGGGAGGGCGGGGGAGATGAGTGGGGGGGTGGGGGAATAAATAAATAAATAAAATAAAAAAGGGAGCCAGCGATCCAGTAAGAAGCCAGTAAGAGTCGCCCATGCTGAGGTTAAGACACCATCAGTTACTCCAGCACTACTAATTGATGGGGGTCTAAAGTAGACCTCAGAGTATTTGGGAGAAAGGCCACCCAGCCATGCACTCAGCAACTGGCCAACATTTAATAGCTCATTATCCCTGCCACCTCATGTGAATAGAGGACAGCTGAAAGGAGGGGTGCTCTTCTCTACCAAAGTGGAACGTAAACCAGGCCCAGCCCTTAAGCTCCAACATGATCTAATTAATAACTCTGACCACTCATAGTTCCTAATATAGATTTACACTAAAGGGATTTTGGCCAGATTTTAATCCTGAGGTAGTCCTCTGGTTGACAAATCAAAAATCAAAATCAGTTGAATTTAGTTTTATCACTGAGTATAGAAACAATGAGACCACTTTAAATTGACGTTGATTAGCTGTAACGTTTAGAGAAACTGAGCGCATGTCATTACCAACATATGTCCTAAATGTGTCACACATCAGTGGTGGCTATTCAGTAGTTTAGTAATCAATAAAACTGGAACATTTGTGACAACTCCCCCCCAACCCCCACCCATCTCAATTCCCAGTTATTTATTGCACATTGTTTTGATTCACACATGATTAAATAGCCCCTGGAAAAACAAATACAGTGAAAGAAATAGTGATGCAGTAAAGAAAACAAAATAACAGGATCGGATTTCTATTGAGGTGTTCCAAATGCACTAATTAAAATTGATTTCTCATCAAATAAGTTGATTCCAGTTTATTTCCTTAATGAACCAGGAAAATAATTTACATTACAATGAACAATAACCAGGAAATCCACTTGTTATAATAAAGATGTGTGGCAGGCTGCAGATTCTCCACAAAGGCAAACTATCACTTAAATGTTATGTTTATCACTAAAAGAGGAAACATACATCTACACACAAAAAAAAAAAAAAAAAAAAAAAAAAGAGAAGAGAATGTATGCAATTTTAGATACAAACTGCATACACAGACTAAATGTAATGTTTGCTGTCAGAAATCGCATGCATATGAATTTAAAGATTTTGTGCAACTAAGCTGAACAGTTCAGGAAATAATGTTCTGTTATTACTATATAATAGGCCATTTGTATGTCTTTTAAATGTTTCAAAAATTGGAGAGTTGGTTGATAGTATGAAACAAACTCCACATTTGGTTTTGATTACACTCATTTGATTTCACTTGATTAATCATGAAAATAACTGCAACATTTGGCATCATTTTCACCAAGGCAGGACAATATACAAAACAGCAGACAGGTTTCTACTGCAATAACATACTCTGCAATATATTAAAAAAATAAAAAGGCAATATGTTAAAGGGTTCATTTTCATATTTCACCATACCAAAAACAAAGCTGTTGTCAAGAAAAAAAAAAAAAAAAAAAAGAAAAAAAAAAAGCTTATACCTTTTTTTTTTCCCAGAGGGGTGGATATTAAGAACCAGTGATTCAGCTTTAATTATTAGAAGTTATATAAACGGTTATATCCCTACTTTCAACTGCTTACATCATACAGCTACATAGCCAAGTGAAGCATCCTCGCAGCTTTGTGAGCAGACTCGACATCCCTGTAAGATGAAATACCAAGCATTCGCAGCCTACATAAACAAGCTGTTTGTTTATTTCTGGGTATGGTAAACACTATGTACCATAATTTGGGTAATAAATAACTGAATTGGCAGGAGAAAGCATGGGAAAAGGGATGAAAGCATGAGTCATAACTGCTTTTCAATTCCCTTGCAGAAACAGCCAATAAAGATGTCTTTAAGGAATAAGTAGGCCCCTGCGCTCATATGATAGAGGCAGTCAAACATGTGGCAGCAAACTAAAAGAGTCAGCTAGTGAATGTGTAATGGGAAAACGTCAAAATGTATAAGTGTACACTGCTGTTCTTGAGAGGCAAATGCTATTGACATGCAAGTCACAAGGGAAACGGCAAGTCTTAGTGTGGGATTAACAATGATTTGCTTTCTTATATCGGCAGTGATTGAGAAGCCCAGTGCATCCTCAGAGATGAAGCTAATCTTGATTTTAAAGTCATACGCATGCTCTCGCTTGCCATTTTCTGGCGCATGTTTTTTTGTGTGTGTCTTTTGTTTACATGTCCCAAGTGGCACAATTAAAAATAAATAAAGGTCCCTAGCATCTGAGGAACGTTTAGATCTCACATGTGCATCATATATGAGATCCACCAATAATTTAGACAATACAAAATCTAGCTTCAGTATAGAAACGAAACAAATAAACACAATCATTACAATTCTTAACTGTCATTTTAGTACAACAAGACAAAATATTAATTCTCAAACATCAAACAGATTGCTGTAAACTATAATATTAGAAAGTCATGTTTCTTTCAATTTACAAATACTCTTAGTCTGGATGAAGGAGGGGGGTGAAAATATAAATAAATAAAATTCAGGAACAATTACAAAATAAAACACCTTTACTCACCAGCCACGCAGCTTGTATGCCTCTGGTATGTCAGGATTAATCATCAGCGTACTGCTGTAGAGTGAAGAGAGTGAGCGTCCTCCAAAGTCAGAAAGCCTGGCACCCTTTAAGGCCAAAACTGGCTGGCCACTTCCATCAAACTTCTCTGCCTAAATAAACAGAGAAGAAGAGAGACCAGATCTTGCAACATTCACATTCTACTTTTGGATCAGAATCGAATTTTACATACAGTAAAATGAAGTCAGAAGGTGAATGAAGTCAGAGCCAACTCATTATTTATACTCCTTCAAAAAATGCCCATTAATATCAAGCTGTTTATTATTCAGCATAAAAAAAATAAAGACACTAACAGGAAACTACACAAACGCATCAAACGTATTTAGTGTATTCACCCATTGCTTTTACTGCAGTCTCCATATAAATGGGAGTTGAATATTTTCAAATATATCTGCATGGATTTTTTCTACATCCCTATCATTATCCACAAAATCCTAGCAATGGTTGTTGAGTGCCCTGTTAAAACACACCCACTAAACTTGGCAATCAACAGATGAATCATTAGATGAGCCAAGTATGTCTGGGCATAAAAATCACCACATCTTTCTGGATAGTGGCCCCCCCAGGCCTGGAGTTGTGCACCCCTAAGCTAAGTGCATATTCAGTAAAAATGTTTTGGTCTGATTTTTCTATGAAATGTATTCATATTTTAATTGTATTTTAATTAGCCAACTAGTTTTCTCTATTACATCCCCTAAAGGCAAAATTCCCCTACAAAAAAAAAAAAAACATTAATGCTGAGGGGCATGTCAAAATCAGAGGCTCAAGTAACCACTGTGCACTAAAGCAGAAAAAAAAAAAAAACAACACCATGAGGGGAAAAATAAAAAAAATGAAAAGCCCTGCCTGCCTCACCCATCTTTCCAAGTTTCAAAAGAAACACTGCTTGCCTATTATCAGCAGAGGTAACATTAGCAAATGTATTTTAAAAAGACAATGCCATTAGGGGAACTAAAGATATTGCGCTGAATATAATAATGTCATAAAGAGTAAATCTCTTATAAGAGCAACAGTGCAGCTCATCTCCAATTATAATATAAAACAGTTTTCCCTAGTTATTAAAACCAAATTAAAGTGTGAACTGAACAAAGCCTAATAATAGTAGTTTTTACCTCTGCTCCCCAAAGGGTGACCTGGATAACTTTGCCCGACATGTCCATTAGCTGGATGTTCCTCTTGGACACTTCACGACTGGTCTTAGTAGTGATACGTGTCACATCTTCCACACTCTTACATACTCCAATCACATCTGAATATGTAAAAAAATAATAATAATAATAATAAAATACTGATTGCAAAGATATATGCGTCACATTAGTTTGCTATTCTTCATGCAGGCTTGAAGTACATATGATTTACCATTTGACTACTTGCCACTTTAGTAATCCTTTAGATGACTTTATGGCACATCTACCTGTCTGCATCAGCATAGCATTGGACATTGTCACTCAATCTGAGTGTAATCCAATAACACGTCACAGCTTCATTGCAGCAAGCTCCCACACTCCTCTGCTGCCATCATAATCCGCTTATCTAATACCGTTATGACTCACTGGAGCACCATTAAGAATATTTCACAAATCACTGCCAACACCTGACTCAAAGCCTGCAAGAGAAACATTCTTCTGCACCCTACCACACCTGCTTCCATTACCGTAATTATACAACATCGTAATGTACTTATTACATCTTTATTCCAGCAGTAATGGCATCCTCCCCCTTTGCTCTCCAAAACAGATACAAAATCAATTTGCAGCACAGGTTATTACTGTCATCAATGTTATTAATATTCCATTTATCAACATTATTATAACTACCGCAACCTCCTGGGCCACCGACACATCCATCTTGAGGATACACAGACTTGCCCCAGCCGTTACGCTGATGCTAATTATAAAAATGTTTGTTATTAATGATGGCTACTGAATGGCCTGAGGACTCACCCACGATAGCATCTTTCTCCCGAGCCTCCAGGTCAGCAATAGAGACAAAGTCACACTGCACCATGGGAACATCCTGGCTGTCTTCACAGGGGATGATGGTAGACTCACCATTCAGGGTCATCTCATAGTCATTCTTCAAAGAGGTATACTGTTTGTTGGCAATCTTCAGGCCGCCCTTAGAGATGTAATAGACCTGCCATGTAGCAAAGAGCAAAAATTTAAATCTTAGAGGTGATTGTAAGAGACTCGTTTCAGTTACACATTGCAGTTGCACAAATAAATAAATATATATATATATATATATCATGCATTGTATAGAGATTAACTGATCATGAAATCAATTTCTTCTGTTTGTTATGAGAGTGGTGGCTCAGAAAACTTTTAGTTTAATGTGGATTCATGTATAATTTAGACCTAGCAAAATTTCGATATATACTCCAAGGAAAATAAATATGCTTGGATATTATGTGCACCTCATTAGCAATTTATTGTCATCTACAAACATCTCTGACAAAAACCCCACATGACCACTGTAAAATGAAGTATAACTTACCTTCCCCTGTTCAATTAGGGAGTAAAATTTGTCCACCTCTTGATTAAATCCAGTAACTCTAATCTCTCCCTGCAAATATCGAACAACCAAAGAGCAGAAAAGCATTAATATTCTTTAAACTTTCAATTGATTCATAGTCATATTCCAAAGTTTCCAAGTTTTTCCTTACACTCTCGTCGACAATCTCCATGGAAAACAGCTTTCCCTCTCCTCGTGAGTTGCTCCAAGTACGAATGGTGCTCTTGTTGGTGACACGTGCTCGAATAGTCCATCTAAGATTAATCAATTAATAAACCGCAGTACACATATTTGTAAGGAAACAGAAAGTAAAAGGAACGGTTTATCAAAGATACACAAACTTACTTTGACTGGTATGGGTTAAGGCTGGCAATAGGTACAACTTTCGATGTGCCTGATGGTGTGCTGGGTGCATTCATGGGCTTTTTTCCAAAGTCACGACTGGGGCCTCTGTTCATAGGGCCTAATGAGAACAGAGCCAAAAGAAAAATCACTGAAGTGTGCAAAGAGCTAAACCTGGATGAGACAGCCAGAGTTAATTATCTATCTACTACACTGGTACAGAGATCAAAAGTGTAAAAACAATGCCAACATGACAGGCTGAAAACACAAAAAACCCTAATCTTATTTGCACAAATTATTAAGATAACAATGGAAGCTCTCAATTTGATGAGATATTGTCAGAAAAAATGGGCATCACTTACACTTAGTACTTTATCATTACGGTCTTTTCTTATCTACAAGCAAGAGGGTGCCAGGCTTAATTGTGAGATGTTAAATATCTGTTCAGTCAGCTAACATACCAGAAAGAAAATTATACTGCATCCCATATACCTGAGGTTAATGAGCTCTCAAAACCCAGAAAACAATGTCATACTGTCAAAAAATAAATAAATTTTAAAAATCCACAACAGCCCTTTAAAGCTATGTCCAATTAAAATGTTCTGAGCATAGGGAACATATGCATTATAGCATTACATTTTGTATGTGGAACTCTGCGCACAATTCTACCTCCTGCTGGAAAATTATGGGATGCAAAGTGTTCTACATTATTCAACCATACTTTATACATATTGCACTTACATAAACTAAAATACTAATATGATTTTATAAATAATGTGTAATGTTAAAATCAGAGTTAATTATGAATTTTACTTCAGGAACTTAATATTTTAGTACAACACTATTTTAATGTAAATCTTCTAAACAGCCGTCTATGAAGTAATACCTTTGGCCAGCTCTTTACCATCACTTCCATTCTGAGGCTGCAGTGGACGTGAAGCAGGAACAGGAGCTGCAGGCGGTGGAGCCTTAGACTGACCTGTAAGACCAATAGAGGGCAAAATAACATTAATAACAAAGCTAACCTTGGAGTAATACTCATTAAAAGTTTTACATTAGAAGTAAAGCTGGGCAAAATAGCTGAGAATATCACAATTATTCATTATTTTCAATTGAATAATTTGTAATAAAGAACAGGAGAAAAGCTGAATTTAAACTATATTGTTTAAATGGCAAATAGCTCATTTTAACACAAAAAATATAGTAGGTAACAAAAAGCAAAAGCTAATTTAGTAAATAAAATGTAAAAAAAGTGGTGTGCAATGTAAATGTTCTTTAACATAACATAACATAAAACGGCAAAGTAAATTTTTGGTCAATCACCCTAGCATCTGTAAGATGCAACAAGCATTGTAAACACTTCAAAAGCTCAGAAAAAAATAAATAAAGTAATACCAACTTTGATGTACTGTGTTAGCTATAACATGCAACCAATAAAAATAAACCTGTTAAATGACTGACTGTTTGGGTCACTTGTAGCACAAACCATTATCGAGGGATCTAATAAGCTGTTAAAGAGCCAGGGCTGGAAAGCATTTGGGCTTTCTTCACAAAACCAAACCTTGTGCTTTTATTATGAGTTTTCCTAGCAGTTAGCATTGAAATGAAACTATTCCAAGTTTTATCTAAGATTTTTCTTAGCATTGGTGATGACGTGTCTATCGTGATACATATTGCTACTCTATTATTGCCCAGGCCTAACAAGAACGTGTGTTTTATCTCTAAACTTATAATGATTTTGTGGTTAAATAATTTAAGCACGGCCGGGCACATACCTTCCACATAAGGAGTAGGGTCTCCTATTTTTCCTCCCACCTCATCAGCAGGCTTCACCACCTCCATATCCAGTATGATAACCACAGGCCTGTGTTATACAAGTATTTATTTACATATAAAAAAAAAAAAAAAAAAAAAAAAAAAAAGTTAACAACAGCATGCAACTGGAACCGCAAAGCCTTCAATTTTTAAACAGGGCCTCAGACAATTTCTGAATGACGCCCTCCTCATTTCAAATGTTAATTTTTACAATGATACTACATCGCCTCACAGAATGGTAGCTTTGAAAGAAGAAGCAAGAACTTACCGTCCATCCTTGAGGACATTGGTTACACTGCGCTTCACCATACACACACAGTTTGGGGCTACCTGATTTTTTTCAGCCAGGTAGTTCAGCTGTGTGGAGAGCATGAAGGCTGCAAACAAAAGAGGGAATTCAATTCAGCAGTTGAAACATACTATGTAAGGATAAACACACTCAGAACCATTTCCGAAAGTATAGGTACTATTCTTAGCTAATATCTAAAGCCTGGTTATGCCTTAGAGAAGTAATTAAGATGCACAACAGCGCCTCTTAATGTGCAAAAAACACCCTGTAACTTATTCATGAGTTGCATACCAAACATTTACATCCCACTAAATTACAGGCAGGAAAGGGGTGTATTCAGGGTTATATCCCCCTCCCCTCCTCCTTGCTCTTTGATCGCTTTAAACCCAAACTTAATCTACCTCCTATTGCGTTGCCCTTAGCACCATAGTGCACAAAAAAAAAGTTGCTGTGTACAAGTATTACTACTGCTCTGCCTCTTATTTATTCCAGTCTTTTTTATATGTACAGAGAGATGTCTTAATAGTTTTAAGGTCTTACTGTCAAAGATACTAAAAAAGGGGGATATGAGAAGGGCCTAGGAAAAACATAAATACCAATACAGAATATATAGAATATGTCTATGTTGCATAACTTACAAGACATGGTATGAAGGCCGTCACTCATCATGAGTCGAAAACGAACTGGTCCACTGCCTCCATCAATCTTTCGAATATTCTGAAGATGACAGGCAAATTTAGCATCAGGCACTTGAAATAATTCTCCAAAATTAGAACCTCTCATCTCTGAACATTCAGTGCAATTATGCCTAGATAAATAAAATTATTTGTGTGTGTGTGTGTGTGTGTGTGTATATATATATATATTGTTTTTTTTTTTTTTTAAATAAACATTTGAGAACACTCAGTCAAAGTGGTATAGAATAAGACAGAGACCACACAAGAGTTTTCATTATTACACATCTTTACAATAAACAACTCTTGTTTAATATGCTATTTTCATGCTTAAAAGGTGTTATACTGGATGCAATTTTATTTATTTTTAATAGTTTTATAATATGCGCCATAATGGGGTTTTGTGTTTAGAGTCCCCATTTCAGCATGTGCCATTGTCATATAGTTAAAGTGCCTCAGTGATCAAATGTATCAGTTGATGTATCAACTGTATTAAAATGTATCAATTCCCTGTCCTTGTAAACCTAACTTCAATCAACATGGTCGCTTGGCTTTTTGTTTTCAGCAGCTGGTCACCACAGCAAAATGAATGCAGCAGAAACACTAACATCATTGAGCTTGAGATCCAAAAAGTGATGAGAGTCAGAGAAAAAAACATTCTCATTTTTGCCATATTTCATCAGTGCACTAATTATCAGTGCTCATTGTGTTAGTTCTGCTCTGTTTAACCTAGATTTTATTAAACTCCTGTAAAGCATTGTGATAGAAGAGATTCAGACAAGGACACGGCAGTTTCTGCACATGAAGTCAGAAACAGGACAAAATTATAACTACTAATTTATCCCAATTTTTTGACTCAGATAGATCACAAAATCTCCCTCTTGGATTATTTTCCAGTTTGTGGTATAACAACCACACCAGATATCGAAATTAATGCATAGATGTATTAATGTTGTGTTTTTTATAAATCAAATCAATTGTACACAAAAGCTGCAAAAAAACTGAAAATATATAAATGGGTTTCATAAATGACATGCTTGAAATTCCTTAAACAAACAAACAAACCCCTCAGGAAGACAAGTAGGACGAGATACTTACAACCAATTGTAGAACTGGGTTTGAAACTTCACTACCTTTGGTCAGGGCCTGAAATAAAAGAGCATAATATGAAAAATTTTCAATGTGATTTTTACCTTTTATAACTACACTCAAGACAGTAAATATATAGCACATCAAAGCCAACACAAATAACAATGCAATCAAAACAATCTTCTGAAAAGGGTCTGATTGTGGTAAATAACAACAAGAAAAAAAACTTCTGATACTCAAATACATGGCTTAAAAAAATAGGCTGTATTATTTTCAACAATCGGTTTGCTCATTTCCGAGTAAACATAGTCAATGGAATGAATCCTTCAGAAGCCCTCAGTAGCCACTGTCACCACTCACAGTGAAACCTCGTGACAAAGGTTGAGTGCAAAATGCTTGAACAGACTACCAAGCACCTAACACTACAAATTCAGAAGTGGGTCTTTTTTTTTTTAATGATACCTGAAACAATATTTGAACAATACATTTTATATTTTGTAATTATGATAAGCAAATGTCGGTGTTCAAACAATGAATCAAAAGAACTCCACTGCCCAAAATAGCATCTCTATAATATGCACATCACAATGCACATTCACACAAACACATTCACATATCTGCTATAACAAAAGGCACTCAGGAGACTACTGTGGGTGAACATGTACTCCCTTATATTCTTAAATCCTACACCATGAAATTTGTAGTTTTCCCTACTCTACACACCTGTTGGCATCCACAAGCAAAATATTGTTGTGCGTCCAAACCCACAAGATGTGCAGTACTTCTCAACCAATAAACTTAAGGTCCAAGTAATGCCTGTTCAATAGGAAAAGTGCTGCGATATTCATACTCAATTACCCTTGACTCTGGGCTTGGACCATCTGGTTAACTGCTTTGTAATGTACCTACATCCCTGGTGCTCACAGCACTGCTTCACCAGATATGGACAACGCTGCTCTCCCGTTTCGTAACCATAGAAAACAACCTGCAATTTCTGTGCTCTCTGGACCAAAATTTTTCAATCTCTCCCATGATATGACTCAAGTCATCAGCGACATGCACTCACACTTTAAAGCTGTAACACTGATACCGAGCAAGTCACTAACCTCGCAACTGGCAAGTTCAAGACATGCTAAGAGAAGTCAATAACAATTCTGTTCTGCATTCATTTTAATCGTTTCTGCAATGGGAATTGCAATTTGCTATGGATATAAATGTTCCTTCGTATTATGCCGCTTCTTATTTAACTCGAATTACCCATTCCACCTTAAAATGTGGTGTAGATGCATTCTGGCGCCCTGTGGCTCAGGTTTCTATTTAAGGTGGAATGGGAAAATGCAAAAAGAAGCAGTTCATTGAAATGTTCATTTTGTGTTTATGCTGTAGTTTACCGAGGGAATGTTAAAATTTAACTACCGTCATCGAACTAATGTTAACTTAACGTTATTCCCTGGCCTCCCTCTCGGCCTCGAGACAAACACCTCTGAAACTCCACATATAACGATTTAATAAACACAGCTACACACCTCTATGGCACCCTCTGACAGCTTGACGGTCATGTCTGTGTGAAGTGTCAGTGTCGAGAGATTAACTTTAGGTAGAAAGTGTTTTCTCTGCTTTCAGCTGCGCTCCGAAGCTCTTGTGTTTGTGTCGAGGTGAGAGTCGTGGCGCCAACTTTCAGCAGAGGCAGAAGCGCGCGCTGATTTCACTGACATCACTTCCGTCACTGCCTGGTGATATCAAGGGTCTGTCTCAAATCACTCACTGCTCCCTATGTAGGGTAGTGTAGTGCATCATGAAAATACAGCTGCTACACTACGTGTAACTAAATGTCAGATCGCTGAATGCCAGTTATAGATTTTCTTAACGTAAAGGAGCCAGTTGGCAGTCAATGAGCTCTTCAATCTGCATAGTGTCCTACTCCTACAAATTATGAATACTTTAGTAGAAGCGTTAATACATTGCAGTCTTCATTAATTTGTATTTTGTAATGATCAGTCGAATACGGGAGTCAAGCCAGCCTCCACTTGGAAAAGCTTGGTCAGAATAGCCCCCTCATTGTTTTGGTAGAACTGCGTATTTTGAACGTTATGTTAAGAGAGTGTAGGGGAACGGATTTCAAAAGAAAAGTCAAAAGTCCCTGACGGGAAATGAATGTAATGATGATGAATAAGTAAATATATAAATAAATAAATAATACATTAGTGGATGTAATGAAGATATCAGCTCATGTCAGTTCAACATAAAATATCTTTAAGTGATCACATTTCTGTCATTTTTATTCTAAATATTATTAAAATAAATCTTCTAGTTTGCACACACAATTTTCACGTCATAATGATGTACACCACCAGATTATGTCACTCAGTATCATGTCATTCTGATGTGTCATTTCAAAATAAAGGCACTTTGTGTTGTCCCATCCCTTTAACTTTAATTCCATATTTAATAGTACACTACCTGATTATGTCACTCACTTAATATCATTTATATTTACCACATTTAGCAGATGCTCTTATCCAGAGCGACTCACAAAAGTGCTTAGTGTTCTAACAGAATGTTTAACCTAGTTAGTAAAAATAGGTTTGAGTGCTGTATAAATGCAATGAGATTTGGAATTCCCAGAGGCTCCACTTTTGGACATTTATTATTCATATTATACATGCTGCCACTGGGCAGAGTTATTAGCAGGCATGGCATTACCTTCCACAGTTACGCAGATGACACACAATTATACATATCAGCCAAACCAGATGACAAACCAACACTAAAGAAAATGGAGGACTGTGTTAAAGAAGTGAAGCATTGGATGTCATACAATTTCCTTCTGCTAAACAGCGACAAAACCGAGGTTCTCCTTCTAGGTCCAAAACTGTAAATAAGGTATCAGACTTAATACATAATTTTGACTTCTCTGTTCTCCCTAGCTCATCAGCTAAAAATCTGGGTGTTATAATTGATTCAGATCTATTATTTGATCAGCATATAGGTAACATCACAAAAACAACTTTCCTACATCTTCTTAACCTCACTAAGTTAATTCCTTATCCCTCCCAGATGCCGAAAAATTAGTTCACGCTTTTATTACATCAAGAATAGATTATTGCAATGCACTTTTATCAGGATGCTCCAGCAGAAACTTGAGTAAACTCCAGCTAATTAAAAATGCTGCAGCCAGAGTCCTCACTAAAACTAGAAAATTTGATCATATCAGCCCAGCCTTATCAGCCCTTCACTGGCTTCCAGTTAAATTCTGTATTGATTACAAAATTCTTTTACTCACGTATAAATCCCTACACGGTCTCGCACCTGAATACCTGCGAGACCTCATCACGCACTATGAACCACCAAGATTACTCAGATCTCAGGGCGCCGGCCTCTTACTAGTACCCAGAATTCATAAGCCCCTCAGTTCTGGAACAATCTTCTAGCTAGTGTTCGGGACACAGACACAGTCACTATGTATAGGTATAGGCTCAAAACACACTTGTTCAGTTTAGCCTTTGGCAACTAACCTCTGTCTAGTTTAAGGTTGTTGTTTCAGGAACTCATGGACATGGGGAATCAGGGTAAACGCGAATGATGTGCTCACAATTTCTCTTGTTTGGAGCGGAAGGATGTCTTTGCCTGAGCTCCTTCTGGCTTCCCTCCTCCCAGTCTGTTACAGTCAGATCCATCACTACACTAATGAAAATATTCACATGTTCTTTTTCTCTATTGCACTCAACCAAACTAACTGCTTCCCTTTACTGTTTTCTGAGAAAATGGTGGCCCACTGATGGAAGATTGTTTGCTGGATTCTCCTGTGGCCCACACCAGTCCAGACCAGACCAGCTGCTCACCTCCATCTACTGCTGCCAGCCTCTGACCACTCACCATGATCCACTACACTGAAGTAGAAATGGACTCAGATTAGCAACACTGACTGATTCTTCTAATCTGGTGCACATTATGCCCCAAGATTGATGTCACTATTATGATTATTATTATTATTATTATTGTACTGCAGCATAATGACACTTAATTGATCATTTAAAATTCAACCTATAGTTTGATCAGAGGAGGATGGATCCCCTTGGTTAGTCTTTCTTCCTCCAGCCTCAAGGGAGTTTTTCCTTGCCACTGTTGCCTTCGGCTTGCTCGTATTGGGCTTTGATTTAAATGTTCTCTTCTGATACTAACTATATGAAGCTGCTTTGTGGCAATGTCAGTTGTAAAAGGTGCTATATAAATAAATTTGATTTGATTTGATTTGATTTGATTTGAAGAGTCTTGATGTTATTTATTCCATGTGTCTTGGCGGATGGCGGGTCAAGTCGAGCTGTACTTGAAGCTCGAAGGGCTTGAGGGGCAACCCAACTCTTGACCAAAGCCATAAGGTAGAGAGGAGCTGGCCAGGGTTGTTCCGACATGCATCCTCGGCAGTAAGTCAAGCTTGTTCAATGTGGCCATTGGACTCGGTCAGGGCTGTGCCTTGTCTCCACTCCTGCTCCTAATATTCATAGAAAGGGTGGCGAAGTGTAGCTTGGGCCAGGAAGGCTTCCGTCGAGAGGCTCAGGAGGTGGCATCTCTGCTGTTTTTGGATGATGTTGTTCTTCCGGGTTTTACTTGAGCAGTTTGCAGCCGAGTGTGAAGCGGTCAGTATGCGGATCAGCACCTCCAAGTCTGAGGCCATGGTTATCTCCGGGAAACAGATGGCATGCTCCCTTCAGGTAGAGGGTGAGAACATACCCCAAGTGGAGGAGTTCAAGTATCTCAGGTTCTTGTTCACGGTTGATGGGAAGAAGGATCATGAGTTTGACTGTAGGTTAGGTGCAGCGTCTGTAATGCAGTAATGCAGTCACTGTACCGGACCGTCATGGTGAAGAGAGAGCTGAGACATAAAGCAAAGCTCTCAATTTACTGGTCAGTCTACGTACCCACTCTAACCTATGGTCATGAGCTCTGGGTACTGACCGAAAGAAGGAGAATGTGGATATAAGCAGTGGGTGAGAATCCCATTGATTAGAGAGGAGCTCAGAGTAGAGTCGCTGCTACTTCACGTTGAGAGGAGTCAGTTGAGGTGGTTCGGGCATCTGGTAAGGATGCCTCCTTGATGCCTACCACTGGACGTATACCAGGAATGTCCAACTTGAAGGAGGCCCCGGGGTACACCCAGGACACGCTGGAGGGATTATATCTCCCAGCTGGCCTGAGAATGCCTGGGGATCCCTCAGGAGGAGCTGGTGGAAGTTGTGGGCTTCTTTGCTCACCCTGTTGCCACCACGACCCTGAAAGGGACAAGTGGAAAAGATGATGATGATTATGATGATATTTAATACTGCAAAACAAATCTGCACTTTATTTACAAACATCATTTGATCTTACAGTAATACATTTTACATATGCGCACATGCACACACAATGTACTGAATCATATCCATAACCATTTCATTTAATACATTTCTGAGACTGTGCAGAACTTGAAAAATCACTGGAATTTTCGTTGAAGATGAAGGCCAGTTTTTCTTCAGCTTACTACTACAGATACAGCAACTTAACTTTCTGCAGCAAAAAGAGGAGGATATTAGCCTGTATACACAGTTATAGATGAAACATTGTGTTATTTTAAATACAGAAAACAATGACACACAAATATTGAAAACATTTAACACAATTGTCTTATTTAAAGCAATATTATGTAGCGTTTTACCTAAACAATAACAGCTTCAAAATTGTGATGTTACACCGATGGGTAATAAAGAGAAGTGCTTATTGAAAAATATCAAGTGTAAAGAGGAGTGATGAATGTGGGAGAGTATATTTTGAGGAAAGAATGTATCTACACATTCATGCTTAAAACAATGACAGAATATGTTGATTGTCGGAGTCTGCAGGTATTTCATCGTTTTAAAACAGTAAAGTACAGAGAGAATTTGTGTTTGTGTAAAGTTACTCACTCTTTAATGATGAAATCTATACTGTCTCTCCGCTGCTGAGCTGCAACGAGGTGTACGCATGCGCAGTCCAAAATGCCTTGGGCAATGAGTTGTCACTCAAAAACTAATTAGCCAATGGGAAGGCACCCCTGAGAAGACCCGCCCACGCGAGAGCTTTGTGCCAAAGCTGCTCTCAAAACTCAGGGATCAAGTACAAAACTCACAGAGAGCTTCCCCACAGAACTCGTGCAGGTGGCGCACAAAACTCAGGGAGCACGTGCAGAACTCAGAGCTCACGCACTAAAGCCACGGAGCACAAATGTCAGACCTGGATATTTTGTTTGCAAATTATAAGATTTCTGTTTGAGATCATTTTTTGTGCGATTCTTTTTGGCACAAATCTGATTCCATAATCCTAAAGGTTCTAAAAACCTGCGCGAGCCTATGCTATACTTCACGAGCCTACTTTTTTTTTTAAGCGCATCCAGGACTTTCCGCAAGACTATTCTTAATTCTCCTAGCAACCGCAGTGTTCCAAATGGTGACGCGAGCATGCTGTTTATTTCTTTTAGCGCGTGCTGATGGTTCCACAAAGCTGCGTGAGTCAATTCTTAATTCTCGTAGCATCCGCCGCGTTCCAAATCTTTAACCAGCTCTCTGACTGGTCCTGACACTTTGGCCTTTACACATTTGTTTGAATAATGTGAACTAATTGTCACATTATCTTCCATTTCCGTGAACATTTTGCTTTTAATAAAACAAGCTATAAAATTAAGCTGACACTGACATGCACTGCGCTTGATTCATATGAAATATGGAAATAATAATAGGAAATTAAATAGTACTCATATGAAACTGGTAATGTAAGCCTGTTAGAACAGTGTTTCTCAACCCTGATCCTGGAGACACCCTGACCTGCACACTTTAGTGGTTTCCCTGTTGTAAAACATGAAGTGTGAATATTTCAGAATAATAACACTGTTTATTCAAATTCATTTAAGTTTTAATAAATATATTAAATTAAATGAGAAGCTGGTGGAAGCTGTGGGGCAGGGTCACCAATCCTATCCACAAAAGGCTGGTGTGGCTGCATTCCAATAAAGGAGAAGCAAACCTGATTCTACTTGTTTAAAAGGAACACAATGTAAGATTTAGGCTTTTTGCTTCTGGGGCTCCCCCTAGTGTAATTCAAATTTATAGTACAATACTAAAATTACATAGCACAGTGTATGCATTGCTGAGTTACAGGGATGGGAAAAACACAAAGGGCTTTTATTATGAAATGACATGATCTTAAATGAGTGACATAATCAGGTGGTGTACTTTCGTTATGAAGTGAAATTGTTGAGTACAAACTGCCGGTTTCCTTTAAATAATTATCTAAATTTGGAATAAAAATATAGAGATAGGAAAACAAAAATGGCCTTTATTTGGAAAAGGCACACAAGAATGATGGGATTTTAAGTGAGTGACATAATCAGGTGGTGTTCTATTATTATGAAGTGAAAATTGTGTGTGCAAAATGGAGTATTTCTCTTAACATTTAGAATGTGAGTGAATAGGTTTTGATTCCCATGGAGTGGTATAATCCTTATACACATGATATTTTGTGTTGCCTAAGCATGTGCAGAACAATGGGAGGAACCCTGAGCACCAAGAGGAAACTGGCACAAACACAGGGAGAACAAATTAAACCCCATATAGGCAGGCAGGGTGTGTACAGTACAGAGATATGTGGCCATGATGCTATGAAGATATTATTTTAAAACCCAATATTCTTTTTTCCTCTATAGAAAGACATTGGATTTCCAGGACTTTCTCTATTTGAAAGAACTTTATTTTATTATTTTTTTGGACACTTTTACATCATGTTTGAATTAGGATATGGGGCTGTTCATCTTCCAAATAATATCACTGTAGACTTCTGCTTCTTTGAAAGAAATGTAGGAAGGCATACATTTTTTAAAGACATTTCTTTAATAATCATGCTTTTGAAATAGCACTGAAATGTATTCAAAGTTGATTGCTGATAATATGAGCTTGATCTTCAGCTAAAAGTTCATTTGTAATTGGTATGGACTGTGAAAAGAATAATTTTGATACAAATTCTGGTATTTTATATTTGACCAATGTCCATTATTTTACACAATATAATGTGGCTGGATTCGTTGCAGGCCTTCATTTGCATTTGTCTGCCCTGTACAGCTGAAGATCAACTGTAGTTTCATATGGAAGAACCCTTATTTATTTTGGTGGAAGGCCAGAAGATGGTGCATCATCTTTGTCAGAAATCATCCCTGTCTTATCTGAATCATCTGGGCTTGAAATAACAGCAGATCCACTGGGGTTAGGGTTGGAAATGACCCCCAAGAAAAGTGGCGTCTGAGAAGAATCATCCATGAGAGCCAAGAAAAAAGGCTGGTTGACTGTAAATGAAGGGTTGGAGCGGGAGATTATGACACTAGTCGCAGCAGCGGCTTCTGCCCCTTCCTCATTTATCTCCATACTGGATTTGTGCTGCACACTGGAGACAACTAAGGGACCCTCAGAGATACCAGCCAGATTGGGATTAATGAACAGTTCACCTAGACCTGCATAGAGTGAAAACCAAGGTGCAGTTAAAAAGAATAATTTACTGACAATTTAAAGTTACACAGTTTTCTACTTCCCTTAAATGTAGTCAGCTGAGCAAGACATACCTGAAGAATATTTTTTTGGTTTTGTACCAGAGGGATACAGCTACAGGTGGGCAATGTGATATGCTGTTGTTAATCATACACTGTCAGAAATTTTGTCACTGTGGTGGTACCCTCAAGGGTACATATTTGTATCTTTAATTAGGGAACATAATTGTACCATATTTTATTATAATTGTAGATTTTTAAAATTGTGTTGATTTCCTAAGCTCAGTTTCATCTTCAGGACTTTTATTATGTTTTTTTTCATTTGACATAGTTCTAAAATGATAGAATACAAACATGTATCTCTCCTTCTGGAGAAGAGAATGTAATGTATCTTTAAGGAACAAAACTGGACTTTTAAACCTTTAAAAGGTACATTTACACCGTTTGTACCTTTAGTGACCAATATTGTACCTCTACTGTACCTTTTTTTTCTGAGATTGTAATATGTAGAAAAATGCACATTAAGAGCATGCTGTGAATATACTGAGTGCTAAATATTGACCAACTGCATATTTTATTACTAGCAAATTTATGGAATCATCACACTTGAAGGTTGCCCAGCTAGATTTAACAAGTCAAATTAAATTATTAAAATGACTGGCAATTTGCTTTTAAAGGAACACTATGTAGTATTTTTACCTTAGAATTTTTCTTAGAAATTTTTATGATCCTCCACTGACCTGTAATAGGGAGAAGAGGGCCCCTGTTGGTACTATTCTGGGCTTGGCACTGCAGAAACTGCACTATGTACATTTTGGAGGATGGTAGGAAAGCACCACCACCTCTCTCTGATTTCAGGACAGTGCTGTAAAAGTGAATTACACTCTGCAACTGTTGGAGGAGCCCAGCAGGAAAAATCTTACGTAGTGTTCCTTTAAGTGGATTGAAAAATTATGGAATGTATGACTCTTTTATTTAGCTGATTTCTTACAATTCTGTCAAAGAGTGACTTCTGTTGCCATCCATTTGCTTTTCTGTTTTTTATGCATTTTCTATATTCAAAGCCTATTGTTTATTTTTTTGGCAAACAATAGGCTTTGCACCACATTTTCTGGAAACAACAAAGATCTTTTGCCACAATTTGTGTTAGATTTCCATTCATTTTCATTGTTTGAACTGGCGGCTCTCTTTTTGAGGACATATTTTCACTTTCAATTAGAGACATCCTACAGATGTTCCTTTTAACTGCAGACTTGTTTGCATTTTCAGACTTATGGAGGTAGTTCTTTTAAAAAATTAAAATTACAGGATAATTGCCTGATATATTCTTCTGCATAATCTGGAAAAAATATGGCACTAATTTGGTAAAATAATAATGAACTATAATAATTTGAGGAAGCATATGCCTATACCCGCAAATTAATTCATCCTAATTTTCTGTTGTATTCTGTAGAAATTGATTTAAAAATTAAATAAAATCCAAGGAGCTTTCTTACCCATGCTTGTCAGGGCCTCGTCAAGTTCTTGACTAAAATCTATTTTGAACTTGGGGAGTTTGACCTGCATACTTCTCTCCCGTGGGAAGCGACTATAAAGGTCTGAGATGTTAAGTTTGGCTGAGATGGCTGTAACATTGACGTATCCAGACATGGGCATTACTATTACCAGACTCATATTCCCTCGGAATGGAAAACGTGCAACCTGCAAAACAGTGTGAGCAAAGGACAAAGCACAAAATTAACCAAGTTCTGTATTTAGATTCAATTAGAAAAAATATATATATTTTAATAAGTAAGGAAAAAGTCTGTTAATAATGCCAATATAAATACTGTATTTCTACACTGCAAAAATTGAAATAGTTTAATATCTAGTGAGCAAATCCAATATTTATGTTTCTGAGACTGCTGTAAGATCATTACTTCAACTTATTTCTAGTAACAGGAATATTAAAAATAATATTTTTAAACAATATATGAATGAATGAGTCTGTTCGTTTTTACATATTCTAGCAACAATCTTGGAATGAGAATTAGAAGATATTTAGATTAGACTTAAAATAATTTTTACTTGCAATGTTGGTGTGACCATCACAGTGTTTGTAGATGAGTCTCTAGCACATATTCTAAACTAAAAAATGAGCATGAATGGCACCTGGGCATCAAGTTCATTATGAGAGAAAATGCTGAGTGGGTATTTTGGGCCGAGCATCATGTCAACATTGACCACTAGACTGTCCTCAATATAGAAGGGTTCACTGGAGGTAAAGCGAGAGTCAAAGCGTGTGAGCCACTCCCCTGAAGAAAAGGAAAATGGGAAATAAACAGTTCTTAAGACATTTACTGATACAATCTACTAAATGATATGTACGTATTATAGGACTGTGACGTCAATAAGACATTTTTACAAGTTGCTTGTAATGGTATACATCTGTTTCATATGTTTCTACGCTTGTAGGAACTTAATTGATCAATTTCTCTGAAATCAAGGGTACTAATTGTGTGGTTGTCCTCACATTGATGCAGTAACAGTTTCTACACCTTGCACATATAGGAAATTATCTGTTGTGGATGATTTGATGTGTACTATAAAAGCCACTCTGACTCACCTCAAAGGTACTGGATAGAGCTTTTGGACAACTGCGTCAACAAACAGGGTCCCGTTATAGTAGCTGAAATAACTGTTTAGAAATGGTGTCTGCAAACTTTTGGACATAGAATGTCTACCCAGTCTTGTTCAGATTTACATGTTAATTTTTACTGTTTAATAGGAGTCACTCCATTTCCCTTTGTAGTGTTCCTATCTGCAGGAACAGAACATAAGTCATCCATTTATGCCAGCTTTTCACAAGACTGCTCCCCAGTGGAGACTTATGTCCTTATTTCATGTCATGCCCTCTAACTGGGATTTTTGAAAGTGGAGGATTAGCTCTGATTAATACTTCCAAAGAAGCACACATCTCTGCCAGGCATATTGGCACCCTTAGAACAGATCATCAAACTATGTGAAAAATTGCTGATTACCAGCTTAAACATACTTAAAATATGGCAGAAATGTTACAGAAAATAAATATACATCAAATGTTTTTACTGTGATTGTCAAAGGAGTATTAACTGGATGGAGCATAAACCAAAGGGTACATACAAGACTAACTGGCAAGCAAAAAAGACAAGGCAGTTTGGACAGCCTACCCAGAATTACTGGGTGCAAGGCAGGGACACACCCTGGAGGGGGCGCCAGTCTCTCACAGGGCTATAATGTAAATTGTAAACACATGATAATCTTTTGTTGTAATAAAAAATTAAAAACCTACTCAAAGTCTGTGATGAAAATATAACTACAACTTCTTTAAGACTTACAGCAGTGTAATGTTTCAAAGCACATGTCCAGGGCAAAGCAAAGATAGCTCTTGTCACAAAATCGAGGCAAAAAAAAATATTCTGGGTTCCAAGCACACGGGTAGTTTTCACACAGAGCCTGTAACTAAAAGCTGCAATCATTTTATGGTAAAAGTATTGATCTTAGGAATAGAGTCACAAATGTTCCAGTACCACTGTGATGAGTTGGAGTGGGGTTTTTGATCAACAATTAATCATCGGATTACGAAAATAGTACAAGCTGTTACTGCAGCAAAGAGGGTCAAAATCCCAATTAATACCCTTCATTGTTGTAGAAAATTTCAATGAGCAGGTGTCAACAAACATTACCCATAGAGATTAGAAAGCTTATTATAATACGATCTAATTCTAGGCTTTGTTATTTTACAGACATGCAGTGTCTACCTGCAGCTTTACTGAGTTGTAGTTGGCTAAAACAAATGTCTTGTAATAGCTTTAAGCGCTATCTAACATAGTATGGAGTTGCTTTCTACAAAGAGCTGCTGAAGTGGATTACCTTTATAGTGCACAGCATTGATTAGCATCATGAGGATGTTGGAGGGGAGACTGGAGAGGAAATCTGTGACTTGACCATTTGTGGACTTCTCAACCCACTCATTGATCTCTTCCAGCTCTGACAGAATCGCAGGCTCCGAATCATAGATTTTCATGGACTCTTGCATAAACTCCTGCTTTGGCTGAAATCCTAGGGAAGAACATGTTCACATATTTTTCAGATTTTCCCATCAACGGCTCATATCAGAAATAAAGAGGAGGAAAGCTATTTGAAATGAATACAACACATTATTATGATGTCACTATTGAACTTCAAACATTATGCTCTGTACAGTACACAGTACATACACTGCCAGTGTGTTGGCAGATACAAACGGCTTAGATTTGAGTCTCCAATCCACCTATCAATGTGTGTTTTTAAACCGTGAGACAAAGCAGAGCACCCAATATGGGACAACACACAAAACTCCTCTCAGATTAATATTTATCACTGGTAAATCACTATAATCATATTACAAAATAATTTAACTATTACTAGATCTACAGTGATGTCCATTCATCTGAAGCTTGGAGTCCAAGAAAGCACAGCTGGCCTCCCTCTGTTTTCATCACTCAACATGATGCCAACAAGGGAGTCTGTTAATTAACATAACAGAACTGGCATTGTGTGTTCTCCTCCAAGTTTCTTGAGCTGTCTAATATCATCGTGTTAGCAGTGGTTCTCTGGCTTCACATCTCAGGGAAAGCCTGTACTAGCTTTCATCTTCCCAGCTTGGCAAAATGTGAAATAGTGGGAGATAGCTAGGATCTGGCAATGACTAGATTGGAGAGAAAACTGTCAATAAATGTGTACAAATATAAAAAATATTTTTATATAATTAGGGTAAACCCTATTCTAACTCTATTGTGATATATATTAAATATACCTGTGAGTCCTTTTTTTTTCCACATGCCAATGTGTAGTATTTCTGCAGCTGTTATCTCACATGTGGGTGACTTTCTGTACTCACCAGAGCCAAGGTATATGCGGCTGGCAATCCTCAGGGCATTTTTGCGGACGTGATGCAGGAGGTCTTTCAGGGCTTTGTGGTAACAAGGTACTGTATCAGCATGTAGCCGCTGGAGGAGGAGCTCCTCTGTCTCATTCTTTGCTCCTGATATTCACACACACAGTAATCTCTATCATCTTCATTGTCATCATTTACTGATGCTGTTATGCTTGTACTTATCTCTCTTTAGTCAGTGGAAGTTTTTGTATTTCTGATATGGATATATGGGTTTTAAAATGTGTTACTCAATACAGTCTCAAAAAATCGCTGAACTCCAGTATTTCACCAGTAAATCATTATAAACAAACAGGGGGGTTTCAAAGACAAGAGTTAAGCTTAGTCCTATACTACATTTTTCTTCAATGGACATTCTTCTTTCAAAATGCTGTGAAGACCAGAACTACGCTTAACTCCTGGATGTTCTGTGCTAAACCCCTTTTTTAAACATGTCTGCTCCCACATGTGAGGCACACTCAGTGGAGTATAAAGTGATTCATCCAAAGCCTTAAAACAATTTGATTCTTCCTTTTATGCAATTTGACATGACCAAAAAATGAGTACATAGTAAGTAAATAAATAAATAAATAAATAAAAGGTTTATAAACACGTTTTGTTGGCACAAATTATTTACTGCCCCTTTAAATAAGTATCATTCTGTAATGTATCATTTACCAAGAACATACCCAGAGCCAGCTGAGAGAGAGCTAAGGACACACTGAGAGGTGAGATAATGACATTGGGTTGCTCCGAGTTTGCTTTCAGGTTCTCTAGCAGCTGCAGACCAAACTTCATAATCCCAGTGCCTACTGCCTGCCTGATCTCTGGAGTACGTGAATGCTTTCCGCAGAGCCCATCCAAGTCTTCTTCTGAGGAGTTCTCGCCAATCTCAGTGGTAGGGGTAGAGGTCGCTGTGTGAGAAATGGCTGGCTGACAACCATGTAAGGAACATAGTGAGTGAAGTGTCATAAATCAGATTATACGCCTTTGAAGATTATATCAGGAAAGAATGTGAGTTCTTACCGATATCGGTTTGCTGGGCATCAAGGGTATGAGGGGGATAATTTCATCCTCTTTAACTGCTACATCTTCCTGCTGAAAAAGTATAATCACAGATATTCAGTTTCAACAAGGAAAAGGAATTACAAATTCCAGTAAGTCACACCAATGTGTGAAGTGCAAATATAGGAAGCATATTTTACAGTTTTAAAAAAGTACTTTACTAACCCAACACATTTTTGTAATTATGAAATCTTTGCCTGTAAAAACATTCCCCACCACGTTGCGATGCAGTTGTAAGGCTAGAATTGTTTTAATGTTCAAATTAATTAATTAATTTAAAAACAAAAAAAAACACACCTAGCCCTTTATGGGCAAAGACGAATCAACATTTGCCATTTTGACACAAAAAAAAGTGTAAACAAATAATGCAATGACATTTCTCAACATCAAAGTTGCCAGTACAAACTTGTTGTCATGGCCTGGACAAATTGCATCTTTCAAATTGTTTTCAAATTGTTAACACTCCCAACATAAATAAAAAAAATTATAGCAACATGTTCTAAATGAAACAGTACAGTCCAGAGCTGTCTAATATTGAAAAGGTGTGGCATAAGCACACATTCTTACAATGAGGACATGATGTTTGGGCAGCAGGAGACTTGCAATATTAGCAAAAAACATGGTTTTCAATCCTCAATCCTCCAATGATTAATATACATACTATTAAAAGGGCAGGCAACATTACAAAGAGAAACCTAAACATGTTCCTGTCCAAATGTTTTTGGTATGTGAAACAGACATCAGATATAGATTATCAGTTTAAATCAGGGCAAAAATTAATTACTAAGTGCTTACTTTTTTATTAAAGTAATTTCACCCAATACCAAATGCTTTTTAGCATAGTAGTAAACAAGGTGCCTTACCATCCAGCCTTGTTTGCAGTAACAGAGCAAGAGGAGTGCGAATAATCTTAAATCCATCTTCTTACAGCCAATCTAAAAGACAACCTTTGCAGTTATTCACCATTTCCATAATTCTGGCAATTGCTATATGCACTTTGTACTACAGCTGAATAAAGCATTCAAAAATAGCAGTTGCCAAAGGGCTTTAAACCTATTTCCTTAGACATGTAATTATAACATTACATGTCAGAATCCCCAGCTTTGTCATTTCCCACAGATTGAAGAAGCTTTAAAAGATAACATGAAATAACAGAGGCATGGTGCAGAACACACAGCCACATGAGATGAAAAGAAGCATAAGAAGGACCTTTTTACCTTAGGGCAGTTAGTTTAAGAAATTCAGGTGATGTCAGGTCAAAGGATTTGAGAATAATTGTTGCTGTAGTCTCTCTCTTATCTTGCAATCCCTTGATCTAGCTGGCAGTGTGTGAAGAGTAGGTAAAAGTTAAAATAATCTAAAATAAGAACTCAGTTCTTACTGCGATGCATAACTTGGGAAATCTGTCTTCCAATGTCTATATGGGACATTACACCCAGTAGCTTGGTTGTAGAGAAACTGTTGATTCCTTTTAGGGCGATACAATCAATATAGGGTCAAAAGCCTTAATCTATTAAACAGCTTCTGTGGTAGAAGAAAACACACAGGCCAAATGACACAACAAAAAAGAATTTATCAAATCGGGTATAGAAATATTAGTAATAGAGCTTGTTTCACACCACTCCACAGAACACCTCATGAGCTACGGCACATTCAGTAAACCGAGCTTTTGACCACCTTTAAAACACATCAACTCAGTACTTACTAAACCCACTTATTTATAAATGTTCATGACCAAGTTGCACACAAACATTTTAACAAACTCTGTGGGGTCAACATATTTTATTAAGACCTGTATATAACACATAATCTATCTAAACTATCAAAAGTTGTCAACTAAAGATGTTCAGAAAGAAGTACAATAAGTACAAATGGAGAAAAAATAGAGGAACCTACCTTGAAAAATTTAGTGGTGGCCCTGCTATTGTGTCTTAAATTGAGAGAAAAGACACAGCAAATGGGCAATGAGAAAACCGTCCCCTGTTAAAATTTGGCAGACACTGAGCTTGGCGGTTACAGTTCAACTTTCATTGATCTGTGCTTCATATAACTCTCTACCTGTAATAAATGTAAATATTGGGTCAGATCTTAAGGACACAAACATGAAGGGGTATGAAGGAGAGAGCTGAGACATGCAAAAGTGTGATTTTGTCAAAAGGAAGGAATCATGATTTGGTTTAATGTGATGTTGTGAGTAAAGCAAACAGAGTAACTGAAAGCGATCTTTGCAGTTACTGGACAAAAGAGGAAGGCATTTACGAGAAGTACTTCAGTCAGTTGAAGCAGAGATGGTGAAACCACATAGCTAGTGTGTCTATTTGCAGATTTTATATGAATGCAGCTGGAGATGAATAAGCACTGGCCTGCAGAAATAGGCTCTAAATTCAGAACAGCTGAGAAGCGATAAGAGGCAAACACTCAGTGAGGACTTTGCCCGATTGGACCAGTAATTCAAGTGGCTGGCATGGCTCTACCTCTAAATGAACAAAGCAGATAAACTGATTATCTCACTCCTATTCACATGGGTTTCCTAATGCTTCCTTCACAGTGCAGTCAATCTCATACTCTTTCCCAACAACAACACAACTGACTCAACACAAAAAGATAGCAACAAGTAACATTTTTGATCAGTTTTACTTCAAATCACTGAAAATGTCCACGTTTGACAGTAAGAATAGAACATGAAATAAGAAATCACATCCCGGAAAGAAAAATGGCTATAATTGACATAAAATTTCAGTGTTGGAGTGGCTATAACAGAGAGATTTAGAAACAACTTGGTTAATTATTTAGAGATGTGTACATAGTCAACTAAATTAGATTCAAAACTCATGGAATTAGCTCATATTTATTTGCGACTAAAGAAGTTTATTTGCAGATTGGACTCATGGCTAGGCCAACTTGCAGCTACATTTGCAAAAGATGTGAAGAAATATTTTGTGATTAAATGCAATTTCTGTCAATGGATGCAGTGAATCCGAAATCAGAAACTAATTTTAGTTTCATTTCCAAACCATAATCTTGACACAAATGTTAACCAAAAACAACATCAGGAGAGCTTCTTTCACCTCTACCTCTGTCTTGTTACAGCTATTGTTGGTTGTACTGTACTGTTTTGTACTTGGTCATATTAAATCAGTCTTGGTGACGTTGTAAATAAGATGGCATTCTTGGAGTCTGTTACATTGGTTAGTTTCTTTGTTATAGAAGTATATATCATGAATATAAAAGTATGACTACAGATATACATAAGAGGTTAAAGTATCATTATTACAGGGAGATTATTTCTGAAAAACAATGTATCATATATTAACTCACTGTTACAATAAAATGTAAATCCCATTTGACCTGGGACCCTTGACCTATTATTTAAACCCTGCTCATAGGACCAAATGGCTGGGAACTTCCTCATTTTACATGGTGCTCTTACGTAGAAACACATTTCTCATATTCAAAGAGGTCCAACACAAAAGAAAACATCCAAAAGCACCTTGTAGTCCACTGCATATTCAGTAATTCTATATTGAATCAATATGCAGTGACCCAGGAGCCAAACATACTCACATTTCTTATCATTAAGGTCCACTTGCTTGCTCATGAGTTATTTGTGATTTAGAAAAATATGAAAATGTATATTAAAATAAAAAACAATGAGGGCATATGGCAAACAAATAACACTTAAAACAAACATCCATGAATACTGCATAGTTTTTGAGTGCATCTGGTGTATGGTGACAGCATTGATAAGGTCTCATCTGTGATCATCACAGTTTTTTTGTTTTTTTTTTGGTATTTTTATGTTTTGTTTTTTTTTTTTGTTTTGTTTTTTTTTTTTGTGAAATCGTACATCTATTTGGAAAGTGTAAACACTACACCAGAACCACGCTTGGCTCAACATTCCTGAGCAGTTCTTCTTATCCACTTGTCTAAAGAAAGCATTCCTTTGTTCGGGATAAGAATTTACATCCTTGATTTTCTTTACAGAAACAACTAGTGCAGTCATGAGTTCTATAGGTAACTTGTAAAAACTGTAAAAGTTATAAACTGTTCTATGAAGCTGATTCTTCAGTTCTGATGTCTATTTATCTGCAATACTATGCTAAATGTTACTAAAGTGTGAGGCACTAAGTCCTCCTTAAATTACTTGGAGTAACCTAAGCTTCCACTAAATTGCTGGAAGGAACATATTGACTTATTCTCGTCTTGTTTTTCCTAAGTAAGAGACAGCGTTTGTTTCATTCTGAGGAGAAGGAGGAGTCAGAGGTGGCACATATATTTCTAAGAGACACTCAATATCAGAACTGCTTGTGCTGGTCTTGGTCACTGGCTTAAGCCAGGAGCCTGATGGCACCATTCTCCGAGCCCAACAGAAGGAGTCGCTTGGTGGGCAACACAGCCAGGCTGGTAAGGGTCCCGCGGAAGTTCTCCGAGCTGAGCTTGGTGCTGCTCACTGGGCTGGCAGAGATGTCCAACATGGAGTACACCCCTATCTTGTTGGCTACAGTGCCTGCAACAATCTCTGCACCATAGAGGTCGAAGGCATGAATTGGATCAGAAGGAGTTCTGTACTGGTGAAGAGGCTTGTGCTCCAGGTCTTTCCAAACAGTCAGCGTGTGATCAGTAGATGAACTAATCAGCAGATTCCCTTCTGCTGCCTAGATACACACACAAACACAAGAAGTCAATTTTCTAGACAAATTGGCCATTAAGTACTATTGCTTAAATTATATAAACATTCACACAATACATGTAACATCATATATTTCTATTGCTCACTTTTTATTATTGTGCACCCTACTGCAGTTCTAACACTTCTATCATTCCAGTCTTAAAACCAACAAATCCTCCCAACAAATGCTGTACCCACATATGTGAGTGACATTATGGACCTCAAAAGAGACTCTACTGCTTACACAAGTAACTACTTAAACATATTTTGTACATTTTTGGTGTGTACCAAAATTGCTCACATAACCTACAAAAGGATAAGTGAATTTGTGAGAAAACACAGCATTCAAAATCGATTAAAGATAAAACAGACCACCGCATTTTCTCACTTTTGCATAAACAGTACATAGTGTTTTCCTCTTTGAGAGAAAGGAGAAAATCAAGGTCCACTCTTGCATCAAATCTGAAAAATTCCAGAGGGGTTTAAATCTATCTTTCCACTGACTGAAAGTATATGTAGTTGTCTGATGATTTTTAAAAAAATGGATATCAATTCTCCTGAAAAGTGTGGAAAATGTAATAAATGCTAAAAATATCAATATTAAATGCATATATTCATATTATAATTTTGTTGTTGATGCTTCCCTGTACATTTTGAACATGTCCTCCTATTGTTCAAATGCTTACATTTGAATAAGTGTCGCTGGAAATAATATTGTTTGCATTACTATATTAATTTTATACAGGTTACAAGAACAGTATGAAGTATTAAAAAGAACAACAGCTTTTGAATACTATCAATAACTTAAAGTGTAGTAAGCCTGACTTGATCAGCATTGCTCATAAAAGCTTTCCTAATGAGTAACTCATGTTCATATTTGCCCAAACGTGGGGCTGCAACAGAATCCAAAGACAGAATCCTTGACCCTGATAATCGAGGTTAAATAAAGTTTGTTTTGCTGTAGTCTCTTGTTGACTGCTTCAGAACAAATTGACAGGGTACAGCTACTCATGCATTAGAAAGCTCAGCACTACACAACAAACTCAATCTGAAAAGGTGGGTCTAATTTATTAAGTTTCAACTCACCAAGTTCCTCCCACTGAACAAAGGTGAGGAGAGAATCAACATACAATGACAAAGAATCATTCAAAGCTTAAATGCTTTGTTTACATTATATTACAAATGGCTTGTTTACGTTACATGTTTGTAAACAATGACATTCAAATCTCATATACAAAGAATTCTCTAAAGCAGAATCCATTCATAAAAAAATATTTTATAAAATGTAATCTTAAAGAGCCTATGGAACTTGTAAACAGTGTGGTCTTTACAAAACCAGTGTTTCAAAATACATTACAAAATATGCAGTTAATGCTGTGCAATATATGTGCTTTTGACTTCCTGTTACTCACTCTTTAAAGGCATCCAACTTCTGTTAAGCACTCCAGTCTAAAATGTAATTTTGCTAACGGGAAGTCACAAGCGATGTGCACGAGTATACTTGACTCACTTTGAGTATACATGACCTGATGTTCTGAACTGACTCATGATATGTGTTGCCCTCATTAGGAAACGTTCAAAGGCTTACAGCAGCAGTTTCCATGCCTTGTCACAAAACACCTTGTTCTCCTTGTTTTAATACACCTAAAACAACTCAATTGTGGGTTTTTTTTAGCTGATTAGTTGTATTAGGTGTATTTAATTACTCTCACATGCATTTTTAACATTTGTGGTCATATGACAAATGGATAAAGAAGCAAATCATACTATGAAAACAAAGATATCAAGAAATTAAAGAAGCAAAAATGACAACAAATTTGCTTTTACAGTTGTAAGACAAAAAATAAGGTACTTATTTAAGGTACTCCTGCTCATGTATCCTGCATTTTGCTGATTGTCATAACTGTCCCACATTTAAGAATTAATCCTAGAGTCAGTAGGGATCAATACTAATTCAATAACCACATATAACAATATAAAATCTTTAAACAATTATATGATTTTTAAAACATTTTCAATATTTCAATATTTTTTTTTACATATCTGTCAGTGACAGACAACCATTACATGATGCTGCCTTCAGTTCATTACACTCAACTTTAAAGTTAGTTTAAGAATAATAATACTGAGGTTTATGTTTGCTGGAGATGTCATGTTTCTTGTTGGTTCTTGCCAGTTTTTCTGGGGTTTTTATATTGCCCCATCGAGGAAATAATTCTGATCAACCGAAATTAAGAATTATATTTGGATAAAGGTTTTGGCCATATCATCCAGCCCTCAGCTTATAATGAATACAATCTGCTTGCAGTAGTCCAGCCAAAGGTCCTCTTGAACATACATTGTGAGACCAGCCCCAGGACTAGGGTTGGGGAAAACAAACTTATAACATAGACAAACCTTCCCTGATCCACACAAGTGCACAAACACTTTTTATCTTTCCAGATAGTCATCTCGTTTGACAGTAATTTTTTTTCCTGTGAAGTCAGGTTTTCACATCTATAATGTGTGAAGTATATTCATACCCACCTTCATCTGCAATATGTCTCCTTCATGAGCAGGCCAGCCTCGCAGAACCAGTCCAGTTCGAGCATCCAACAGCACTATGAAGCCAGAGGAGAATCCAGCTGCCACCGTACGTCCACCAGGACTCACAGCCAAACAACGGATCAGTCCCGCACTCATAGTGTTATAGGCAAGGCGGAATTCATGCTAAAAGCAGAGGAACCACGTAGTGAGCCTCTATAATAACCATCAGCATTAAAGTGCAGAGAAGTACACACTGTGTGCTACATTACTAAACCAAGCTCAGTAAAAATCATTTCTGTTGGGTGACCTCAGGATAAGGAGACGAGGTGGTCAAGTATACCTGTAAACCAGGCTTGCGTGGGTCAATGAAGCGTAGAACAGAGTCAGCACTGGCAAACACTACACTGCAGTGAGGGGCTGGCATAGTGGTGACAGCAGTGATAGGGTTCTTTCCATCCAGTGCTTCATAAGAACGAATCTGCTTGCCTTCATACAAAGAAAGACAATTTAGTAAATGATAAATCTGCCAGAGTAAAGGTATAAAACACATATAAATTTAAAAGTGAGATATATTCTGCTAAACAATGCACAATATTATCATTTTGTGATTTTCCAGTTATCGTCTTAAGACCAAGGGTGTATTGGTGAACTGGGTTTAAATGTTTTACGATGCATTTCAGCTGTTACAGCCTTATAGTGCACTATTAATTTTTTTTTTTTTTTTGGTAGACACTCTGGCAACATTATGAAATATATATTCCAGCAGATAACAGCATTAAGAGCCTGCACTGAGATTCTCTCACCAGTAAATTGGTCCCAGAGGTGCACAGTGCCATCACAGCTCACCACTTCCTGTAAAGCTTCCAGCTGTGCAACAGAAAATACAGATTTGCGATGGTCTGTGTACATCAGTCGGGGCTCCACCTCACGAGTGCCATCACCATAATTATACAGCGGCCACAGTTTTACCGTTTTGTCTTTACTCCCAGACAGAAAGTAATCTTCGCCTGCTAGAGGTGCCAGACACTTAACCGTGCCTGAGTGGCCAATGAAGCTCTGCAGGCGGATCTGGTGGAAATGGAAGTGCGAGTCCTGCTGGTTGAGGCCAATCTCATACTGCCAGTATGCAAGCCAGTTCCCCTGCAGAGAGCGGCTAGTCCGTGGAAGCTCCTGCTTCAGTGCACTGTCCTCTGGGGTGTGGCCCAGCACCCATGAGGATGAGGAAAGGGAAAGTATTGGGCCTGCTGTTGTGGTGATGGCGGCTTGCGTAGCATAGCTGATGTGAGGCCGTACCCAGGTATCCAGAGAAGACAGATTTGGACTCCCCCCTGTTTCAGTGTCTCGTGGTACTTGGATCCGGTTTCCCACCAAGTGGCTGCCAAAGGTTCCTGACTCAGGCACAGAGTCTCCTCCAAGAGGAGTGGAGGTAGAGGAGGGGGCAGGGAAAGGGCTGCGAACCATTTGGTTGCTCAAACTTGGGGAAAGCCCCATGGAAGAGGCAGTAAATTCTGCTCTTTGAGCACTACCTAGGTTGGACTCTGGGCTTCCTGGACTTGCTCTAACATGGTAAGACTGAGCCAGACCCCAGACTAATTCATGGTTTGGTACCAGTTTGCGAATACCTGTATCACCTGAGCAAAAAGCAGAAAACAAGGATTAGTATTTGTGCAAATAATGTAGTTAAATAAGCAATCCACATTATTGTTGTTTTACATAATTAATTTATAATAAACTGTTATTTCTATTACAGTAGGTAGGTTTATCATTCAAGTTAAGAAATGTAAGAATGACGGTGCAATATGCACTAGGTTCTAATACACTAGCCAAAAAAAATAAAAAGAAAGAAAAAGTAAGCTTGTAAAATAACCATGCCTTTGTCTACCTACCAATAATACAACTGAAAGGGATATAGGAAGCATATGCCATCTCAGGGTTGAACACAGCCTGAAGTTCTTCCAGAACTCCAAGCTCACATGAGACATCTAATCCTTCTGGCGTGCAGACATCAATGTATGTGTATTCCCCAACCTCTCTTCTGGGAGCGCTATCCATCTACACAGCAAAATAAATGAATAATAATTAATGTAGCAAAACTAAATATACTACTAAATATACAAAATATACAGTCATTAATCAAACATAACAAAGTGGATAAATATAACTGTGTTAGAGTGCCAGCTGTTAATGATCAATATCATTGTTAATACAAGTCCATGAATCTACCTGGTTCTGCAGACTGTGTAGTAAGGAGTAGACCTGGAAGAACTGGCAGAGGGTTTCTGCCATGTGCTGCTGCACCATCTCCCTGCCAATGCGCAGACAGATCAGTGCCATGAGGCTCAGTGTCTTCAGACACAGTGCAGAACGGGTCTGCACACCACTGGGAAAGCTGTATGCAAAAAATAGTAGAGCTAATATTATAATATTTAAAGCTTATTTCAAAAATTCTCTAATTCAAAAAACTCTGTTTGGATAAAGGTCATGAGGAAATAGGAAGAGGCTTATCAAAGGGGTTCTAATGTACTAGACTTAACCCCATTTTTGGAGAGGTGAGCAGTTCAAGCAGTGGCAGAAGCACATCTTGATTGATTTTCATAAGCATGTCCATTAAAGTAGTGTCTGACAGGAAGACTATAATCTTCTGAGTCAGCACCACTGCTCCCAGAAGGCCTGCCTCCTTACGAGTGTTCAGTCGGCAAGAGGATGGGGGAGATACCTGGAGAGAAGTGAAAAAAATCTTTATTAACAGTGGCAAACTGTATTGAATTGGCTATTGTATTGGCTAGTAACAATATAAGTAATGGACAACAGCAGTGTGGTAAATGCAAAAGGTATTCATGTTTATGAAATTTTTACTAATGCAATGTACTGTAATTTCGCTACATTTGATCAGAAAAAAATCTGTATTATTTGCACAATAAAGCCTCATGCTTATAATTGTCTACAAAGGATTATCTTCTGGTCTCATAACAGATTTACTTATTTATTTAATTTTCTGGCACTGCCTCATGGGAAACACTTTGGTCCAGGTTTTGTCAATAGATAATTATCAAGACCCATGCAACACAAACTCACAATGTTTACTACATTATAAACACATATAATTTATACTGTCCTATTCTCTACATCACTATTAACAATATTTAGAATTAGGGTGAATCCCATTTCACTCCTTGCCGGTACCACTTAATCATACCAGTGTTGCCTAGTCTCAGTTCTTGTTGGGAATTGAACCCACAAATGTCAGTATATTCTCCTTTAAAACTACAACAATTGTATTAGTTACATGCAGTTAATGCAGTTTTAATGTACTGTGACTCTTTTCTTCATAACAAGCATAAAACTTCATTAGTAGTACGCATGTCTCAGTAGGCAGCTAGTTCATTTCCAGCTCCACCTTAATGGTGAATTAATTACATTCAGCACATGAGGCTACTGCAACATTTTAGGTGAAACAGGAAGGTTAGAAAAAAGCTGTGGAATAGGAAGCTGAATTTAGCTTCATCTCACAAAAGTGCTAGGAGTGCATGATAATATTTGATTGTGGAAAATACACCCCTTCTGGTGGCATATGCTTTAAATATACCTAAAGTTCACCAGCACCAGAGCTTGGCTAGTAACCTGCGAATGACACACTGCTCTTTATAGGGTTGTCCTATTTCATCTTCTCAGGAGATGATTTTAACTGCTACACCGTGTAACTCTGTTACAAGGATGACACTCAAAAACAAGAAGTACCAGTAAAAATAAGAGCTGTGATTCACTTTTAAATTTAGAACAGCAGCAGCTGGGCTAACTAGACAGTCTGGGTTGTAACATAATGTAAAGCTATGAGGCTTTCATCATTTTGTGTTTTTGTGCCTTTTCATTTATTTAATTTCTTATTTTCCCTATCCAAGTGTCATGACCCAGGGTTTAAATAACCCTGCTTAGGCAATGAGAGAACAGAAAAATATGCAGCTATCTGCAACAAAGATAAAAAAAAAAAAGCCACATGAGGTATTTTAAAATCGAGCATTCATGTTTCTGCTGACAGAAAACAATCAAGCATTAAACCAATAGTTAACTACCTGATCCCATCACTTCAGATGGAGTTTATGCACTAGATAGCTTTTAGCCATATGTATACACTGACTTCACTGTTTGGCTTACAATGTTATAAGCCAACAAAGTGTTTAAACATCTGTAAATATATGATATGTACAGATTATAAAATGTGTTTCCAGCATCTGTGTACTAGTTACCTTTTATAACTTTACCATTTTCTTATTATTAATATATGAGTAGAATTCATGGCTGTGCTATAGAGTATTTAAACAGAATAGAAATCCTACCAGGTAGCCAATGTAAGGCAGGTACTGATAGGTCAAAACAGGCTCTCCATACAGATGAGCTATGTAAATGAGACAATCAAGGACAGGCTTTGCAGTCTGGTCACCAAGAATGGGTTTCCTCTCATACACACTTCCAACACTGTCAAGGCTACTCTCCTCATTTGCAGATGACACAAACTGGTGTGTTTCAGTGCCTTTAAGAAGAAAGAAAAAATGTAAGGCATAACAGAAATGAGGTAGATTAACAAAATATTTCATTATCACTGATGAAAAATCAGAAGTTCCATAAGTCATAAATGGCAGCTGTAGCAAACTGTTGTGTAGTATATACATCAATAGTACATGAAATGTTGTTCTTACCTATATAACAAGATGTAAGCAGACGCAACAGATTCCGGGCCACATATCGAGAGGTAACTGTGGGCCCCAATTTAGCAACCAGCCATCGTACAGTCTTACAGACAGTATCTGCAGCAACATACATTAAAATTATTTGTACCATAGTAATGATGACTGTGCAATAACAATATTTAAAAAACATTTATTGCAAAACTTTCCCTTACCCAAAAGTATCTTGTGTTCTTTCTCCTCAGAATCCTCTGAAGGGTCAAGGGCATCATCTTCTACAATACTCTTCTCTGCTTCCCCCTGTACAATTCCATTCATAAAATCCCCGTCTTGAGTACCCACGGTGACGTCAGACTCATCCGTGCAGCCCGACAGTGTCAGTTCAAGACCAGGTACCTTCTGTACTGTGCCTTCTTTGTCCTCCACCGTCTCATCTTCATCCTCCAATTCTCCTCCATCCTCTCCATCACTGGCTTGCTTTAGGTCCTGACTGCTGTCAGCCGACTTTAAACTTGCTCGATCCTTGGTAGAGTCTCCATCTCCAATAGATACCTCACTGGCACTACTCTTGTCGCTTAGTTTTCCAACACTGAGTGATTCTTGGTCTTGGTCTTTGTTTGTGGAGTTCTGATTTTGCTGTTTAATAGAACCCCCAGCTCCAGGCACAGATGAGCCATTATTGACATAAAAACCATTCTGGAAATCCTCTCCCTCAGCAAGAAAGACTTGGTCATTAAGACTGATGCCTGATGAGAAATCACCAACTCCACCCACACTTGCACCACCTCCACTGCCTCCACCCACTTTTCCGGCTGAGGCAGCTGATGGTGGCCTGCCATCTTCACACTCCTCTTCTTCTTCTCCTCCCAAGCCCCCCACAGCACCCCTTAAAACTTTGAGTCCATCCCATTCGCTGCCTGCACCAGTATTGCAACTTTCAAATCCAGTGATAACCTGCAGGACATGAGGTAGGAGGCTGGAGAGGAAAACTTGTAAGCCCATTCGCACAATGAGCTGTAGTACAAAACAGTCAGTGTAGAGGTAGAAACGGCCACGAAGGCATCGGGGGTTCTCATATACACCTATCAGTGGCTTAATTAAGTACTTTGAGGCATTGCGGGGCCCAAGAACTCTAGAGACCGGCTCAAATAAATACCAGGCAGCATATACAGCAGTAGATTCCTCTGTCATTAAAGCCAGCACAAAGGGTAAGAGAATCTCCAGTCCCTCTGCAGTGACATCACCTTGAAGGAGAGTTTGCAGTTGCTGCCACAAGTTGAAAACAATATCCCGGCCTTGAATGCTATTAATGGAGTCCATCTTGGAAAGGTAAGAGAAGATAAATTGATGCAATGTTGGAAAATATTCTGGAAATGGTAATGGTGAGAGCACTGGACTAAGCAACTGCCAAGGGCTTGGTGGAGGAAGACCCTCATATAGTGGGTCAAATTTGAAAAGAAATGGTCTACCAGTAGAATGTAAGTTCAGCAAAGACTCAGACGTGTGTTGGCGAATATGCAAAAGTCTCTCAAGTGCATGATGAAGTGGTAGAGGGACATCCCGGAGATTAGCAGAGCAAAGCTTCATTACTGCTTGATAACGAGCCCTCAGCGGCATCCCTGGCTTTACACCACGTAGTTTTGAAGAACAAAATATTTCTGCAATAAAGACACCCAAGGCTTGCATGTCTCTGTGAAAAAGGTCTGTAAAGGACAGGGGAGCTTTTGATACACTGCTTGACCCTTTCCTATCCACATTAATTTTATTTTGAATTTGAGAATGCAACCCTTTAACCAAGAAGTTATTGAGCTTCTCCAACTCTTCCAAAGGCTGTAATGGTTTGAATCCTTCAGGCAAAGTAACTTTGTAATCATCTACATTAGAAGCAGTGACACCTTCCTGTTTCTTAATTGTGGAGGGCCCTCTTTGTAAAAGTGTACCCCTGATGCCTGGTCCCAAAGCATTTGTGGCATTGACTGGTGTTTCTCCTGGAAAAGAAGTATGAGAAGGAGATGCTGCCAAAGCTGTGTGCTCTCCAGTTATTCTTCCTCCAGCAGGCACTGGGATAGCAGGGGTGGAAGAGGCTGAAGCACTTAAAGAATCAAGTGCCTCTGTTCCTTGCTCAAGATCTTCATCCCTATCAACCACTGTCCAACCACTAGATTCACATCCTGTTGCTTCTGGGACCATTCCATCTACGCCATCCATTGTTGCTTCAAGTGGTGGGATTTGCCAAGCTGATACACTTACTGGACCAAGGTGGGGAGGTTCTGCTGGTGAATACTGATAAGGAGCCAGACGTGGTGGGTGAGGCTGATCAAATAACTGAACAACTCCATAGCTAGTTAGATGGGTGTGGTTATCCACTAAGTGTAAGCATACATTCTTAGCTTTTACAGCTTCTTTACCTGACAGCTTGTAGCCAAATGTCAAGTCAATCCAGTGGTGTAGTTGCTGAGATACTTCACGGCTCTCTAATAGGCGCCTGTGCATTGCAATAAATTCCTCATAAGAGTTGCACCATGGAGGTACATCCAGATCTGGCATATCTGGATGAATAGAACGAAATATGGAAGGATCTGTGTAGAATTCTGGTATACATTCATCGGGAGTCCAACTCTGTATACGTTCCATGCTAGCAGGGTATTCATTGGGCTCCCATTGGGAACGAACGTGGCTACAAAGTGTAGATTTGGGTGTTCGTCTAGCTTTGTAGACATAGTAGGTTATGTCTGACAGAACATCTGAGATATGATGGGGTACATGGAGATGATCTGAGTGTCCTGAACCACTTGTCCCTACTGATGCAAAATCAGTAGAAAAAACACCTCCACCACTGTTGGCTACTGCTGCTGCAAGGGCTTCTTTGGTCATTTCATAGGTAAAATCCAGTTGTTTGTCACCCTTATTCAGACGAAATTTTGACCTCCTGAGGTCACGAAATCTTCCATATGGCACAGTGAAATCTACTACCCAAGGTAGAACTGGGTGATAGTTGGGGTCACCCTCACGCCTTCCAGCTAGCCGGTTCAATTCCATCAAATAAAAATAGTTGCTGACTCTACCATGAACCCAGTCTAAGACCAAAGAACTGAGCTCATTCAGGCAATCTTGGCAGTGTTGTTCATTGGTGTCACTTCTCATGCTTGCAGTGCTTTTCGCTTTAATACTTTTTGGAACTTGTCTTCCTGTTGGACATTCCAGTGTGCTACTGTCCTCTCCTAGTTCTTCATAATGTGCTAAAGAAATCTTGAGTCTACTGCAGAGTTGTTCATCAACAGCTATGTCCTGCAAAGAGAGCTCTCCACATGAGAGTCCTGATGCATGGCATTCACGCATTGCTATGAGCACTTGGTACAAAATAAACAGCACTTTAGCATTGCTGTTGGAAAGCTTGGCTGGACTGTAGGTCACAATGTCATGAAGGGAGTATTGTGTATATGGGAAAATGATGTATAACGCCTCCCCAGACTCAAGCAAGCATTCAGCTTGGAGCACATTTGGACACAAACTGTCTGTGTTTTGCTTAAGAACTGAGGCGCTGGAGGGTAATGGACAATCTCTCTCTTTGTCTCTTGAAGGAGAGAGGGATGGTGACACTCTGTCAGTGGGGAGAAATGAACAGCCAAATAGTTTTTGCAAAGCTTGCCGAACTGCATCAATGGCCAGAACCTGTGTTAGCTCTGTAGATCCCGCATACGGCTGTACATGGTTTATATATGCCTCCCGCCACAGATTTCTAAGATAAAGAAATTAATAATAAATAAAAATAATGTTTATACATTGTACATTGTAAATACATTGTAAATTTTACATTTGTTGCCATCAATCAAAAGGTTTTCACTGCTAGCAATATTTGACATAAAAATGCCCCATTATTCACAGTACTTTGGAACAATAAAGAAAGACAATATGAGCCAATACACATCACCTTACTAGGAAGTAAAGCTTATAAAATGTCTTGGAGTTAACAAAATAAAAAAATAAATAATAAAATAATTTAAATATAATAAATACATTTAAAAAATAATAATAAATGGCCAAAAACTGATGTGACATTATTTTTACATTGATGTTTTTATACAATCTACAGGACTCTTAAAAATCTGTGATGGCTGTCACGGAAATCAACTTTTGACAGGTAATTTGACATGGCCAAATGACACATATTCACTTAAATAGAAGAGGACAGCTCAATAATTAATTTAATCAACATACCTGATATTGCACTGTGACACCTCTTGCATCTGTCTCATAAAAGACTCTTGAGAGTACCCCTCCAAATGGCAGCCTGGCTCTTTAGCAAGCTTGTATCCCAGCTTACTTTTCCTTAGTCCTTGTATGCATACACGAGTCCAGCCAGGTGGGATTTTTACCTGCGAGCGCTGGAGAAAAGTGCGAACATCTCCATCACCCACACTCTCATAACGAGCAAAGGGTGTGACTCTCCTTTCTCTCAGCCCCATCACCCAGCGTGTTGGAACCAGGGCCACTAGTTCATGAGGTTGTGGCCCAGGACCAATGTGCCGCTGGTCAACCCCAAGGTCCCTCTCAAAAGCTGAGGCCAGCCACTCCATTATAACCTAATAAGGTTTAACCAGTGCAATTTACAATCTTCGTGTGTAACCTTTATTCTGGTCCTCTAGAAGAGGGCCATTCAGGCCTTCCTATTCCCCACATGTGAAGCCCAGAATAGGATGGATTAGTTGTTTCTGTGAGTGATTAATTTCTCTGGAAAGAAACAAAGTAAATGAGATCAACCTTCAAGAATTACTTGAGTAACCAAAAAAAAAAAAAAAAAAAATCACAGATATTATACAACTAACCTGGGCTAGCCAAATGGAAAAACAAAATACAATGATAAATATTTGTGAGTAAGTCTCAGCAGGGCCACATAAATAACATATACAAGCAAAAACTGTAAATAAAACTTTTATTAAAAGTTTTAAAAACATGTACATGCAATGCACTAAAATAAAACTTAATATATTCTTTTCCTAAATAACTACAGCTACTCTCTGATATTTAAGTACTGACTTTATCTAAGATATGCTTAGAAATAACATTTTTGACATAAAATCAAACTATGTTATATTGCCATAATTAGACTTTGGACAAGATAAAAGCAAAAGATATAACATTCCCCTGCAACACAGGATGTCAACCATCTTAAACAACTTTAAAAGTAGAGCTGGATAATATGTCATATGTATATAATGATTCTCAGACATGACATTACAAATAATATTCAGAACTGTACAGCAAGTACAGCCAAAACTATGGGTACAAAGATCTTTCTTCAAAGCATGCACTGAATTAAATTAATTTTAATAGGACATGCTCTACTAAACATGGAATAAACAGCAGGCCAGTGCTCGTGATATAAACCATAGCTTCAGAAAAGCACAGTGAGGTAATTTATCACGATAACAATATCATCATTTTGCCCACCTCTACTTCAAAGATAGATTAGACTTCACCACTTTAAAAACTAATATCATGTCATGTAACACTAGCGAAACTGCAAGATAAACTGCGACAAACGTGGCTAGTTATTTACGTAAAATATGAAGTTCAGTAAGTGGCTGCAGATGAACCAAAGCACTAGAATAAAAGCTTGTGTTGTTTCTTGAGCTAACTGGCTAGCTGCCCTTACCTCAGCACTGTGCTCAGCTGCTCACACACTGTTGTTGTGTGTAACATCTGCTGTCATAGTGTCGGGTTCCATGTTTTTTTGGGCAGAAAATGTGCCTTAATCACTTGAGACGGGTCTGTAAAGAACCTCTGTGAAATTCACAAGGAAATCTCTACCAGAGCACTTTAGTTCCTGGCCACTCGACAGTATTCTGCTGCCTCTGAAATGATAGAAGCCATGATGTTGATGTCGGAGAAACACGTGACTCTTCTCGCTAGCGCCGCGGCTGTAGATATCATGGCTATACGTATTGACTTCCCTTAGCTGCTCCTTACCCGCTCAGTCCGTCCGTGTGTTCTACAGATCAGCGCCTGACTAAAACTGACTCTCAAAACCCACTCATGTGACTCTGCTGAAAATTTCCTCTTGCTGTTTTTACCATAGACACTTTTAACTCGAGCCAAACCACAAACTCTGTGAAGTGGTGAATCACATAAACCAAAGATATTCACTATTATCCTGATAATGTAAAAGAATTCATTTGACCGACCCTGTGCAGCAGTAACCGCCACAACAGAGGCCGTTGGAACAGTAACTGCCACTGACAGGCTACTGACTGTTTAGTGGCTGCCTCTCTGAGCACTGGCTGCTGTAGCTGTGCCCTAGGTCTAACTAGAATATAAACTTCTTGACATTTTGTTTTCACAAACAGTTCAGAAGCTGGTTCCTTCCTGCAAGCCAATTAAATCAAAGTCCTGTTTATCTTACACTGCATAGTCAATACACAATGGCGTTTTGACAAGAAACTGACATTTAGTTTTTAATATACTACATTTGATTAAATATAAACAATCATAAATCCATAGCACAACTCCATAAACATTAAACTATACTGAAAATCTATTTGGACATTAAATTTATAATGATTTTATGTTAAGCTTTCCAATGTTTCTATTGCTCATGCAGCTAAAACACTCTGTTACAGTATATCAAGACATTCCGATTAAAATATTTACTTTCTTCCCTAATGTCCCAATTGTGATGGTCATGACCTCACAGTCACTGCAAAGCAAAGAAAACCTATGGCAGGGCAACGGTGCTGTTTCCCGCAAGGGGGCGCTCTAATATAACTGATATTCCCAGTTCCAACGAGTGGCCAGACATTAGTCAACCTGTTGCTGCGAGCAGATGGGTAAATTAGAGAGTGAACAGCAAAAACATTTATTTAAAAACAATAGTGATTAAATTAAAAAACGCACCCCCCTGTAAACACACATAAGCAGAAATTAAACAAACTGCATTTCGTCACGTGAGCGTAAATTCATCCGAGATAATTCTCTCATTCTCTCTCTCTCTCTCTCACACACACACACACACACACGCGCGCGCACACCTCTATATATATTTCTCTCACACACACCTCTCTCTCTCTCTCTCTCTCTCTCTCTCTCTCTCTCTCTCTCTCTCTCTCTCTCTCTCTCTCCCAATTTAAAAAGAGAGGGTCCGTGTACAACTTCATTTGTAGGATCCCTCCTCACTGCTGGAGATGTCACCCTTACTTAAATCCATCTGGACCTTCAAGAATGGCTTGATACTTTTCTTCACTCCTTTGGTCCTTCTTCCTTTGCCACTTGTTATTGGTACAAGGGTATGTTATGGCTTCGTTTGCTGTTGTTTATTAACTTTACACTGTTTTTTTCTTCATTACGTCAGTGACCGCATCACGTAGGTACCATCAAGTGCAGCACTGTAACTTCAGATAACTTGCGTTTGTTTGGATTTTCCTGGTTAAATGGTTACTACTACTACTTCTACTACTATTACTACTTCTACTACTACTACTACTATTATTACTACTAATAATAATAATAATAATAATAACAATAATAATAATAATAATTAGAAGAAAAAGTGACATTTATACAGCGAATTTCACATAGCATTGCCACTTGGAAAAAGTAAAAATAGGACAGAAATAGTTCTACCAAGCCAGCTGTGTCCTGAGGTAAACATAATAACACAAATTAATTTCACATGTCTTATTTAATTGAGGCAGGTAAATGTGTCCTCAAACATGTAGATTTTTTATTATGTTTTTAATGGCATTGGTGGGGAAATTCAAATGCTTAGCTATTTACTTTATATTAAGTGTTAAAACAACAGTTTTTGGAATATTTTCAATAGAAGTTAAAAGTAATTACATGAAAATATGATACTTTTCTGAATCTTGAATAAAAGAGCGCTGTTATTGCCTGTTATCCCTATGTCAAATGTCTGTTCCTGTAGTGCATATGAGAGATGCTCTGAGATGTGGTGCTGAACCTGAGTGTGTGTGTTGGTTCCAGGAGGCCAGCTGTGCATATGTGATCATGTTGATGGCAGTGTATTGGTGTACAGAGGCTCTGCCGCTGGCTGTTACTGCTCTACTGCCTGCTCTTCTCTTCCCACTCTTCGGAATCATGAAGTCCAAACAGGTGCTCAACACTGTAAACAGAGTATTACAAATGGGAGAAATGTTTGTCAGCACTTTGAAATGATGGCTTATATCTATTTCTGCACAGAAGGCTCCTGAAGTGTTTTCTGATATACTCAGTCATTGAAATAAATAAACACATCATTATAGCGCCTTATCATTATCTTACTGAATAAAGAGCACGTACATCACTGTGACAGGGACATGTCTTTATCAGGAGTCTAAATTTACTACAGACACTACATCCTAATAGAGGTCTTCATGTTTATTCTTATCATACATTAACAATGGTACCAAATAGAGGAGGACCAGACACAGCTTTGGAGGGACATCAGAGGAAGAAATATTTGTGAATGACCTACTCTTGGAAATGTCCTTCAGGCAGCCATAAATGACTGGTCTGTAGTATAACACTAAAGGAGCCTCTTTGGTTCTTCTATTTAAGACAGTGCTCCCATAAACAGTGCAAATGATCAAGGTGTCCATTCAGTCTGGAAGTGATACATGGGGGAAAAGGTGTTATAATTTATTAATATATTATAATCACCAGTGAATTTCTGTTTGTCTCAGAAAAACCTTGTCAACAAGTTTTTATTTCTTTGTATGTTTTCTGGAAAAACATAAGGGATAAGGGAAAGTGCACACTACACAAATGTGGTCAGAGTAATTGCAATGTTTGTTCTGCTTCCATTCTCCAGGTGTGCATGCAGTACCTAAAGGACACTAATATGTTATTTTTGGGTGGCCTGATGGTGGCAGTGGCTGTGGAGCACTGGAACCTTCACAAACGCATTGCTCTTCGAGTCCTGCTGCTCGTAGGAGTGCGTCCAGCACTGTGAGTGACTTCGCACATTCTACAGCCTTACACATATGGATCAAAATATAATAATGTAGTTACTTTGCCACATGTTGCAGTCACAGTCTGTCTTGAGTTGTGTTACAGTTAGACACATGAATTAATGTTGGGAACAAAAATTGGCACTAAAGGAATACCTTAGTGTTTTAATCTTTTAATCTTATATTTAATCTCATCTGTTGTCGTATTGTTGATTGCTAAAGAAAAATTCTGTGCATTTCCTGCATTCAGAAAGCTATATGTGACTATATTAAAACATTACTGTCATTACACCTACAAACAGAATTCTAAAATACTGATTTTAGAATGTGTTTAAAAAATAACCTCTATTATACGAGTCTGAATTAACTGTTTTTCCTGCTGTTTTCTAAATATTAGGAAACACTTTCGAATAAATGCATCTAGTAATTGAACATTCAGAGTTGTGGCAGATAGAAACCAGACTGAAAATCAAGCTCTTGCCAGATTTAAAGTATTTATGTGTTATATGAATCCATCCATCCATTATCTGTAAGCGCTTATCCAGTTCAGGGTCACAGAGGGTCCAGAGCATACCTAGAATCATTGGGCACAAGGCGGGAACACACCCTTGAGGGGGCGCCAATCCTTCACAGGGCAACACACACATATTCACTCACACACTCACGGACACTTTTGAGTCGCCAATCCACCTACCAATGTGTGTTTTTAGACTGTGGGAGGAAACCGGAGCACCCGGAGGAAACCCACGCAGACACAGGGAGAACACACCACACTCCTCACAGACAGTCACTTGGAGCAGGAATTGAACCCACAACCTCCAGGTCCCTGGAGCTGTGTGACTGCGACACTACCTGCTGCACCACTGTGCCGCCCGTGTTATATGAACATTCATTTTAATATTTTATGTTACCAGGCTTCTTCTTTTGTTCAGCCCAAAAACACTGTAGCCTACACTGCAGTAAATTACTTCTGCAGACTTTAAATGTATCATGGTCAATATATGGATCATATAAAAAAATAAATTACAGCTTTAATGTTTCATAAATTCAGGCCCATGTCATTTGTTCTCTGAGCACGGCAAACTGCAAACTGAAGATAATGTAGCAAAATGCATTAGAAGGTACCTGTGTGAAACCACTTTAAATTTAAGGACGAATGGAAAAACACTCATATGTGATGAAGCAGGTATAATAATTAAATAGTCATTATTAAATGATTATTGTACCTTGCTTTAAACCACTGATTTAAATTTCCACAAATTACAGAGATATAAAGCCACCTGCCTGGTATATTTGGAGCTGTATTATCAGACGTGTTCACATTTTAAATACAATTTGTCTGGTATCCGTATAGAAATACATTTTTCGGTAATGCAAATCCTGGCTTATAAAATGTCAGTGTTTACTGCCAGTGTTTGTTTTTGAAAATTATTATTATTCCTTTAGCTATGGTCCAAGCTGAGAATCCTTGGAGCAAGACACCTAATTCCCAACTTCTCCTTGGGCACTTGGATGGCTGACCACTCCTTTGGGCGTGTGTGTGTGTTTGTGTGTGTGTGTGTGTGTGTGTGTACTGCCAATGGGCTGGTTAAATAGTAAAATATGGAGGCACAAATTAATTTAACAACTGTGCAATGACAATTAAAAAGCAAGACTTGTTTAATTCATTTCATACTGGCATCAGCAGATATACACAGGACAAATACTAGAGATAGACATCAGTGCAAAATGCCCATATTGGTGCATCGCTAGTTTTTAGATGATTTTGAGAAATATTTATTATTTACATTTATTCTCGGCTAATTACTGTTTGACCCATCTGTTGATTGGGACACTTTTAAAAATGTTTATGCTTTTTTAACTTTCATGTAGGTTGATGCTGGGCTTCATGGGTGTGACTTCCTTCCTCTCCATGTGGATCAGTAACACAGCAACCACAGCTATGATGGTGCCCATAGTGCAGGCTGTTTTGGAGCAGCTGAACAGTCAGGAAAATGAGCCAGCTGAGATCAGCTGCAGCGAGGAGGAAAGTCTTGCTCCTGATGCTCAGTTCAGCCAGCCGGCCAAATACAAAAGTGCACAAGGTGAGCCATATACACCTGAGAAATTTCAGTCCAACTTCCAACCCTGTGGACTAAGAGAGAAACGCAATAGTCTGCAGCATGTTTCTTATTAGTAAACTCACAATATCTAGTATTCACGCTTTGTGTCACACTATATTATTACATTTTTGTTTAGTGATTGCTAACGATCATCACTGTCCAAATAAACTGAGGTGTTACAAGGCTACGTGACACGTACCTTAAGTCATAAAACTACATAAACGACATCTAAAAAGGCTTATTCCAATTAGTGTAAACTGTCACTACATTCACATTTTAAAATCAGACTGAAATTTGATGGTTCACATTCATAACTTATGTCTGTGTGTAATGTGCATGAATCTGTCTCTGAATGGGCATTCATGCACTGCATTGCTCTTTTTCTAACATTCAGTGGATTATTTTGGTGCAGAAGCTGTAGCTTCATCACCTGCTTAGTGCATAATGTAGGAAGCGCAGCGCTATTTGAGACATAGCCTGGCCCATTTAGCCTGGTTGAAGTACTGTATATTCACTAGGCCAGTGGTTCCCAAACATTTTCTGTCGTGCCCCCTTTTTGTAGATGAGAATATTTTATCCCCACATCTCTTCACTGACTGGTATGAGCTTGCTTTGAGATATGCCTCATCATATTTTCTTGTTTTCTCTTTGAAAGTTGTGGCTTGAGAAAACTCATCATCTGCTGCATGTTTAGCTCTCACAAACTTGTCCATCTTTTGCTAGCAGTGCTCAAACATGTGTAGCTCATTTGCCTTGCCATGCCCCCCCCCCCCCCCCCAACTTTGGGAACAATTGCTGTAGTGTGTGCTAAAGAATGACAGTATAGAACATGATTTAAACTCATAAGAAATGCAGTGTTAGAAACATGTGGCATTCATGCTTTTCAACCATAAGAGACATGGACTCCTGGTGAGAGACTCAAGACTTGATTTGGACTTGCAGAAAATGACTTGTGAACTTCTCTGCTTTAATGTAGCAGAGTGAGGCTGAAGGCCTGTTTAAAGAGCACCCTTGGGCGCATTGGACATTAGTGTGTTCTAATGTCATTCTTCAGTCACTGATGAAATCATTCAATGCCATTGTTTGTGTGAGGGTGGTAGAAAGCTGTGCATGGCATGGAGGCTTGCCAGGTAGCACTAGAAAGGGTTTGGGTTGAGGGAGGGCTATACCAACCATCCTTTCTTGCCAGTTCTTGTGTTTGTAATAACTGCAGTTGAACCCAGACATCATGTGACTTGATCAGATTTTTTTCAGGGCTGTGAGAACATGTGAAATTTATTTTTTTTCTTTTTCAAATCAGACTCGAGTCATTTTCACGTTGTCCTACATGTCAGACTTGTTGGCATGCAACATTAATGTGAACAGTCAGATCAAATTTCATGCATTTTATCACGTGCTTTATTATGTCTATCTGCTAGCACTTGCAGAACAGCAAATCAAAAACAGAGGCTTGAGCTGTGTCCCAATTCACTATACTCACTACATAGTGTTCTTCAAAGATTATAAAATGACTACATAAAAATGACTACAGCCAAGACAGGGCACAAGTTTGACTGTGAAGTTCATAGCCAAATATAAATGGTTTTATAATTCGATGCATATAAAGCAGTATATGAGAGCCGAAACCATTATTTTATGACCTGCACTGTGCAGTATATAGGGTGGAATGAGACGTTAGAAATTAAGCTGAACTCTTGGTGCAGCAGGACAAACAATATTACTGGCATTTTATTCCCCATTCTCTCATTCTAGTTATGTACAGTAAATGAGGAAGTGTAAGGGTGCATTTTTTTCAGTTTAATACAAAGGATTGTCTCACAAATATGATGATTTTGTTGTTGGCAACAGAGGCAGTGAACATAAACATATTAATGTGAGCATGCCTTCCACCCTAAACTCTGCCAAGTGACACTTGAAGGATTAGAACATTATACATGTCTTTGTAGGTGTCAGTTCAAATTGTTGTCAAAGGCTTATGTAGGTATCATGTAGTCTTATGAATGAACACCTAGAGTAAATTGTTGCCAAAAAATATGCATTTAAAAAATGGCCACTTTGCAGAAGAAGGTAAAAGCTTTCTAAATTGAATACAGAAAAAACAGTGTATTAGTCCAAAAATTAGGAATTTTATTATGTAAATAAATAAATAAATAAACTGGAGACAGGTTTTGACCCATTCTGCTGTCTGAATGTCATTGCTGCTTCTACTATACTATACCTACAATGTTTATTTTCCCGTAGTGGTGGTGAGTGGTCTGGAAGTGTCAGCCGAGGCAGCCAGGCGCCAGGAGGCTACAGAGAGGAGGCGGATTTGTAAAGGCATGACACTGTGTGTGTGCTATGCTGCTAGCATCGGGGGAACAGCCACCATCACAGGCACAGGCCCTAACCTGGTACTCATGGGTCAAATGAACCAGTAGGCATTACACCTAATTACCAGTCATTACAGCACACGTCTTTGAACCTCTCTGAATATCTACCTTCTTCAAACCCTCATTTACTCCCATTTCTATCTATCACCCATTATTTCACTTTGCCATAGCTTCTTTTCTTTCTCTCACTGCGACAAATGGAGTGACTTGCCCTTTTTTCTTTGCCTAAGATTGTTCCCACAGAATGGTGATATTATTAATTTTGCCTCCTGGTTTGGCTTTGCGTTTCCAAACATGATCATCATGCTGACCTTAGCCTGGCTGTGGCTGCAGTTCCTTTTCATGGGGTTCAAGTAAGTATTATTTCATCCATTAAAAGTGAAGTTCAGGGAAAAATCTACCCTAAAGTAAAAAAAAAATTCACCCTAAAAGAATGAAATCAGCTCAATCTGCTACTATACGAATAGTTTCATAAAAAGACTTCTCAGAATGTTTCTTTTTCCTGTGAAAATGTACAGTTTGAAAGGTAGAGTGTATACACTGGTAAAGTTAAAACAGGTGGTTCTGCGGAAAGGGGAAAAAAAAAGTTTAAAAGTAGTTTTAACACACCCGCCATTAAAGGAGCAAATAGGCATATTCCCTAGTGATTTGTCTTGTGAATCAGCCATTATATTTACACCTAGTGGCCCCCAGGAGGTCTGGCTCCTGTGGCATAATTTTTCTCTTATCTCATGTGAGTTGCACTTTTTAGAACAAGTGCAGAAAAATTTATAATAATCACTTTCATAATTTCATAACAGTTAATGGTACACTGCTCCTTTAATTAATGCAGTTATTTCCACATTTCACTTTCTCAAGCTTCAAAAAGACATGGGGCTGTGGAAGTGTGAAAACAGAGAAGGAGATTGCAGCCTATAACGTGATCCGAGAGGAGCACCGGCAGCTGGGACCCATGTCGTATGGAGAGTGCAGCATCCTGGCTCTGTTCTGCCTACTCGTGGTTCTGTGGTTCACCAGGGATCCTGGCTTTGTTGCTGGCTGGGCCACACACATCTTCAACTCAGACGCAGAGTAAGGGTTACACCATGCAACTTCAAGTAGCAAAGTGCTCATTCACCTTGTCATAATTTCACTTAATCATAACTGTGGTATATGGAGATGATAGATGTTAAACACACTATTGAGTAAAGAACACACAAGGCTTTTTCCCTGTTAAAAGGAACTTGGAAATTGGATCAGTTGCTAATGTCACTGTGTAAATCTACAGGTACGTGACAGATGCCACGGTGGCAGTGCTCATCGCTGTGCTTCTATTCATTCTGCCCTCAAAGCCCCCACAGCTCTGCTGCAGCTCACCCGCTGGATCCAGCCCAAGTGAGAGAACTTAACCTCTTCAGTGAAGGCTTCAGTTTATTTATTGGAACAATATTATATTTAAGAGCTGTACAGGTTGAAACTAATTATCCTTAAATATGTTTGATGTGTATACACAAACTAGGTGTTACTTAAACCACATGAAAACTACTTAAATAGATTTACATTCGCACTATTCAAATAAGTCAAGCAGTTCATAAAAACAGACATGACGTATATATCATGTATACACTGTGTATATTTCATGTATTTTATTCATGTACAACCAGCTGACAAAATGAACAGTGCTCTATAGTATTACAGTGGACTGCTTTTAAATCAGTTCCGTTCAGTTTGAATTTATTTGGGTCGTAAATTTGATGTGCTAACTTCAATGTGTTTTTTGTGGTTTCATTTAGTTATTTTTCTCCCACAGCTCCATCCACTGCCATCCCCACACCTCCTCTGCTTACATGGAAGGTGGCCCAGAAAAAAATGCCCTGGAACATAGTGCTGCTTCTGGGTGGTGGATTTGCCTTGGCCAAAGGGAGTGAGGTAACGTCCAGTGATTTACATTCCACATCCCCCACCTAAGCATTTAACTTTACATGCTGCTTAATAATAAAGCCATCTGTCTCCATTATCAAACAGTACTAATGCATATTGTTAATTTCTGTCTGTTTATGATGAAATCTCTTCAAATATTATATAAATCATGTAATTATGCAATTTAAATATGATCTCATGCAGCATGTTCTGAGTAAAATAATAAAGAGTTCCACTAAATCTGTCTTATTTACTGCAGGAGTCTGGCCTGTCCAAGTGGATGGGTAACCAATTGACCCCTCTGCACAGTATCCCTCCCTGGGCCATTGTCATTGTCCTGTGTCTCCTGATCGCCACTTTCACTGAGTGTACCAGCAATGTGGCCACAGCCACACTCTTCCTGCCTGTACTTGCCTCAATGGTAAGCATGAGAGCCTTAGCACTTAAAGGCAACCTTAAAAGATTGTAATCTAAAGACACTTTTTATAAAGTTCAGAAGATGTTTTCTCTCCATTTGCTAGCTCTTCAGTCTGTTTGTGAGCTGAAAACCAGTCTAATATATTTACGAAACCCCAATGTCTAGTGTCTGTAAATTACTAAAAAAACAAACTGTCTTGGTCCAGTATGCTAGGATTTCTCTCTATTTCTCACTCTCTCTCACTCATTCTCTCTGCTCATGGAAGAGAAATGGCATCTGTAGATTTTGTGCACAATGAAAAGCACCCCACATATTTAAAAAGCATAAACTGAAATGAGGATATTCTATTCCTGCTTCATAGGTGTGCAAGAAAGGATTGCGTTTCCCCACAATTTTAGACATCCCCTTTAAGTCACTTTGTGTCTACAAACCTAAATAGTACTTTCCAAAGACGCAATAAAAATTAAAAGTTGTAATGTGTTAAATCACTTGCAAAATCATACTAATTATCAGTCTGAGCTTTTAATCAATACAATATTTATTTTGTAAATAGGAGGGGAGATATTTGAATATGATTCACCTGCAGATTTTGGCCCCATCCGCACCGATCTGTTTATTTTAAAAAACTAAGGTTTATGCCTGTGATTTGGCCTCCCGTCCACAAATGTCACTGGAAACTGATGTTTTCTAAAGCGCTTTTTGTTGTCACTGTTCTCGTGTGGATGAAGGTAGAGGAATATTTTCTTAAATGCTGACATGACAGAGCACACCTGTTTCTGGCTGAAATTCAAATACCTCCTCACTCCCTCTGTGCTGAAGTACATATGTCATTAAACTACAATGTACATGCAACCAGCACTAGATTCTAAATTCCTAAATATAAATGAATATACATTATGCCGTATTAGAAATAATGCACTAATAAAATCTAGACGCAGTAATTTCATTACTTGCATTATACTTAGAGTGATTTGGGATGTACACCTCTGTGTTTCTCTCATGGGTCGTGTTGTTTTAAAGCTCTCTTTAAGACTGTAGATCTCAAACTTTTCTATCATTCCCCACCTCAGACGAAGGGGAATTTCCGTGCCCCACCTGTACCATATCACCCCCAAAAAATGGTAATAATATACATATGCAAGTTTACAATTTTCGAATTTCTCGAAGTGACATCAATGTCAATCTCTAAATCACTAGCTTATCGTTATAACACTAGATACAACATTAACATCAATGTGCTTCCATTTCTCACTTTTGAGTGAGTTTGCTGAGTCAAAGCCCATCCCATTCCCAAAATATTCTTACGTAGATAAGGCAGTAAAATGCTGCATTTATTATGATGTAGAACAGCATTTGATTAACATTAACTTTAGAGTTACAACACACTATGGAACTTTACATACTACACTACAGACCTCAAGCCCAGACTCTGACAGTGAAGCAGATGATTGGAGCAGCTTTATATTTGAACAGGCGCCTTAATGAAGGCTGTAAGAAGACTCACGGTGTCTGTCTCGCAGCCAAAACACGTTAATCTCGGTGGTGCATTTTCAAAATAGAAGTTCGCGAATAAAAGCATATTTAGGTTCCAGGCAAGCTGCATATTTCTGGTCTCCTATCTAATGTTCTTTTAGTATGTTTAAGGGCTATAAATGAATCCATTGTTATTGGGTGCTTTATTACTCAGTAAGCTTTATATGGAAAAAAAAGAAACGCATTAATAAATACAGGCTCATTAATAAAGAAATGCTTGAACTCATCAAATGCCATCTTGACTACAGCCCTAATAAGAACAACACCTTATTTAGAAGCTGAAGAATACCAAAAAGTACAAATAAGAAGCCTAGTGTAAATCCAAATGCCAAAGAATATACCCCACATTAGTAAGTGAGCAAGTGCCAGCAACACTGAAGCAGCATTCTAGCCCAGATTCTCACACTCCATTGTCCATTCAGCTCCAGTGAACTACTCCAAGCCCTTTCAGAGGCCCCTATAACAGCTAGCCAAGTTCTCAAACAGCTTCAATTCAGCTATGGCTCGTGAGTACGTCCCCTACCCTCTGAACACTGTGTACACAGCACTACGCTGTTTCCTTTTAGTTAACTCACAAAGCTCCACTATAACACTTGGCTCAGTATGAGCGAAGAGAGAGAGAGAGAGAGAGACAGAGAGAGAGAGAGAGAGAGAGAGAGAGAGAGAGAGAGAGAGAGAGCAGTGAATATGGTCATAAAATTTAGTACCAATCTTGGCTCAGTGTGAGTGGGGAACCCGTAGTACCCGGAGGAAACTCACACGGACACAGGGAAAACACACTGAATTCCTCATAGAGATTTACCCAGAGCTGGAACCCACGACCCCAATACCCTGGAGCGTTGTGACAGCAACACTTCCTGCTGCACAACCTGCTCCCCAATATCATTCCATATTCAGATTTCAGCGTTGGATAACATCAATTTTAACAGAAAATTACATAGAATCTTCTAAATTGTTTCCAGATTTTTCAGTAGAAATCTGCCAATATATTTTCCACTCTTCAAAAATTTTGATTTGAAGCTGGCTGCATATTTAACTTATTCCAGCTTCAGATTTACACTCACCATTCCATAGAAACTAACTCCAAACCTGTGGTATTCATATTTCTGTTGTTGAATGAACAGTTTGATTTAATGCCAGTCTTACCTGGAATGGCTGAAATGGTCTCTGTCATTTGCACAGTACTGTAATGATTATATTTTGGTGCATTAAATTAAATGTGCAGTTTTGCCTCATTGTAAGAAAGCATTCAGCACTATAAAAGCAATAACATAATTACAGTTCATGAAACACAGTAGTAAAATTTGACCACTGACACCAGTCAGTACTTTTCTGCATTCATATCTGTTTATAACATTTGTTCCTATGTATATTCTTTGTGGCGAGTTGAAGGAAAGACTTTTTCTCCTTGCTTTTAATTAAGGCCGTGCTCGTTTAAGCAACTTCATGCACATGTTCATGCCTGTTTAAAAAAATGCAGTCTCTCTCTCTCTCTCTCTCTCTCTCTCTCTCTCTCTCTCTCTCTCTCTCTCTCTCTCACTCACTCACACCCACACATACACACATTTGCTTTCATGCATTGTGGGGCCATTACTTTCATTCCCATTTTTTAATTCATCCTTACCTTATCCATAACTGCTACTAACTTTATGCTAAACCTAACCTTACCCTAACTTTAAAACATCTTCTTATAATTTAATAATTTACACAGTGGGGACCAGATTGTGGTCTCCACAAGCAAGGAGAAACCCCCCAATTTGAGTGTGGAAACAGGTTTTGGTCCCCACAGCATGATATATTACTGGTACACACACACACACACACACATTCCCCAAACCAGGATCAGCTGTATTCTTTTGCACCCAAAAAAAATCTAATCCATGTCTCAAAAGCCTAAATTACTATGTGTCAGCCTTTGTGTTATGGTTTCTGCTCTTCAGCTGTGTAATGCTTCTGATGAGCGGCTACTCTCTTTGAGACATGAGTCAGCCTGGATATATCATTCTGAAGAATCACAGCTTAATTACACACTAAATGAAGATGCACGGCAAAAGAAAACAACCACTTAAAGTTGAGATCTGAGTCAGAGACACAATAGAATTACAGCAGAGCACTTGTCATTTACATTTAAGCCGAATGTTGACCACACTTTTTATTTTTATTGATTTATTCTAGTCCCAGTCCATCGGAATGAACCCCCTGTATGTGATGGTACCCTGCACTCTCAGTGCCTCTTTTGCCTTCATGTTGCCCGTGGCAACTCCACCCAACGCTATCGTCTTCTCCTATGGTTACCTCAAGGTTTCAGACATGGTAAGAATTCCAATGTGGCTTCGAGGCCTTACTTAGCTGGGAAACTTGATTTGAACAGCTATGAACAAATCTGTCTGGAAAGTTACTTTCTAATCTGGGCTTAGATTTAAGTTTGTAGTAGCTCAAAATGTTGTAAATTGTTAGCCCAGGAAGACAATTTTATATCTCCAAAACAGCAACTTCACAGCTGAAGGAAATACATTCTTATACATCAGTATATGTTATTTTATTTTATTTTGGGAATGTTTCTAGTGATACATTTATTGTGAATTTTTTTACATTCTATAAATATCAGAAAATTTCTAATTATATACATTAAAAAACACACCTAAAAGCACATAAATGTTTCTGTCACAACAGCTACATTTGTGTCCTGTATTAACATTTCCAACAGGTAGATCATATACAGCCCCTTTTAAGACCCTTTATAGAGATAGAATTTGCTGTCACAAAAACATTCTTCTTGTCACTTTAACATACATTAAATTCATTTCTATATCTTAAAATTTGTCATTTCCTTAGGCCAATATGCCAGTCTGATCAGGATGTTTGAATCACTGTATATTGATAAAGTTTTAGTTATGTGGGACAGCTTAGTTTTTTAACAAAAGAAAAAACAAAATCAAAACGTAATTGTCAAAGTTACATGTCATAAAAAATACATTCAAATGCATATAGTCATCCAAGTTACTTAGAATTATCTGAAGTTTTCCTATCATCCAGATCATTTGCAGAAGCATGTGTCCTTATTTCATTATTATTGTGAATTTAACAGATGGGCATAAATGGGTTAAAGTTCAATTTGTCCCTTTTGTTTAGTAGGTGTTATTGATGAAGAGACAATATGACCCCACATCCGTGTGTCTATAGTCTAAAATTAAGCTTTTGTTTTTCTTTGTTGTGATGCCAATTACATGTTTGTTTCCATCTCTTCCAGGCAAAGGCAGGAATAATGATGAACATAATTGGGATCTTTTGCATCACACTGGCCATAAACACTTGGGGCAAGGCCATGTTCCATGTGGACTCTTTCCCAGCATGGGCAAACATCACAGGCTTGTAAAGGCCAGTGTCAAGCCTGAATGAAAATGCACGGTGAACAGCTTATCCTCTTAAAAAATACATACAAATCTCTCAGGGGCTGACCTCTAGACTCTAGCAGTCAGAATTGATCTGCTGTGATTTCAGAGCTGCTATCACTGACACAAAAGGCCCATTTCACTAAGGTAGCATTTATACCTGCTTTCATTCCTGTGGGAGAGTATATATATCACATCAATGCCTAATGAAAGTCCAAGTCCTTTAATTCAGGGTATTATTTGTGTTTCTATAAATCTGATGCATATTTAAGGTAGATATTATACATAAAAAGAACAGGTGGATAGAAAAAAACCATGTGTCTTCAGAGAATTGTAATTCTGAATGGGTGATCTCATATTTACTGTGTGAGTGAAGATACTGTTTACAGACAAACTTCATGGGCCATCCCACTTCAGCCACCTTATGTTTAATCAACATTCCAAACAACCTTCCCTTTTTTTATGAGTAATTTACAAAATGCAATACAGTAATTCCCAAACATGCAACTTCCACTATGTACAATAACAAGAATGTCAGTGTTTTGTCAATAATTTTGTTAAGGTCCAGATAAGAGATACTTCTATACAGAACTATAGAGGTCCAGAGAGTCAAACCACAACAGCATTTGAAATTCAACACAAAAACATCAAGGAGAACACAATTCACTGGAGATCACTACGAGATGAATGGAAAATTATGCAAATGTAATATTTAGTGTTCTGCTTTAATGTTGTTGGGTTATCCTTAATACATCTGTGCTAATGTAGTGGTGTCCTCATCTATGATATACATGCTGTGTCTTTTTATCTATTGACTCTCAGGGCCACCATACAGATCAATGAAATGGATCCACAGGTTTATGAGGACATTTTATAACCTATTGAACATATTCTTTCAAGTAGCCTAACTCTGACTCTGTGTTTAACTGCAAACATTTGAACAGTGGCTGTGTGTGTTTTTGAATGCACTGTGTATTGTTTTCTACTGTATGCAATTGCATACTGTTTGTTACATGTACAAGTAATATCTGTGGTGTGTTTATTTTTTGCCTAATAGGCAAAACACAGAAAATTCTCCGAGTTTTGGAATAATGTGTCCTAAGGAGACACGGTCAGCCTGCATGATCAACATGCTTACCTGAAGCTTGCTTTTATAGATTTTGTATTTATTATTATTATTATTATTATTATTATTATTATTTTTATTAATTCATTGTTTGTTAATTCAAGCCCTAACAAGGAATATTCACATAACCTTCTGGGATTTAGCTTTCATTCAAATTTACTAACAGACGTTATGTTAGAACATTGTTCATTTTAGTAGGAGCGTTGCTACCATAAATTCGATCTTTTTTAAGTAGAACTCTATTGTTAATTTCACTGACTGTTGACTGGCACTTTATGTGGTGTGTTTGTAAAAGCAATGTAGTTAATTTCAGTTGGGAAAAAAAGCTGCAAAAGGATTTTAATAAAAATATTTAAATCAAGCAGTCTCTTGTTTTATTTTATTTACCCTCAAATTGTCATTTTATTCAAATATTGTTTGAGGTCATGGTCCCAGAAGGCTGTAGCTTCGCTGTGGTCTGTACATTTGTGAACTTTTGCCCCACTCAGGTAGATTTATATGGAATTATCCACAAAAATAAAATTAGAATTGTATTTTAGACTCCTCAAATAGGTATTTTTACTTCAGCTTGAGTCATTATTTCACTAAAGTGACCTTTAAGGCCAAGCATTTGTTGGGTGTGTAAAACCCACATTTAATATTTAAAATGCTATAGAACAGGGGTTCTTAACTTTATGACACTTTGGAAAGATGTGACAGGCTTATACAGACATGTGAAAACCTGATAAGTAAATGCTTTGTTTGTCCAGCTGGTATTCATCTGGCTCAGAAATTTCACAATATGATGACAGTTCCCTTGAAATACAGCAATAGAAATGATAGTTCAAACAATAATAAAGGGCCAGCTTTGGTTTTTGGAAGCTAACTCTGATTTTATCCATCCATGATTTAACTTCCCTCTCATTTCTGACTCATTTTTGTTAGGCAGAGAATGTTTCTCATCAGAGAAGGCTTCAGAATAGACAATGACACATTTCATGGCATTCAGCCATAAGAACTTTGATGAAGTCAGGTACTGATATTAAACAATTAGTTGTGGATCAAAAACACTGCTCCAACTAATTGCATACGTATAGGATTGGACCTCCTCACTCAAAAAAATGGAGGTCCATGGATTCACAGCCTAATGTCTAGACACTTTATGCCTCTCTAGAAAACACTGAATTGAGTATGTTGAATTAAGGATCATGCAGCTGCTCTAGAGAATATTGAGTGTAGGGATAGAGATATCGGTGTCCACGGCAGGTCCATAAATATCCAAAATGTTTGAACACAATTTATTTATTTTTACTGTAGTTTTTGTACATTACACTGTCTCTTATTTGTAAGATTACTTTAACTGAGTTTTTGTAATAGCACAGAATTATTTATTATTCATTTTCTGTAGCTGCTTCTCCAGGTCAGGATCGCAGTGGGTCCAGAGCCCACCCAGAACCACGGTAGCAAGGTAGGAATGCTGTCAAATTGTGGGTGTAGGGGTGGTCAAGGACAAGGTACTAGGAGCAGGGATGGAGGTAAGTGCAGGAGACCTTATTTACAATCAGAGACAAGGACTCTAAACACAGAGCAAGGACACTAAACACAGAAGCTAAATGCTAAACACAAGGCATGGACACTAAACACAAAGGCTAAACACTAAACAATAACTAAACTGAGCAGAGAGATTAGACAAAGCAAAGGGTCTAAGCATGGACAATAGACAATAAAAAGAACAAAACACAGAAAACTAGATACAGCACCACGAAGCAAAGACAACTGACTGCAAACAACAAACAGAGAAATATGGAGACTGAAATGCACAGCACAAGGGAAGGGCAGACAACAGACCAGCAGTAAACAATGGCCCACAACCAAGGAAAACAGACACAGGCTGTAGAAGGACACCATAGACAAGAAACACCTGGGAAGGATAACAAGAGGGTAGGACCAAAGGAAGCATAGGTGGAAACACTAATGACAGGGCATGGATGCTAAACACAAAGGCTAAACACTAAACAATAACTAAATGGAGCCAAGAGACTAGACACAAAGCAAAGGGCCTATGCCTGGACAATAAAAAGAACCAAACACAGAAAACTAGATACAGCACCATGAAGCATAGACAACTGACTGCAAACAGAAAACACAGAGAAACATGGAGACTGAAATGCACAGCACAAGGGAAGGGCAGACAACAGCAAACAATGACCCACAACCCAGGAACACATAAACGGGCTATGAAAGCCAGAAACGGGTGACAAGACATGAACAATCCTAGGTGACTGGACAGGGGACAGGAATGGACCCAGATGACTGGAGAGTAGACAGGAGCAGCCCTAGACGACTGGAGAGTGGACAGGAGCGGGCCTAGACGACTGGACAGTAGACAGAGCAGGAGCAGAGACAAGTGACAAGACTGGAACTGAGTACTGTGGCTGGACTGGATTGGACTATGCAAAGGAACAGGGACCAAGACATTAACAGGGACAGACACGAACACTGTGACAGGGACTGAGATAAAAGCAGACACAGGGACCAAAACAAGGACAGACTGAGGTACAAATACGGACACAAGGGAGTGCCCAGGACTGGTAAGTGTCTGAGGAACAGTCCGAGAAACCAGCCTGGGCACAGTTCTGTGAGTCAGCTTCGATGTCCCAGGGGCTGACTCACGGACACAATTAGATGCGGCAGGAGCTACAGTCACAGTAACAGGAGCAGCTTTGGTTCCTCTGGAGCAGGAGCAGCAGCAGACATCCTCACAGGCTGAGGGCCCTGCAGTGCTCTGGTCAGAGCTGCTCATCTCTGCAATGTCTGCTTTGAACAGACCAACCAGGACCCAGAGCTTGAAAATGAACTGGCTCAATTCTTTACCTTCTAGAGGGACCATGAGAGGACGGGCCAATCTCAAAGAAGTGACCAAAGCCTCTATGCAGTTCCTGTACAGAGCAGTGAGCTGGACAATTTCATCAGTGTTCCTTGGTGGTTGTCCAGAGGCGACACCACAGCAAGCTCCAAAACTCAGTGCAGGACTCAGCAAACACAGAGATACATGGAGACTGAAATATACAGCACAAGGGAAGGGCAGACAACAGACCAACAGCAAACAATGACCCACAACCAAGGAACACAGACACGGGCTGTAGAAGGACACCACAGACAAGAAACACCTGGGAAGGCATAGGTGGGAACACAAATGATAGGGCAGGGCTAATGCGGGGCGAGCAGACCCGAACCAAAACAAAAACAGAGCCATATGCTAAAGGAGTATGTGGTAAGCAAAGGAAAACAAAAACTGAACGGGAAAGCACAACACAAAGCAAACGTGTGATAAACGCACACTGTAGAGGCCGCCATTCCCACATTCACTCACATCTGTGGACACTTACGAGTCACCAATTCACGATTTTGGACTGTGGGAGGAAACCAGAGCACCGAGAGGAAACCCGCGCGAACACAGGGATAACACACAAAACTCACCCGGAGCGGAGCTTGAAGCCACAACCTCCAGGACCATGGATCTGTGTGACAGTGACGCTACCTGTTGCTCCACCATGTTGCCCCAGAATTATTTATATATTTTACAAACCTTTCTTATATTTTACTGCATTTGCTTATTGCAATTAGTTCCTTGTAGCATTGTATTTATTATATCTTACCTCACATATACAAGTTTTTTGGGAATTCTCATTTCCACCACTACCTATCTATCTATCTATCTAGCTATACATTAGAATATTGGAAGGGTGTTGTCACCAGGGCAATGACATATACAGACCTTTTGACTCTAAATTAATTCTAAAAATTTCACTATGTAATGTAATACTGTTCTTTGGAAGGAAGACTGTTTTAGCTTTTTTTTTATTAAAATCAAAGATCCTGCTATAACTAAAATACAATAATTTAAGGATTATGGCATGGGCATGAAAGTAACCAAGAACATCAACAATGCTGAGAGCACAATGTGGTCTATAAATACTGCCTACAAGGGTACAGAATGTCATGTGGAACATGTACACTTTCATATCCATTATGTCTTCCCTTAACTAGAGCACAGTCTGTAATATAGACACAAAGCAAACATTTCTCAGAGATGCTTTTTAGTGGCGTCACACCACTAACCCAAATGAGTCCACAGAAGCAGAAAGCTTCTGTTTGGCTTGGTTCTAGCTCAATAAGATGTATGAAAGCATGGCAATTTAGATAAATAGAAATTATACTAGCTTTCTTTTCAACCATTAAATATGGGTTTCTAATAGTACATTTAAGAGGTGTGTGGAGAAAGTCGTGATCTTATAAAGGGATGTGATATATGTCTGTGTGCAGAATGAGAAGTAAATAAGAGATATTTATTTAAAGAGAACATTTAAAATCCACTGTCACGGCCCAAAGTGCTTTACAATGGAAGAGGAGAATGAAATAAAGATAGGAATGGCAGAATGAGGAAAAGAAATTAAATAAATAGCATAAAGCTGGTTACACCTTAATAAAGAAAGCAGAAACATTTGCAAAAGAAGTGATTTTAGTAGAAACAGAGTAAAATAAAATGGTAGATCTGAGTGATCTTGCATTGCAATGGAGGGAGAGTAAGTCAGTAATATAAGAGTGGGCCAGATCATTTAGAGCAGAATCCAGGATTGCAGAGGGAGCCAGTGGAGAGAGGCTATTTGCAGCTGATTACTGAATTTCTGAGAGATTCCAAAAACAAACTCTAAAACAAATGTGCTCCATATATTAATTTTTCAAATGTCTCAATTTGGAGTGTATTTGGCTGTAGATGTGGAGGTAATTACTTTAGTATTTACAACAGCCTATGACTAATTAGGATTTTGCTTTAGTATTGTCTATTTTCAAATAGTTCTAATTTTAGTGAAGTACTTTAGAGAGTAAATTAATCCACTTTTTACTCAGTTATGTTTTAGGCAATAAAAATGTTTATGCTGCTCCGTGACTGGTCAAACACTTCATTTTTGAGGATCACTGTTAGCATGTGTACTTCTACAAGTTTTTTTCTTGCTCATACTCATTTTTTAAATTTAGCTTCAAGCGTCTTCACTTTTACTTGAACGGTGATTAAAGCTACAATTCCCATTCCTGGGTTTTCTTGCAAGTACAGAAAAGCACTGTGTCCCCTGCCTAGAAGTGTAAGTGACAGAAAAAGCAACAGAGTAAAGTGCACCCTTTCAGTAAGATTCTTTCAGGGTTCTTAAGCAAAGCCAGTAGTTACATATAGACACATGACACGGCAAAAACTATTTTAATGCTAACATGAACTTTTTTGCCTGCTTTATTTGTGTTCTTCCATGATGGCAAATGCACACTGGTATTTAAAGAACTTTTTAAAGTGAACCTATGGGGTTCCTGAGTGGCCTAGCGGTTTAAGAATTGACCCTGTCATCAGCAGATCATGAGCTTGATCCTCTGGTTAGGCCTCAGCCATCCAAGACCAGCAGTCCCAGTGAGGACATTTACCTTGCTCTCTGAATAGTGTTGGTAAAATATTGGGGAGAGGATTTAGCAAAAAGCTCCGGTTTCCTCCCACAGTCCAAAAAACACACGTTGCAGGTGGATTGGCGACTCAAAAGTGTCCATAGGTGTGAGTGAATGTGTCTGTGTTGCCCTGTGAAGGACTGGCGTCCCCTCCAGGGTGTATTCCCGCCTTGCGCCCAATGATTCCAGGTAGGCTCTGGACCCCCCGCAACCCTAAAATTGGATAAGCGGTTACAGATAATGGATGGATGGATGGATTTAGCAAAAACTTGGCGATTAAAAAAATGTATATACGTGTCAAAATATTTGTAGATGATCCTCATTATTAGTGAACTCTGCTACATTGAGGTGCATATCACCTTAATTAATGCAAAGTATCAGCTACAGGGAGTATACACTGTAGAGCAGTTGAAATGCATTCCCTTAAGTAACAAAGGACCATTCAACACCTCTGGAATGATTTGGGGTGCATGATCCAGAAGTAATAATCTAAAATTAGTACCTGACAGCGCTAATGCTCTCCTCAAATCAAATCCTCACAGAAATGCTCCAGCACATTCTAGGGAGAAATGTAATAAAGCACCTTTTATTACAACCAACATTTTTTGCAATACGTTTTTAAAAGAATTAATGTAAGTGTATGTAAGTTGTCATCAAAGGCTTATGTTGAAACTTCACATACCACTTCAGTTCTATAAGTTGCTCAACATGTAAAAGTAGTTGTTTGAGCTGTTACTTTCTTTACTACTGCTCAAGCTGATTTTGGAAGTGTATGTTTAGTCCTGCATGAGTCATTATTTCACATAAGTAAAGCATCTTTTACGGCTATGCACTCCACCCACTATATTGTACAGAATGCTTTTTCTATATTGAAAATAATTGGGAAACTTTTCTGTGGGATGAGAACTGCTTCAAACTGACATGAACGTATGAGATATGAACCATGTTTAAAACTATAGTAAATTAGTTATTTTTGTGGAAGCAACTGCATCACAAGCCATGTTTCTTCCACCACTTTTCTCCCTTCTCATTTCAGACGTTTCCCTGATCAGGTTAAGATTAAACATATAATCACAATGCACTAGAGAGAATTATCTATTATGTGGACATATATTTCTATTGGAACAAAACTTTATATCTCCAAATGGTAACTTTAAAAGAGAATTAAAATAATACTCTCAGCTTTAAAGTGAAATTAATGGTGGAATTTTGCCCAAATACTGACTTTCCTTAAAGAGACATATAAAAGGTGCATGAAAATATTTTCAGAATCTGGAGCTCCTTCCAATCCACAAATCATGAAATCAAACAAGTATTTTTTGAGTTCTATCTATGTTTGAAAAACATGGGATAAAATGAGTTTTTCTTCGCAGTCACGCAGCTCCAGGGACCTGGAGGTTGTGGGTTCGATTCCCGCTCCAGGTGACTGTCTGTGAGGAGTTTGGTGTGTTATTCCAGTTTACGCGTAGGTTTACTCCGGGTGCTCCGGTTTCCTCCCACAGTCCAAAAAACACACACTGGTAGGTGGATTGGCGACTCAAATGTGTTCAAGATGTTCCACTTGACTGAGAGCATGACTTCTTCTGCTTTGTGTTTATAACAGAGGCTTATTTGCAATCGATGCTGTGCACTGGGCTGTTAAGTCAGTGTAAGGCAAGTGCTGCATTGTTTGATCCTTGTGGTATGTTGACCTAAGCATGTCACAGTTTCTTTAAAACCCCAGGGGACTATGGTAACTTGTGGGAAATGTGGTGTATATCTGCCTTTTATGTGAATGATTTTTGCTTTCAATATTTTGCACATATGTACTTCCACCACCTGTCGTCAAAACAAAACAGGACTTGGAACCTCAGAAGTTTACTGAGGAGCCTGAAGATGAAATATCAGACCTTCATAGAAATAGCATCTTTCTTTCTGTAGAGATAGTTGTTGTTGTTGTTGTTGTTGTTGTCGTCAAAAGCTTAAGTAAACATATCCACCCAGTATGAGGCAAAGCCATGCCTCACTGCAATTACATGTGATGACCTCACGAGGACATAGCAGGCGTAGCAGTAATAACAGCTCAGGGATCCTGCGCAGACAAAGGATGAAAAATTTCACAATCACATGTTTATAATCTCCTGCTGTGTGGCCACAACAACCTGCAACACCTTCAGTCTGAACAGGTTGGAACCAGGCAAGAATTTGTCACAGTTTTACAATAATCCAGAGGCTTGGTCACCTTTCTTCAGGTGGAATTAGTTATTGCTGAGTCAGAAAGCACCTGCATACCTGTGTGCCATGAGCATTACACACACAGCAAAAAATGATATCTCATTAACTGAAAACATCCTTATCCATAAAAAGAATTTGGCAAATAAAAACCACTTAAATCTGGTTAATATAAATGAATAATATATATTTTAAGATCACTGAAATAATATTTTGAAGATTATTCACAATATCCCAGCACAACTGTAATTGTTTTAAGTAAAAACTAAAAGAATTGATTGTTTCAAGCATGTCTTAAAATCAGAAATAATAACTTGCCATATGTAAACGTCAAATATCTTGTTTTAACCAATATTATTGTAGTTTCTCTGAAGAGGCAGGAGTCTCAGCCACATTTCAAGGGTAATCATTATTGCTTTCAAACATGAGAGAGAGCAGAATTGTTCTTGGTGTGTGCTGAAGACTTGGGGTCCCTCGTTCAGCAGCACACTTCACACTAACTGTAGATTCCCTCATACACACACATTGTGACATATTAGCTTAACAGAACACTTCTCTAAAGTAAGCACTGCACATCACCCTACCCCTGCAACAGAGCATGCATTACAGTATTAAACAACCCAAAACAAGTCACACTGGGCGACCGTCTCAGGCCCCCTTAGGCCATACCTCACAGAATCCTGGCTTAAAACTATTTTTATACATTACTCTCAGAAGAAGAAATAATCAATATATCAACTAGTTTCAACATGATTTCACTTGGCAAGACATGTTTTTAGTGAAGCACTTCATGAAACCTCCTTGTAAATCACTCACTGTCATATGCATGTTTAGGATTTGCTACACAAAGGGCACTAAAATTACATTTAGGAACTAATCCACAAGGGGGTGCTATGTGGTGCTTTGCTTCAAACAGCATCCTTGCATTGCAGAGCAAAAATAAACAATAAGATAAATATAATAATATAATACTACTGTGTAATATTCTTAACAGCCTCAATGCGAAATAGTAAATCTCTTGATTAGATAAATTTGATTTCACTGGATCAGACATCATTTTCTTGCAGAAAGTGATTTTGAGAAAGGCCCAGCTCCGGACCTTAGAATCTCATTTTCTTATTGAGGCAATTAAAATGGTCAGACGTTAAAGGAGTGAGTAGTTAAGCAGTGGTTGGGTGTGCAGTGGCACTGTGATCACTATGATCATGAGTCTCTGGGGACAGAGGCCAATATAATTACAGTGCCTTTCTCTCATTTTCTGCCTCTCAAACACCCATTCATTATACGCCTCAAACAAGAACATGTTCGTGTAACCATTTGGGGCTATATATACATGAAAACCATGTGTTCACTTAAGAGTAATTGTGGAATTCACTTTGCTGAGGTGGCATTTAAGGGAATAATTCCAGGATAACCTCTATGCATGACTTTAACCATTCGCTGGCCAATTCAAAACTACTCTTAATTGTCCTGAAAATATATTTACTCAAAACCATTTAATAAAACAAAAGCAAAATAAGTAAAAATAAATAAATTAAATAAGGAAATAAGTTCTTCGTTCATTCATTCATTTTTTTTTGTAATTATCCTGTTCAGGGTTTTGTTGGTTCTGAGGACACCAAGAATCACTAGGTGAAAGAAAAGAGAACACCCTGGACAGGGCACCTGTTCATCACTGGGCATCACTCACTCACCAGTTCATTCACACCCATGGACATTTCTGGACATCCACCTATCACCATTTAGGAAAATGCAAGCTGCTAAGTTGAAGAACTTTATTTAACTCACAGTTTTACTCTGCACTGCAAAATATAAAAATGAAAGAATTTCCTTAGATTAAATCAAATAAAAATCTTAAAATATGCAAATATAATATATAAATAAACCTAATATATATATATATATATATATATATATATATATATATATATATATATATATATATATATATATATATTGTTTTTGGTTTTCGTTCCCAAAATGTCAGAAACACCTGCTATTCCAGTGTACCTTCTGAAAATTAAGCTATTAATACAACATTGCCCATCTGAGTTTCCTCCCAGGCATGATTCCAGCAGATTTTCTGGCTGAGATCTATTTTGCTACGAGGGTAGCAACCCTCTTCTGCCTTTAATTTTCTGAGAAGGCAGTGGATATTGAAACATGATTGCATTCAGCCAGACAACCATTTATGAGGGTAAGGTAATGGATGGTTCCAATGCTCCCCAGTTCAGCTTTCTAAGCTATGCTTGTAATTGAATAAACCCAAGTATCACTGCTCCAAAATATTCCATTCTACACTGTATGCTTAGCTGAAGATAATGAAAGAATTAAGGTATATTGACTACATTTATGATGACTTCTCTTTCCAGCACAGAACTTTCCAGATCACCTTGTCCTAGAAACGTAGCTAAAAATGTCCAGAACTTGCAAAAGTGCTAATTGTAAAAACAGTTAGTTTAATTCCAGCTACCTGGCTGCTCTAACTACCTCAAACCAGTCTCAGTGGAGTTACCTCAGTTGAAATAACCCCCTAGGAAAAGTTTTTACCTCATGGACCTGAATTTGCCACCTTAGGAGGAGTCATTTATGAACATCTGTATGTGGTGACCATGGTTTGGAAAAGCAGTGATATAAATTAAAATCCAAACAACAAATGAACATGTGATAATGAGAAAATGTGGCTGAAATGGAATAAGTATTAATTAATCAGTCCTGATTTATTCAGAGTACACATGCACACAATTCCATGGGAGAAACTGTACAGACTACACAGCCTTTGGCCTGTCACATGGCAAAATGTCTAGACTTTGTTAGAATTTTTCACAGGAGGTAGAAGTTTAGTATTTGTTCTTATAGTCCATCTAGAGCAGTCTTTGTCACGTTCATCAAAGCATTTAAAAAAAAAAAAAAAAAAAGCAAAGAGCCAAAATGTAATCCGGTTTAAATCATGTGTTCTCCAGAATGATTTATTTCCTCAGTAATCTGAACAGAATTCATATATATATATAAATAATTGGTTTAAAGGAATCTAGCCTTTTTATGGGGATAAAATACTAATGTAATGTTAAAAATGTATCAATTATTATCAATTCAGATCAAGAACCCCATATTGTTTTTTTCTTATCTGTTCTCATTTTCCTCAAACTTAATCAGTACACTTGTCTCTCTGCACTTTGTTTTCTTTTAATTCCATTTTGCGTTCTCACCTAAACATGGGTCGGACGCTGTGATTGGAGAGACTAGGACGATGAGGCAGGACAATTCTGAAGTGTTAGATGCAGTCCAAAATCAGAATATGGTAGCATTCTGGAGTCACCACGTCTCCAGAACTACAATGAACCTCACCACATCCAATCCACCACAGCAATTGGAAAGTGTGCCAGAAAAAAAATCTTTCCCATTCATCCACCCACAAATTTAAGGGATTCCACTAAATGTCATATGAAACTTGGATGGAAACAAATGTGTAGCGAACCAAAAAAGTACAGCTTTCTGGCAGCTGTTGGTGAAAGTCATGTCAAAAAAAGTCCAATGTCCTAATAATAAATCAAATATCCTGAGAATCTTGTAGGGTTCAAGTCATTGTGGACTTCAGCAGGAAATTTTAGATCAAAATCAGACTGCCTCCACCAAGAGGTTAAGATTGGGTTTAATCTAGCAGCAGGAGAGTAATCCAAGACATACCTGAAAATACTTAGTGTTGTTACGTTGGGTAAGGGGATGCACAAAGTTATAAATCCAGGGCTCCTGGTATTTGTGACACTTGCTGTTGTCATATATGTGCCTTTTTTCTTTTAATAATTTGGCTTATACATTTAAATACAATACCTATGCATGGCAGCATGGTGGTGCAATGTGGCCCTGTCACACTGCTCTGCTCTAGGTGACTGTCGATGAGGAGCTTGGTGTGTTTTGCCTGTGTCCTCATGGGTCTCCTCCAGGTGCTCTGGTTTACACCTAACAAAACAGTTGTTGATGGGTCGATTGGCTACTCAAAAGTTCCCATAGTTGTATGTGTGAATGACAGTCTGTCCAGATCGTGTCCCTGACTTGCTTCCAGTGATTCCAGGTAGGCTTCAGACCCACCCAATTTACGCACGCAGCTCCAGTGAAATAGAGGTTGTGGGTTCAAGTCCCGCTCCGGGTGAATGTCTGTGAGGAGCTTGGCGTGTTCTCCCTGTGTCTGTGTGGGTTTCCTCCCACAGTCCAAAAACACACATTGCTAGGTGGATTGGCAACTCAGAAGTGTCCATAGGTGTGAGTGTGTCGCCCTGTGTAGGACTGGCGCCAACTCCAGGGTGTGTTCCTGCCTTGCGTCCAGTGGTTCCGGGTAGGCTCTGGACCCACCGTGACCCTGAACTGGATACGCAGTTACAGACTATGAATGAATGATAATGTACATTATTTATGTACATCTTTGAGTTTTAATTTAATATTTATCCTTTGATTCATTTGGTTGAATCTGTGACCAACAACACTCTTAAAATCATGTTAAAGGCTTCAGTGGAATCTTGCACAAAAATGAACACAGTGTGCTTACCCGAACTGGAACTGAACTCTATCATTTTGTGCTGTTGTACAGTTACACGCTGTACTACACAGACCATATTTACAAAAGTAGTGACTGGAAGTAATGCTGCTATGTCAATAAATACAGTCTCTTTTTTAAACTATATAAAATGACCAGTCACCCTACAGATGTCTTACGAGTTATTCGGTTGTCAATAAGGGTTAGTTAGTAAGTTAGTAATCAATGCCATATCTGCCCATTGGACCACTTTCATGGCAGGAAAGGTAGTAAGATGTATCTGATTTTCTAATACTGTTTTATTTCAGATATGCTGAAGCTGCTATCTATTTAAGTTCATCATATGTAACATGAAGCAGCATTCAAGGGCCCCTGTATCACCTGGGGGTCCTGAAATATGGCCTGAAAATGTTTCCTCCTTTTATGTAGAAGTGATTATATATAGGGATAAGGTTTGGCCATCCCATAACCATGATTGTTACCATTGTTCAGGCTTTTGCAGGGCATCCCCATGGGGCATAAAAGGTTGGCTGGCCACCTTCATAAACTCAAGAGGATGACATCACACTCCCAAAAAGAGGACAATATGCCAGAAATGGAAACCTAATAGTATAATAAACAAAGTTAAAACCATAACTTACAACCAAATACAACCTGTATCGACCCAAAATGGACTTGGTCCCAGCTTGCAATATTTACATCTGTTTCTAGCTATGTCCAACAGTTTGCTTTTGACTTCCTTCTGATAGGTTCACACAGACCTGAAGCTCTTCTTTGACACACTACACCTCAAGACATTTTTTCCTTATTTCCTCACATAAAGTTCACTGAAAAATTTGTATTGTGTGAGCACTTCTTTGTGGAATCGATACTATACCGGTACTCACAATTTAGAAATTGTTAAGGTAATCTACAGCCTTGATGAACTACATGAGATATATCACTCCTAACTTATAGTTTTCTTCTGGAGAACTGGCAAATGTCTCAACAATTCCTTCATTTTCACGTAGTCCATTCATATCAATGCCATTGAGATGGCAGGCCAGAACTGCTTCAAAAGGCAAGCAATTGCAAGGCTCAGTTTAGATACTTGGCTGTGAAAACTGTTTACATAGAAGTTATGCCTGTCACACATATTTCTTTAGCTTTTCACAGAAAAGGATGGCTCAGCCTCACATTTTCTGCCTAAATCCAGAGTAAATTGTCTCAGCCTGTTGTCCACAGCAAAGGCAAATTGTTAGCCTCAAGGTTTCATTCATTCAGATTTGACATTTGTTTGTACACTGAGATGATGCAGAATGATCTGGCTTTTATAGCTTTAGAGCAGAGCAACCTTTGAATCTGTCAGATGTTCCTAACTCAGAAATATCCAGCCAATGCATGGGTTGCAGTTACATGTTTTTTTTGTTTGTTTTTTTTTGGCATTGGGTGCCAAATTGGGGGCAGGTTGCCTGGTTTCAGAGCACAGCACTAATGTAAAACAATGGGAAAGACATATCGATCTCATACACAGCTCCTCTCCAGGCACTAAAAAGTTTACAACACCAAGAAACACACCACCTCTTTGTTAGGGGGTTAAAGGATTGTACTGTGTAGCACAAACAAAAACAAAAGAAAAAGCCCATTAAAATTGGTTAGCCACACTGGCAGCATGTCACGTCAGAAACGTCAGACTGTAATGCATTTCTCTGCTCTTCTGTCTGAACTTGACTGAGTCTTCAAAGACCTTAGTCATGAAACAAGTGTCTGTGCGCTCACATAGTGTCTTGCATTTCAGAAACAAATTTTACTGAGCCAAAATGTTCCACTGTCGATTCTAGCATCTAATCACTGTCTGTATTATTAGATTTATTATCTGTGATGTGCACTATGTAGGCATTTTCTGGGTCTTCTCTGGGGGTTCCTCCCCATTGGGGAGTCATCCGGACTAGATGCCCGAACCACCTCAACTTGCACGTCTCGACATGGAAGAGCAGCGGCTCCACACCGAGTCTCTCCCGAATGTCAGAATTCCTAACCCTATCTCTAAGGGTGAGTCCATACAGACACCCTGCAGAGGAAACACGTATTAGTCACTTGTACCCGTGATCTCATACTTGCTTTCGGTCATTACCCAAACCTCATGACCATAGGTGAGGATTGGGGGGTAGATTGAACACTAAGTTTTGAGCTTTGCTTTTCGGCTCGGCTCTTTAGTCACCACAACGGACCAGTACAGAGTCCACATTACTAGAGATTATATGTCTTGACTAGCCTGGGAAGGCCTTGGTGTCCCCCGGAAGAGCTGGAAGAAGTGGCTAAGGAAAGGGAGGTGTGGGTTTCTTTATTCTGACAGCCTCCCCCCGACCCAGACCAGCAGTGGATAATAGATGCATGGATGGACTATGTAGGGAGTATGGCCCTACTTTAGGATACGGCCAAAACTTATATTACTCATATTTCTTTCATTTTATCTTCTAAACGAGGACTTAAAATGTTGACAGAAACAATCAAATTTAAATATCACAATTTTTGAGTTGTGTGTTTGAGTAATGAGTAGGTACCCCTTATGGTGACGACTCTGTACTGTGGGGTCAGCTGCAACCCATGAACAGATGGAATGAGCAATGACCTTCTTAGCAAAACATGAAACAAGACACTGCATTCATCACTTTAAAAACAAATCACTGCATTGCCCGTTTTGCTGAGACGCAGCAATTGGTGTAAAACGTGACAACATTTTCAAAGTCAAAATCCATAAAAATGGGTGCATTGTGGTCAAGCAGCTTGCTGCAACATGCCCTTTCACTGATTGAAACACCCTTGTGTTTTCTGTAGTTCACAGGAGTCTGCTGTGTAAGCACACTTCTGTAAGGAGTGGACATGTAATTCAGTGGAAAATAAGTAGTGTTAAAAAAATAAATAAATAAATCATCCCTGGCTGAAGTGCCCTTGAGCAAGGCACCTAACCCCCAAACTACTACCCGGGCACCACGGTGGTTGGCAGCCCGCTGCTACGGTTGTGTGTGCGTTTGTGTGTTCTCTAACACAGACGGGTTAAATACAGAGAAGAACTTCCCTAAGGGGATCAATAAAGAAGCTTCTTCTTTTGCTTGTTCTTATCTGTATCAGCATACTATTCATTTTCTCTCTTTTCTATGCTTCCAATCACATCAGCATACCCAAATAGCAGACAGATTTGGGCCAAATCTTTCTCTCATCACTTATGGCTCAGTTACAGCCCTGGCAAAGGTTTTGTGGGCAAATGGAGCGTCTTGGATTATGGCATGTGCTGTGTGTGCCAGACCTGGAGCAACTGTCATGAGCTGGGCTTGATATGGTGGTTTGGGCCAGACTTGGGTCAGGTTGATTTGTCCCAGATTTGTTCCACAACACACCTGACATCTGGCCCACATAAGGTGGACTTGGGGCCTGAGTTGAGGCAGCCAAACGCACCCTGAGTCTGTGGTGCTGAGGACAAATGTGGACCGTAAGAGAACTGCAGATATAAAGACAAAATTAATCCTTTCTACTCCACAATTAATGGATGTTGTGCTCATGTTCTAAGAACTTATTCACTGACAAGCATTTAGAAGGCAGAATGCTATTAGGACGTCGGTTACCTTCAAGGTCATACAGCGCTAGTGTTAAACCAATGATATACACAGACAGCCCAAGAAAATGTTGTTTAATGAGCAGCTACATAAGAGTATGTGTTCAATTATTGGACTGCTTCAAAAAATTACAAACTAAAGAGATTGTAGAAATGATTGGAACTGAGCTAAGAACTGCCAAGCACATTATTAAACCTGGAAGAATGGTGGTAAACCAACATGGGGGAAGAAATGTGGACTGAATACCTTTATAATTATCTCCTTTGATGCTGCCACACTTAATACAAAATCTCAGCCAAAAATAAAAGGCAGCTCTGGACCTAAAACAATGCCACAACAAAAGAACACCTCAAACAAAGCTAAAGGAGGTCCAACAATGATATTTATTTTAAGAGAAGAAAAAAAAATAAAGTGTTAAAAAGGAACCTTCTTTGATGTGTACAAGAACCAATGATATTTTCACAGGGCAGAGGAAAGTCACTATTAACTAATTTGTTTGAAGAGTACTAACACATGTCTGTCCAGATAGTGCACTGGACTGAAAACAGTGAGCTGAAAAAACAGCTGGACATTTGGGTACAATATGTGAGAGGCATGAGGTGCAGGGAAGTGGCCATGGTAGTGAGAGATGAACAAAAAAAAAGTGAGAAAAAAAAACAGCACAGAATGGTTTTGTCTAAACAGTTTGAATGGAATTCTTTTGATAAATAACCTTGTATTTTAAGGACTGACTACCTAGTTTATAAAGAAATATTTTAGGACATATTCACTTTACAGTATCTTAATTAACTGCAACAAGCTTTAAGTAATACTTAAAAAATAAAATAAATAAATAAATAAAACAAGTAGTTAATGTACCTTTATTATTTTTAGACAGTCATAGTAAAGAACAAAAGGTACAGCTAATCCAGTATCCAGCATAGCTTCAGTTAATCCAATCAAAATCACTGTTTAACCTGCATGGTCAAATCACTAGAGACAGCTAGCAGCCTGAGGGCAGAGTGAGAACAGCATGTCTTGCTTTAAAATAAGGAAAACTGAAGAAGAAGAACAAGAACAAATATGAATAGATGGACCAGTTAATGTCCATTGTTTCTGCTGCCATTTCTAAACAAGTGTCTTATAACTGCCAAAAACATGAAGAATTGCTCACTGGTGTGTGTTTATGTGTTCACGTCCACGGATGGGTCAAATGCAGAGGAGCATTTTCTCTAAGAGGATTAATGTTTGTTTTTCTTCTTCTTCTTTAATCAAAATGTGAAGACAAAGCACAAATCTTGAGTTCTGGTCCTTTGCTGGGAAATTATATTAGCAACTGGGCCTCAAATTTAATTGAATAGACAGCTTCATAATAAAACTGGGGAGTTGTGGTGGGAAAAGTGGGGAAGACAAAAAGTTTTAGAAATGGCCACCAACATCATCATAAATCATTTTTGGTAAGATTCTCTATAAAGAAGCAACTAAAATCAAGCTGCTCTGAAAGAATTTTGTTTACATATTACCACTTTATTTATGCAGGAATTTGGGGGCAAATAATTTTGGCATGGCAACGTGCAGCCAACAGAATACACAAGAATGAGAACTTTATATGCCCTAGTTATAGGCGCATGTTCTTGAGGTAATGGCTCCATCGTGTGGTCACAGTTTAGAAGAACAAATATTAGCAGCTGTAAATAATTTAAGACGTTTCCAAACGAGGTGCTCCGTTTTCTTTTATTTAAAATTAATTTGTATTTAATTTATTTTCTTTAAATTGTTCACCATTTTACTGTAGAACATAAAGGAATTAAAAAGAGAGCAGAAGAACCATACAAACTACAGGTACTCTGCTTAGAGATGCAGGCTCTTCTAAAATGTTCGGTTCCACTTCATATTAAGAGTCTGTTAATAACTGTGTAGTGTACACATGAACATATGCAGCAACAATGTAACTACTGATGAATTAGTACCTGTTATAGATGGATTACAGTAGTAAAGCTTATATAGTGACATGTGTATCAACTTTAGTTTTGCCTTTTGTTATTATACAAGTGGTAACAGCATATTCTCTCTCAGTAGTATCATTGCTGTTGCATATGTTGTTCGTGTGTAGCTACACAGTTATTAGAGACATAATATAAAGTGGGACCAAATGTTGTGCAATTTTTACTGTTTGAAATTGTGAAGTAGCAGAATGACATGACGCACATGATTATACCAGGTGTCCCAAAAGTAAGGATATAGAAAAGAAGGTATACATCCATATAAAATGATAGTGATCCGATTTTAGAAACAAGATGCGGGGCAAGGGGGAACTATGGCCTAATAGGCTCTGCCTTTCCCTTACTTTGTGCCTAAAATTAAATAACTTTTTATACGGGTGTTTTCTCACTTTTTCGTTTCCTTACATTTTCGGACACCCACTAGTGTGTTCTCGTTTTCAGGGATGGAGCTAGGATTACTGATCATCCAGGGCTTAAGCCTCATACATTAACCCTGGAACTGCCAAACCAGCAATTATCTCTAGGTCTGGCACTGGTGTCAAACTGAAGTTACCATATAATTAGGACTCTGGGTTCTAATGAATAAAAGCATATTTTACAGTCAAAAATATATATTTACTGATCCAAAACTAAACCTTCAACATAGGAGGTTGAACTCACTAATGCTCTCATAGCCCTCACAGTAAATTTTAAGCACCTAGTGTTATGCCTGCCCAGAAGAACAGGGGGTGTTCCTGCAACCAAAAGCAACACACTACCATTTAATAGGCTTAATTACAGAGGAAATGTTGGATGAACATGTGTGAACACATTTTGCCCACATAGTAAACCTCACCAGTTAGCTTCCATCAGCCATAACCAGACAACCCTAGTTCAGCTCACTTCAGTTCAGAATGCTTCTCACTGATGGAACCAGGATGGAATCCAAACAGGATCCGTTACAACACAATGTATTATTCATTATAACTTTAAAGTTAGTGGAAGGAGTGTCATGCCTCGAGTTGCACCTGCTTGATTAAAACATACAAATACAAAATAAACTTGTAAATTCTACACTTAGTTTCACTCGAGTTCTACAGTTTACAAAGTACAAAGTTAAAAATAATAAAGGATGATTATAAATGTTGAACGCTAAAATTGCTGAAAGTTTGGCTGGTGATTTAGCTGCAACACTTGATTGTTAGTTTTCATGACCTGATTAAGTACTCCTGGGTCTCATAAGGCAGTGGAAATTTCCACTAAAAAGCAAACAATGAACAAAAGCATAATGATAGATATAATACTGATTGAAGTAATTTAAAGTAAAACAATATTGCATAAAGTGTAATCAGCTAAAAGTATAAAGAATAAACATTAATTCATAGAGAACATGTAGGGAATGTTACACAGTGTTGCCCTTGAGTACAATTTGTTCCACTTTGACAAAATATACATTCTTTAGATAAGGTTTAAAAAAGGATTAAAGAGTAATCTGCATTTTCTGTGAAGGTATCTCTTTACTTTTCCACATCAATACATCAGAAGGCCTGCTGTAAGGTGTATATATAAATGTATAAAGTACATTTTAATGAATTAAATCCCAATGTTTACCTTAAGTGTAAACATTGATTTAAATCCCTGGGTTTCATTGTTCTTCTGGAAGTGAGTTTGACTTTCTGTTGGCCTACAATGTATATTAAGCACATCGTGTTCCTACAGTACCCTTGCCTTTTCTCAAAAGAGAAATCGGCCTCTTTCTTCAATGATTCTTCTCACCGAGACAGCCGTTAGACTTACACGTAAATACTTTTTAATCAACTAATCGCTACTCTATCCATTCTAAAATGGCCACCTCTACTTTGCGGGGATTAACTGGACCCTAAACTTGCTCCTTTATGAACTACAAAGCAATATTTAGTGTTGTACATTACATATATTTTTATTTATTTATTTACAAATATGTGTCATATTTATTTATTTATAAAATTGTAGTTTTAAGAGGGGCATGTAGCGGCAGAGACGGAAAAAGCACGTGAAGTGCCGTTAACGTGAAACAGACCTGAGTAAAGAAGAACGTCACACTGAAGTCGTTATTTGAGGTGAGAAGGGATTCTGAACTTTAAACATTAAATCAGCCTTGTGTTCGGAGTATAGCGCCGCCCTCTCGCTGTCTCCACTCTGAAAGATTAGTAATCCATTCCTTCCCTCCTCTTTCTCACTCTCTCAGTTTATGGCGGCTCCAATGTACACCGCGAACAGAAATATGGCTGAGTCTTCCTTCTCCTCCAACAACCACAGGAAAATATATAGCTGTTTATGTTCTGACGAAGTCAAAGGAGAAGTTAAGGAGCTATCAGCGCTTGCTTTACCTGTGGTGAGTAGTCTGAACTGTTTTATGTGAAGTGAGGGTCTCTCTTCTCCCCTCACTGACACACACGTGCATGCATGTATTCCAAAATATGGGTGTATATACACACACTACTACAACATAAAATTATATACAATTTTCATGAATGTGTTTACAGTGATGAATAAATGGTATGTATTAGTGCATGAATATATGATTATAATGCTTAATTTGCATATGTTTAAGGAGCAATGGTCTTGGCAGTTTCCCTTTTTTAAATCTGTAGCAGCAGAGATTTAATTTCACATGTTCACTGTAATTCCAGAATGGCATGGCTTTCAGCCACAGTATTTCTGGTATTGAGCAGGCTTAACTCAATCTGTAGCTCTCCTGTACAAGGGCAGCTTTTAAAGGTCCTTCACAGGGCAACACACTCGCACCTACCAATGTGTGTTTTTGGAGTGTGAGAGGAAACCGGAGCACTCTGAGGAAACCCACACAGACACAGGGAGAACACACTAAACACTTCACAGAGTCACCCGGAGCAGGACTTGAACTCACAACCTCCAGGTCCCTTGAGCTGCGTGACTGAGACATTACCTGCTGCGCCACCGTGTCGCCCGTGATGTAATACAGTAGTTCTTTGAACAGATAGTCCCAAATGGTTATAATGAATATTCTGCAACACAATATTTTAAACTTTTCATTCATTCATTATCTATAACTGCTTATCCAGTTCAGGGTCACTGTGGGTCCAGAGTCTACCTGGAATCATTGGGCACAAGGCAGGAACACACCCTGGAGGGGGCATCAGTCCTTCACAGGGCAACACACACATTTGCGTCACCAATCCACCTACCAATGTGTGTTTTTGGACTGTGGGAGGAAACCGGAGCACCCGGAGGAAACCCATGCGGACATGGGGAGAACACACCAAACTCCTCACAAACAGTGAGGAGCGGGATTCGAACCCACAATCTCCAGGTCCCTGGAGCCGTGTGACTGCGACACTACCTGCTGCACCACCATGCCGCCCTATTTCAAACTCGATTCATTAAACATTTTATTCTATCGCACAAATAATGCATCAGTTATATGCAATATATGCTTTTTGCTTCTACTTAGGTATACTTATATGTCACATTCATTAGTGTATGAAATGACTGTCAACAAAAAGTTAAAAAGCTAGAAAGAGAAATCAGCACATGTAAAACTGTACATTGGAGTAGCACAGGACATTTATGGGAACAGTCTATTGGAATTATCAGTTGTAAATCTGGTGGAGCTATTCACATCCAAGACTGGCCATGACCCTTACTGAGTCTAGAAATACTGTTATTCAGACAGAGGCTCGTGAGTATCAACAGGTAGGAAGTGGAACTCATCTGAAGTCATTTGTGGTGCTAGTCCTGGTCTTACCTTCAGGAATGTGGTTGGCCAAGTTCAACATGGCAGGGACCGTTTTGGGTTCATCCTAATAATTCCTCAATGGCAAAAGGCAACATCAATTCAGCAGAACCAGGAGGAGCTGAGAAGACAGGAGGTGGCAGAGTAACACTTCAAGGCTGTCTCAGTGACAAGCAAGGCCATATACTAAATAGGAAAACCTTGAAAGAGTATGCAGTGTTGGCATGATATCTAAATAAAAAAGCCTGTAAGTCAAACAATTCCTACTTTGGGTACATTTGTTAAAATGTAACAATTGGACCAAAGAAATTAAGTGCATATGTGCAGATTTATTTTAATTTTAGTTCAATTTTTCCTCATTAAAACTCTCTAAAGACTTGGATCTCTCTAGAGCCTGTTTAAAGGTTTTGCACTGGCAAACCCCCTGACTTAAATTACCTTCTGAGACTCAAACTGGTGATTAGACTTTTTAAATAAACACCACTAATAATTGAGTAAATCTAAAATTCTGTCATGGCGTGTTGCAGTGTAACAAAGATTAAAATAAATACACCATGCACTTTAATTTACAGAAATAAAACTACACAAAAAATAACAAAATAAAAAAACAAGACAAATTCTAAACAGAAACTGGCAGACATTATACAACAATATAAGCAGAGAGAACCTAAAGTCACTGAGCTAAAACTAAAACAAGAACACATTAATCAAGAACTGACAAAGGGTGGAGTCTGACTAACCTAAGAACTAAAGGAGATACCTAGATTATAAAAGAAACTAGACTGGGACATAGGAGAATGACAGAGATAAATGCAGGAAATCACAATAGACATTTAGAGAGAGAAAAACTTACAGGAATCAAGAGAACCAAATCAGAGACCAAAACCTAACTAAGACGAACATAAAGGAACACAAACAGAAGGCCAAAAGTGTGACTAAGAATGTAACAAAGACCTCAAAATCTACAAAAAAAAAGAGAAAGCAGAGAGAGAGAACTCAGAGATCAGAATGAACCAAAAACAACACGAGAGGAAACAAACCCAGAACAAATTAATACTAAAACAAGCATGGGGAGGGGTCAACTGTGGCAGTTTGAAAACATTCATAATACATTAAGAATTATTTGATTAACTAAAACTAAACATTCATTCATTGTCTGTAACCGTTTATCCAGTTCAGGGTTGTGGTGGGTTTGGAGCCTAGCCAGAATCATTGGGCGCAAGGCAGGAACACACTCTGGAGGGGGCGCCAGTCCTTCACAGGGTGACACACAATCACACCTATGGAGACTTTGGAGTCGCCAATCCACCTAGCCACATGTGTTATTGGAGTGTGGGAGGAAACCGGAGCACCTGGAGGAAACCCACGCGGACACGGGGAGAACACACCAACTCCTCACAGACAGTCACACAGAGCAGGACTTGAAGCCTCAACCTCCAGGTCCCTGGAGCTGTGTGACTGCGACACTACCTGCTGCACCACCGTGTCGCCTGAAATGAAAAATTACAAAATTATATATAAATGGGTGATGATATTCCAAGTTTTGTCTCTTGTTTTTGGCACATGTTTAATCCACATTTTTTGAGGATACTTAATATTTAACCCATATCTTAATTTTTCCATTACTTAACTGTAAACTAATCATGCTGTGTCTAAATGGAATCAACCTTTCTTTTTTGTTTCCCCAGTTTTTGTCGTATATTATGGTCTATTTGATCAGTTTTGTCAGTACCGTGTTCTGTGGTCATCTGGGGAGTACAGAGCTGGATGGAGTAGCTCTGGCTATAGCTGTGAGTAGTCTAGGCTTTTTTTCAACTTGACATACACTTCTGAGGCTTTAGACAATGATTGACTGTAAGGGATTAACAGGAGGTTAATCCAAACCCATGGTTTATGTCAGTGATGTTCCTTATGATTATGTTGACAGATTATCAATGTTTCAAGTGTTGCGGTTGGCTATGGCTTGGCATCTGCCTGTGACACGTTAATATCTCAAGTAAGGTTCACACACACACACAAAGACACAAATGTACACACAGTTATTAAAGGAACAGTCCAATATTTACTTCAACAGATATTTTAAACTGTATAATTTATCAGTTTATTATCAATTTATTTCTATTTATCAATGTTTGTGACAGCTTTCCATAGGCATCTAAATTGCTTTTAAACCATTTGATATATTGAAGGCATAGCACATAAGATTACATAACATAAATGGGAAGTGAAAGTGAAATCAGTCAAATTGTAATTTACATTGGGTGGAACAACTTTCTTGAGAAAAAGGTCACTGTAAGGATCCTGGAAATCCTAGATATATCACTGACTGCAAATAAGAGCAATAGTCTCATCAAGCTGCAGTTACAGTATACATTATTATTAATTATAGCCCATCAGGTTGCAATGCATACGTCATTTTACCTCTTTCATCCTGTTCATCCTGGTCAGGTCACCCAGTGTACCACCAATGAACAGGTATATTTTGGCTGGGGGATAATACTAAATGTTTCTAATTGTCAGAAGTGCAGCTATGGTCTACTGGTTGGAAAGCTGCTGGTTCTGTGTGTGGTCACTGCCACAGATGGGTTAAATGTGGAAGAATATAATTTAACCTGTATTATCAATATTGATTTATTTTAATTCATCTTCCAGTCCTAATGTTTTACATTCAAAATAAAAATATATTTCCTTGATCCTGTTCTTTTATCCTAACAGACCTTTGGGAGTGGTAACCTGCAGCGGGTTGGTGTTATTGTGCAGAGAGGACTTATTATTTTACTGTTAGCATGTTTCCCATGCTGGGCCATTTTAATCAATACGGAGTCAATACTACTGATGGTGAAACAAAACCCTGAGGTTGCCAAGTAGGTACAAGAAAGACAATAATGAACTTTGAAACTGACAATATTACCTATTTTAATATGTTTTATAGCACATTGGGAACACATTGCACCCTCTAAGCTTAATCCTGGTAATAAATTTCTGGTAACTTTGTGGGTGTTAATATAAAACTTAATTATAATTGTATACATAGTGGACATTTCTCTAAAACCAGTGGTACGTTTTGGAATTGTAACTGTGGTAACTGCTTTAAACGTAACCTAGTTCACTTTAATGGTGCACTTGTCTTTTGTGTTTTACATGTTTTTAAAGAAGGATCATTAGTAAACATGGTCATTGTGTTCTTACCTCTCTGTTAATACCTGTAAAGTTTCATAATAAATTCATCATAGAATTTATTTTTAGGAAAAATCATTTCATATTGATGCCACAATCTCAAATTACCAAGTGTGTAGTAAAACAGAGTGGATAACACCTTTGTCTACCACATGATAGGTTATAGATTCATATACTCATTGAGGTATGAGTGGCCCTGATATAAATTAAAGGTCCCTGAGCTCTTAATTCTACATTCTCTACTGTTTTAGGTTGTTCAATGAACACAGATGAGAATTTGAATCAGCAATAAATGGATTGTGATTACATATTTTCTACCAGGGAAGTCAATATATTTAAACAAGTGTATGTGCCACTTTGTGTATAGCTGAGATTCCATTAACATAACTGTGGTTCTCTGTTTCAGGCTGTCTCAGATGTATGTGAAGATATTTATGCCAGCTCTTCCAGTATGTGTCTATAAATATATTATATGCACCAATCAACAATAACGCAATAACCTTCTTGTTTCTGCACTCAGTTTCCATTCTCTCAGCTCCACTGACCAAACAGCACTACATAATTGTTCTAAAGTTACACATGGTTATCCATCTGTTGTGCTTCAGACTTTGTTTTCTGTCTTTTAATGGTCAGGACCACCACAGGGCAGATTTGGATGGTGGATCATTCTCAGTGCTGCAGTGACATTGACGTGGTGGTGATGTGTTAGTTAGTGTTACACAGCAGTGCTGCTAGTGTTTTAAGAACACTTAGTGTCAGTGCTGGACTGAGAATAGTCCTCCACCAACCAAAACCATGCAGCCGACAGCGTCCTGTGAGCAGCATCTAGTGTCCACTGATGAAGGACTAAAGGACAATAAACACGACCTGTACAGCAACAGATGATGCCAGCAACATTGCCAGTGACACTTCAGTGCTGAGAATGATCTACTGCCCAAATCATACCTGCTCTGAAGTGATTCTGACTATTGGAAAGACAGAGTGAACCTGAGTAAATAATGTATGCAAATCAACAGATGGACCTGTAACTGTTACTGCAACTGGCCTGGAACTGTAGAACAACAAATTGCTTCTTTATGGTCAGTGGAGCTGAGACAATGGAAAATTAGTGTAGAAACAAAGTGATAATCTTATGGTGAATATCATTTAGGTTACACAGCATTTTCTATATTTTATAAATATTTTATAAATATTAGGATGTGGGTTATTTTACTACATTACATTTCTTCATAGTTATATACAGGGTGGGCCATTTATATGGATACACCTTAATGAAATGGGAATGGTTGGTGATATTAACTTCCTGTTTGTGGCACATTAGCATATGGGAGGGGGGAAAATTTTCAAGATGGGTGGTGACCATGGTGGACATTTTGGATCCAACTTTTGTTTTTTCAATGGGAAGAGGGTCATGTGACACATCAAACTTATTGGGAATTTCATAAGAAATACGTAATTACATTTTAACGTAACTTTATTCTTTCATGAGTTATTTACAAGTTTCTGACCACTTATAAAATGTGTTCAAAGTGCTGCCCATTGTGTTGAATTGTCAATGCAACCCTCTTCTCCCACTCTTCACACACTGATAGCAACACCGCAGGAGAAATGCTAGCACAGGTTTCCAGTATCCGTAGTTTGTGTGTGTGTGTGGAGAGTCTCTCATTTCAGAGCCTGGAGTTGAGGGATTATGTATTTGAATATAATGTATACACAACAATATTGTTTGATAATAGTTCTTGTGCTCAGAATAAAGGTATTAGACACAATAAAAAAAAGAATGTTGGAAGTTATTTTTGCAAATTACTCCACAAAGGTAGGATTTCAGATCATTATAAATGTAGATTCTAAATTATTTTGTTCTATTTTTATAGGCACTATTCCTATTCATCATTGAGTCAACATATCTACAGAATCAAGTAAGAGAAAAAAGTCTGTGTATTTTAAAATACATTTTTAAATTGATATTAATGAGGCATCTCTTTGTAGGGAATCATTTGGCCTTTGGTGATCACTGGTGGTATTGCAAATGTGCTAAATGCCTTGAGCAACTATATTTTCCTGTTCATTTTGGACCTTGGGGTTACGTGAGTACAATCAAAATTCACAATTTTGTTATTTAGCCAACACTTTGCTTTGGTCCAAAACAACTTGCAAGTGGCAAAAGCAGCTTTACGTACTCAAAGTTTGGGCGACCGACACCACTGAATCAAACCCATGATCTTTTAAGGCAAAGTCAAATTGGCAAGATGTCTAATGACACATACAAATATGTCAGTGGCAAAATATATTTGAAAATATATTTAAAAATAGAATATTGTAGCTTGAAAACACTACTAATTTAACTTTTTAATTTACAGTGGATCAGCTGCAGCCAATACTGTCTCACAGTATTTGATGGCTATTGTACTCTCCATCTACATCCGCTGTAGAGGTCTACATAAGGATACTTGGCATGGTAGGCACAGATAAAAAAGTGCTAATATCAGTGGCCAGTGTCCGCATATATGTTTGGTCAGTTTAGGTAATATAGTGTGAGTTCAGCTAAACTGGGTCATTCTCTTGAAATTTCAGGTTGTATTGCTTTTTAAGCAGAAATTAAGCAGATGTAACTGTAGATAATTACGTCAAGGGTGCTAGCCATTCATTATTGGTTTACATTGGCCTGGAACTGCTATATTAGTTGGTGTCATATTTTGTGATGGTTGTGGTCTGTTCCTATCAAGTAGTATTACTCTCTCTCATATATATACACACACACACACACAAAAACCTGATTCCAAAAAAGTTGGGACACTAAACAAATTGTGAATAAAAACTGAATGCAATAATGTGGAGGTACCAACATCTAATATTTTATTCAGAATAGAACACAAATCACAGATCAAAAGTTTAAACTGAGAGAATGTATCATTTTAAGGGAAAAATATGTTGTTTCAAAATTTCATGGCGTCAACAATTTTTTTAACACTGTGTGGCATCCCCCCTTCTTCTTACAACACTCAACAGACGTCTGGGGACAGAGGAGACCAGTTTCTCAAGTTTAGAAATAGGAATGCTCTCCCATTCATGTCTAATACAGGCATCAATTGTCTTGGGCCTTCTTTGTCGCACCTTCCTCTTTATGATGCACCTAATGTTCTCTATAGGTGAAAGATGTGGACTGCAGGCTGTCCATTTCAGTACCCGGATCCTTCTCCTACGTAGCCATGATGTTGTGATTGCTGCAGAATGTGGTCTGGCATTATCTTGTTGAGAAATGCAGGGTCTTCCCTGAAAGAGATGACGTCTAGATGGGAGCATATGTTGTTCTAGAACCTGAACATAGTTCTCTGCATTAATGGTGCCTTTCCAGACATGCAAGCTGCCCATGCCACAAGCACTCATGCAACCCCATACCATCAGTGGTGCAGGCTTCTGAACGGAGCAGTGATAACAACTTGGGTTATCCTTGTCCTCTCTGGTTCCGGATGACATGGCGTCCCAGTGTTCCATATAGAACTTCAAATCGTGACTCATCTGACCACAGAACAGTCTTCCGTTTGCCACACTCCATTTTAAAAGACCCCTGGCCCAGTGCAAATGTCTGAGCTTGTGGAGCTTGCTTAGAAACGGCTTCCTCTTTGCACTGTAGAGTTTCAGCTGGCAACGGCGGCTGGCACGGTGGATTGTGTTCACTGACAATGTTTTCTGGAAGTATTCCTGAGCCCATTCTGTTATTTCCTTGACAGTGGCATTCCTGTTTGAGGTGCAGTGACGTTTAAGGGCCCGGAGATCACGAGCATCCAGTAGAGTTTTACGGCCTTGACCCTTACACACAGCAATTGTTCCAGATTCTCTGAAACTTTTGATGATGTTATGCACGATGATAACTTAAAAGTCTTCGCTATTTAACACTGGGTAACACCATTCTGGTATCGCTGCACTATCTTTCTGCACAACAATGGTGGAATAGGTGATCCTCTTACCATCTTGGCTTCAGAGAGACACTGACACTGAGAAGTTCTTTTTATACCCAATCATGTTGTCAGTTGACCTATTTAGTGTTAACTGGTCTTCCAGCTGTTCGATATATGCTCAATATCCTTTTTCCAGCCACTTATTGCTACTTGTCCCAACTTTTTTGGAATCCGGTTTGTGTGTGTGTGTATATATATATATATATGCCTTTATGCACCTCATAATATGTATAAACATATAACTTTCTGTGTCTTTTCTCTTCCTCTCATGTTTCTCCTCCTGTTCAGGCTGGACCATGGAGTGCCTTCAAGAGTGGGACACCTTCTTCCATTTAGCTATTCCAGGCATGCTGATGCTGTGTGCAGAGTGGTGGACCTATGAGCTGGGGGCATTTTTGGCAGGTTAGGCTTCATTCCTCATGAATGAGATTAATGGGGTTTTTGAAGGATAATGGTTATTTTTTGGCATTGTGTCCTAGCCATGTGCCAAGCTTGTTTACTTTGCATTTGTATTTTGTAATTCATACTAAACTGCTAATATTACTGGATGTTTTATATTTCACGGCAGGTTTGATAAGTCCTGTAGAGCTGGGAGCCCAGTCAATTATTTATGAACTGGCAAATGTTGCATATATGGTAATTATATCTATATATATATATATATATATATATTTATATATATATATCATAGCTCACTCACTCAAGCGTTCTCATTTGTCTTAACAATCTCAACAAGCTTGTGAACATAAAGAGGTGTGTGAAGATTATATGAAGATTAGATAACAGTCTGTTCAAGGGTTAATACAGAGCTGTAAAATGTCCTCCTTTCAGTTCCCTATAGGCTTCAGTGTGGCTGGCTGTGTCAGAGTGGGCAATGCCATGGGGGCTGGAAACACTGCACAAGCCAAGCTATCTGCCAAGCTTGCCATTGCCTGTGCAGGTATGTCTGAGATAAAAATATGATTATCAAATAATGTGAAATGTTATTTAAGGCTGAGTGGGTAGTTGTATACTTCTGTTAGGTTCTTTTCAGTTGCTTAGTGAATCACTAAATACTTGTGACTGACCTCTGCTCATTTGGCACATTTGTAATTTCCCTCACATTGTTGAATTAAGCTCAGCCAGTTATACTGATATTCTAAGAAACGTGAACGTGCTTGGCTCATGAACGTGTTTCACAGTCTCCGTTGCAGTGTGCTTGGCAATCATTGTCGGTACTACCAAAGATGTCATTTCTTACATCTTCTCAAATGATGAGTAAGTTCTTCAATGCATAATTGTAGTTTATCTCTATTTCTCAGACTGCTCATGTATAACTTTAGAAAATATGACATCAGCCCAGTATATTTCTTTATGAACTGCTTTATGAGCCCATGTAATATTTTACATATTAGCTTAGATATGCTGTCTACTGATGTTTACATGAAAGTTCTTTGAGTTTGGAGAACAATTAACATAAAAATACTATATAAGAACTGTTATTAATAAACCTGCTGTAAATAACCTAAATACAAGTGCTTAGAATATTGTTCCCCTGTTCCCTCAGACAGATAAGAGCAAGGGTTGCCAAAGTAATGGTCCTTTATGCTCCATTCCATCTCATGGATGCAACAGCGGTGAGACTTTAAAGTCTTAATTTTATCCATATTTTATATATTCTTAGAGTATTTATATACTGTCTGACACCTTAATAGCAAGCATATTTAAAATTTCCTGACAACTTAAGTTTGAGGCGTCTTATTTAGGTGTCTGAGTTTTCACAGTGAGTATAAGCACACTTCATTTGCTATCTATACTAGTGCCAAATGAATTAAGCAGATGTTTTTTTTGCTGATGAGCTATGTTTACTATAATTATATTATATATCCCCATCATTTTAACAGAGCATACTAAAAATACACCAGTGACATTTATTTAAGTAATTATTTATTAAGTAATAAAAGCATGGAGTACGGGTTAACACTCTGCAACATTTTACAGGCTTCTGCTGGGAGCATTGTTAGAGGCTTGGGAAAGCAGAAGCTTGGGGCAGTCGGAAACATGTTTGGATACTATGCTGTAGGCTTTCCCATCGGAGTGTCTCTAATGTTTGCTGCTAAGATGGGGATTTTTGGTAGGAAAACCCCCTCTGTTTTTGGCTCTCTCCCTTCTTTTGTCTTCTCTTGTACCCTTCTCCTTATGTAATCTTGTTCCTCTTCTCTGTTGTAGGCCTTTGGACTGGTCTTTTAATTTGTGTGTTCTTTCAGTCCGTCTTTTTCCTAATTCTTCTTGTGAGGCTGAACTGGGAAAAAGCCACAGAGGAGGTGAGCACTTCATATTAAAGTGTATTCTTATCAAAAACAGGCTTAACTCTGTTACTCTGACCTCTCAAGTAAAAGATCTTAAAGTCTTGATCTGATCACAGGCCCAGATCAGAGCTGGAGTACACACAGCTGGCAAAGATAATGGTAAGAACCTGTTTGACATTTTTACAGATCACTCAAACTGTCTGAGACTGCATAACGTTGCAAGGGTTCTCTGTTGATACACACAGAACATGAAGATGTGGAGCCTGACGAAGGAGGTGCAGACACAGACATTTTGGCGCAGAAGTCATCTGTCAGTACACTGGGGAAACCATTGTCATTAGGGACCTTAGTGCTTCGCCGTGGTCTCACTTTAGCAGCCATGCTCATAATTCTGGCTGGGGGGCTTGTCATAAATGTTATTCTAAACAGGTAGAAACACAAATGGACACAAAAGACTCAGGAGAATATGACCCATGTAGTGGGTTGCTCTAAACATCTGAAATGTATCAACCCTTCAGATGGAATCCTTCTATTTATGAATAGAGATGTTAAAATGCTTTAATAGTTATGAATCCATCCAAATGTGCAATGAAGTATCCTGCCAGACCTGAGTTTACAATCAATTAGAAGCCATGTCCAGTTTTATAGTACTGGACTATTTATTATATTGGGTTAAATTTTGTAAACTGACAAACAATTTAGACTAAATTTATTTCACCAGATCACATGCACTTTATCATGAAGCACAGTGATACCAACTAGTGCCTCATTGGAAGACTGTGTACAGCTAAATGTATAAATCCTTATCCTTTCAATATATTGTGCTAAACACACTTAGTGTACAATAAACTAAGTCAGTAAAGATTTACATCACTTTGAAAGTGATCCAGTCTTGTGCTACATCAGGCTCAAAAAGATAATGTTTGTGTGGTAAATGGAGAAGGTAAAGTTGTGTTCTCCCAGTCCAAAGTGCTGTTGGTAGCAGAAGCCACCTCAGGCAGAGGCAGGATGAGATGGGCAGCTGTCCCAGAAGCAAGGACAAGAACAGCAGCCAGAGTGGTCAGGCCTCTCCTAATGATGAGCTGAGAAGTGGAGAGTGGTGCTTCATTTTTGTCTTCTTCCTGACCCATACTTTCTTGAGTATCTGCATTTCTCGTCTCCTCATCCTGTCCAAAGGAGCTCACAATTCGGTAGCCATTCCCGTTCTGAATCAGAAAAGCACAATACATTTTTTTTAAGTTTGTAAAAGTGGTAAACTACACATTTCTGCCATTTTCATTACATTGTTTATGGTAGAAAACAATACATGAATATATGAAGATATTTTATTTAACAAAACATTGTAAAGTTGATGCTACATAGTATTGTACAGATGCAACACAAAAAATACAACCATTTAAAATTTGTTTTTTAAATGTAAAACCTAATGGAACGGATTATACTGACTCATAGTTAAGGTGCTAACTCTCATAAACATGCTCTATGAAGGTGCGCTGATGTGCTTTACATAGGTGATACTTTGTGTCTCTGTTATTGTAATCATTTAGGTTTTGGTGTTAGAGATGTTTGCTTTTATTACTCTGTAAATGTGGGTAAGTGTGTGATGTTCTATGATGCACTGGTGCCCTGTCCATGGTGTGTTCCTGCCATGTGCCTAATGATTCCTGAACAGGATTAAGAAGTTATGTAAATTGAATAAATGTAATATTATGGTGTTGAAAAAAACATTACTAACTGATGTTGTCATGGTTTTCATTATGTGTGGGTAAATTATGAGCAAATAAATCTGTAAAATGTGCATTTGAATATTTGAAATATGTGCATTTACAATATGCAAATACATTAATTTATAAGTAAATAAAGTTGAGCCTGAGGAATGTCTGCACAGTTTTACATCAACTGTGTTTTCAATTTCACTTGTTAATGACTTGGGAAATGAGGAAACAAATTATTAAATTTTTTTGTTAAATACAAGACTTTAGTCTGTGGTCATTGTTGTCTGATTATCCTCTGCAACAAAGGAGACAGATCTGGACTGCTGACATGCCAATTATTCTACGCTGTTGTATCACATGTAGAATGTCTCAAATAACCATGGATTTCATCTGAAACAACAGTTCCTGAAAGGCAACATGTATCCCTCTATTATCCCATGATATACCTCTATGTCAAAGGCCTGAAATGTGAAGGAGAGCTGTGCAAATGATGTATTAAACAAAAATCCACAAAAATGGTTTCTCATGGAATGGGGACTGATGCATCCCATAACATGACAGGTGCTGGCTTTGCACTTTTCATTGATTGTACCTTTCTTATTTGGAACAGAAAACTCAACTTTTGTTTTCCCACAACAAGTTGAAACATGGACTCGTGACCACAGCCCTGGGGCCCTGAGTATTTTGCAGCATTTCTATATGGTGGATGTATGACTTTTACTCTGCATAGCAATGTTATGTAACATTTATTGATGCAGGAGCAGACTGTGTTCAGTAACAATGGTTTTCTGAGGTACTCCCTAGTCCAGATGAATAAATTTATCACAATAACAAGAAATGCAATTTGAAGGCTTGAAGGATACACACTCAAAAATGATTAACAGCCTTGCCCTAGTATTTTCCAATGTGTGGGGCAGAGTTATTGCTAGAAATGACAAGTTTTAAAATAAATTCAATGGTGTCTGGAAGCAAAAGACCTGTACATGTGTGTCAGATTGGGGGGCTTGTATATATTCCTATCTACACATAATATAATGTGTGCATTATATTAATTATTATAACACACAGGATAAGATGTAAAATATCCTTTGCCAACCCATTAGAGATTCACACAGGGCCCACCCCACTCTCTTCCTACCTGCAGCCACAAAATTCTGTTGGAAATTTGGCAGGAATACACACTGGAGGGGGCGCCAGTCGTTCACAATGCAGCACACACATACACACACATTTGGGCACTTTTGAGTCGCCAATCCACCTACCAAAGTGTGTTTTTGGACTGTGGGAGGAAACCCACTCGGACTTGGTGCATAGTATTGAGCAGGCTTAACTCAATCTGTAGCTCTTCTGTACAATGGTCATACATTAAAGTTCATCAGGGCAGCTTTTAAAGGTCCTTCACAGGGCAACACACACACACACACACACCTACAAATGTGTGTTTTTGGACCATGGGAGGAAACCGGAGCACTCTGAGGAAACCCATACAGACACAGGGAGAACACACTAAACTCCTCACAGACAGTCACCCGGAGCAGGACTCGAAACCACAACTTCCAGGTCCCTGGAGCTGTGCAACTGCGACACTACCTGCTGCACCACCCTATAGACTATTCATTCATTATCTGTAACCACTTATAGTCTAAAAGTAGACTATGTTTTTATAAAAAAAAAATTAAAACTGTACTTCACCCAGAAATGTTGTAATGTTGTAAATGTAGTATTAATATATTTTATACAGGCAATTTCTGAATTAATACAGTCAACAGAAACATACCTCTCCATTAGTTGCTGCAACAAAAAAGCTATCAGAGAGTCTGTGGCTGGATCTGAAGTCTCTGCGTGTTTTATTCTTCTCCATTCCAGCACGCTCAATAGCCTTCAAGAGGGATATTCAGTATTAAATATTATCTGGCTATTCATGAATTTGAACAAAGGTAAGCGATAGAGACTTGACTGGATATACCTGCTCTGTCATCTTCTTCCAGTTTAGTTTCAAGATGAAGACAATGAAAAAGATTGAGAGCAAGAATACTGCAACAAGGAGGCCCAACCAAAAGCCTGTAAATAGAGACAAGAGAGGAGTTGCTGGAATAATTTTGCTAAAAACAGTGAAATGTAATACCTGACCGTATAGAGGGGTAGTCTGAGAAATATCTCTTAAGAAAATTATTCACTGTAGTTTAAAGTGTATCGCCAGTAAATGGATGAAATCAGACTCACCCCCCGCCCCCCCCCCCCCCCCCCCACCATATAACTTATGGGGAGCAAATAACATACTCATTAAGGCTCCAAAAAAGGATATTTACTAAGCGACGGAGTCCTGTCAGAGATTTATTAATACAGTGAGATTGTGAGATTTAATCTCTATGTAATCAACACATGCAAGTACATTCTTCGTTTGTCATACTATTGTTTTTCTTTTAATATCTTTCAATTTCTAATTTGTTTTGATATATCTTAAAATGTAACCGTGGCTTGCGTGATTATACTTAAGATGGAGTGGATCTCTACTTTAAGATTATCAATGTAATTGTCCTTTTCTTGTTCTTATTATATTATTATTCATATCTTTCTACCTTTATTTAAAATATATAATGTATATAATATATAATGAATATATTATATGAGAAACAGGAAAAAGAGTGTATGAAGATACTTTGTAATAGGGATTAATACACAATAAAATTTAAGTTAAAAAAAGAAACAACTGTGAAATGCTGCTAATTGCTTATTCAAACAAATATCACAAACACGTGGTCATAAAATAAAAACAAAAAACAAACCAGCAACGTGTAGATCAGCTGGAAAGGTCAGGGCAATGCTGAGTGGAAGTCCAATGCAATAGTAACCAAACAGGTTTGCAGCAGCGGCAATCTTCTGCTGCCCTGTGCCCAGAACAATACCCATGCCGGCACACTAGAAAAATAACAACCACAAACTCCTGTAAATACATAATCCTGGCTGTTGAATGGCCACATCATTGAAAATTAACCGTAAAGCTGTAAAACTGTACAGAAAAGCAAGCTTGTAATCATGGCTTTGTTTTAGGTTTGTATTTTATCGAATGTCTTAGAAAAGATAACTTTACCATTCAGAAACATTCATGTTGGAAAATCTGCATCTACACATCAGGTGAGACTTTAATATTGTATTTGATTTCTTAATAACACAAGTATATGCAATAGCATAAGGTGTTATTTTAAGATATCACTGTACAATATTGGGCAAGTTACTGAGAATGTGGGATATATTTTCTTTCTTTTCTTATTCCAGTAAAAATGCTTTAAAGAAGGTTAAGAATATTTTTCCTTGCCCTGTGATGTTGTCATTTTGGAGATATGTGGTTTTCACTGGACAGTGATGATATAAAGAGGCCCTTTACTGTTACAGATAAGAACTGTGGTGTTAAAGACATAGTGTGCTCATACTAAACATTACTCTGCTCAAACCTTTAGCGGTCCTGACTCCACTTTCACAAAATGTTCTACAAAATGTTAACTCACCAATAGTCCATTAAAGAACTGAAGAGGGCAGTAGATTGTCATAATTTCAGAGACCAACTCGGCTATGCTCCTGAAAGTGACAGCAAAAATGAATAAACTGTTCATATATCAGGTGTTTGATGTTATTTACACATTATGTGTCTTTTATCTGGTTGATATTACTAGTTTTACAAGGACTTACTCATCGGAAGAGAACATATAGCCAATGACTGTTTTTGTTGAGCCAAGCACAATACCCTGCAGGATCGCCAACACAGCTGAAAATGGTAATTATGATGGGATCATTTAAAACTGAGACTATAACCAATGGTTTAAGGATGAAATAAAATAATAAATGTTATTTATAACATTTTCACCTGCACAAATGAGCGAAACCTTGCTAGATAGGATGGCCCCAGCTGTGTCTCCAGCACCTAGTGCATTACCCACACGCACACAAGCTGCTCCTTGCAAACCCAATGGTATCTGTATACATATCACAATCAGAAAAAACATACACAAACTATAAACAAAAAAAAGTATATGGATGAATCAAATCAGGTCATAGCAGCAATCAGGTAACCTGTCAGGACAACTTTGTATATGTGCATATAGAAACATTACCTCTGTCTGTAAAAGCTCCCTCACTAATAAATGCTTTAACAATGGTACTCATTGGCCCTAGTCAGTGGTGTAAAGGATCACAAGACTCATGGTTCAGCTGGGATCCCAGGTTTTGAGACATGGATTGGATCGTATTTAGGATCACAAAAAAGGAAATAGGGAGCTGAATGAAAAACAGCAGTTTTCTGTTGAAAATATTGTAGCGAGCATTAAAGAAGAGGTCAGAATGGGCATGACCCCATACTGGGAACCTCACCATCACACACATTACACATTCAAATGCAGTGACAAGCTGAACTAACAGGCTGCCTTTTTAAAGCTAAGAGCACTCATCTTTCCTAACACTGCAGTGAATATATGAACAGTGAACCCCCTAAAAGTTCATGGCACTTTACAGTACTTTACAGGACACTACAGTACGTTGTGATATTGCTTTGTTTGTAACAGTGACTTTTTTAATGAGGTCTGTTTGTGAGTTAGATGTTAAGAGGAGCGATTGCTGTTTAATTTTCCATTACGTTACACATTAAAATAAAGCTGCTTTTCGCTCTGAAGTTGATTTACTCAAGATTCCTCCTCTTTACTTAGAGACTCCATCTCCTCCCTCCCCTCACATGTGTATCCTGAACCGTATATATCACAAATTATCCATGATCTGTTACAACAGTAGCCCTAGCTAATAATTACCCCAGTGAACTTCACTAATGTTTTACACAAAAGTAAATGAATACTGTGAGAAATGTAAAAGATTTATTCATTACCATATAATTTATATAAGCCAGCATTATGACCACATGTTGTGCAGCCAGCTCCACTTCTGACAACATTCCTGTAAGAAAGAAGAGCAAACTAATTTTATGGCCATGAAATAAATGCATATATTTTTACATTTATATATATATATATATATCACAACTGACAGAATAATCTTTACTTCCATGTAAATTGTTGGTAGTATTAATCCTCATTCAGTACTGAATGTGAATTGAAATTCTTAACTTACTGTAAAAATAAATATTTAAAAATGTAATTCAATTAAACAATAAAAAGATATATTATATCTTCTATTTCTATATCATATATAAATGAATAGCCAAGGAAAAAACCTGCTAAGAAACCCCCAACCTCGTATATCCACCATTCAAAGCATGTCATTAGTGTGCTAGGAAGAGCTAACTTCATGTAGGCCCCCCAGTCTTGCAGTGATTCTGATGACCAGCCTGTACGGATAAGAAAGCACTGTGTAAACACAGGTTTAAAAAATGTTTACTGGTAATTTTTCTCTGTACACTTACTAGGGTTTGCATTCAACTGCAGCAAGAGGAAAGATGAATGAAAAAATTAGCATCAAAATACATGAAGATATTTTCATGATATATATACAATAATACAAATTATACATATAAAAATTATTAGTGTAGGATTATATAATGAAGGGCGGCACAGTGGCGCAGCAAGTAGTGTCGCAGTCACACAGCTCCAGGGACCTGGAGGTTGTGGGTTCAAGTACCGCTCTGAGTGACTGTCTGTGAGGAGTTTGGTGTGTTCTCCCCGTGTCTGCGTGGGTTTCCTCCGGGTGCTCCGGTTTCCTTCCACAGTCCAAAAACACACGTTGTTAGGTGGATTGGGGACTCAAAAATGTGTTGCCCTGTGAAGGTCTGGCGCCCCCTTCAGGGTGTGTTTTCGCCCTGCGTCCAGTGATTCCGAGTAGGCTCCAGACCTACTGCAACCCTGAACTGGATAAGCGGTTACAGAGAATGAATAACTGAATGAATAATTATATAATGTTACGTATAAAAAGATTTTTTAATCCAGCTACAAAGCAAATTTATTTTAGGAACAAAATAAAAAAAATCGTAGGGAGAACAGTATAAGCTCATTATATTTACACCCATCAGCCAACCACCAATAGTGACAGTCATGGCTTGTTAGTGTGTTTCACTGGTATGAGTGAATTACACACAGAAGTGCTGCTGAAGTTCTGAAGCACAGTGCCCATACTCTATAAAATCTAAGCCCCCTTTTTACCCTACTCTTCCGTGGTTAAAAGTCACACAGGGCACCCCAAAAAATACCAGTTCTGTGGTGGTCCTGTGGGGTCCTGACCATTGAAGACCAAAGTAAAAGAGGGCTAATAATGTATGCAAAGCAACAAAAGTTCTCAACATCAATAACATTTCATTACCACCAAAAATGCATGCTATATTAATCTCTTGCATAATAAGCAGATGATCAGGTTGTTCTATTGTGCATATATATATATATATATATATATATATATATATATATATATATATATATAATGGTATACAATGTAAATTTAAAATACAACTCACCTCCCCAAGTCTTTACGTGGAGTTTCTTTAAACGAATATAAGCAAATATAGCAAAGCAGTTGAAAATTTGAGCAAAACTGTTGGCTGCTGCAGATCCACTAATAAAACATCAAAAAGAATAAAAAGATGACAATGAGTGTCTATTCGAGACCACTCTGGAGCTTTAAAAAATGATACATAGTACACTCACTGTACTCCAAGATCCCACCAAAAAAGTAAAACGTAGTTAGCTAGTGCATTCACGATATTGGCCAATGCACATGCATACATCTGAGGTATAATCACACCCTGCAAACAGTTGTATTGTAGTCAATAAAAATAGAATTAAACAATACATCAAATAATCAGTTTATCATCTTAATTCATTACTACAGCCTATGTCACCCAACACACCTGATTTTGCAGGTAAGACAGCTGTAGCTGGTACAAAAACATGGCCTTTATACAGAAAAACAAAAAAATCATGAGAAAACAATTATTTGTTCACTCATATAATATATCATTTGGGAAATATAATGCAGTAAAACTTTGACCTTACTGGAACAGCAGGAAGGTAAGCAATAACATAAATCTGTGCTATCCTGAAAGAAACAAGACACAAACAATTGCTTGGATTGCACTTTTAAGCTGCATATTTAATTTGGTATGTATAGTGAAGCTCAACATATATCTATATTTCTACAGGTATCAGAAAAGATGATGAAGATGTTATGCTTTGACTGTTATGAACAACTGATACAGATTCATACAGTTTTTTTAATCAGTTAAAAATACAGAGATCCATGGTGGCTTTTTGTAAACTGTTATAGACAGCAAAAATGAGCTCAGAATCCTATGATTAAAAACATTTACAGCCATGTCTTATAAAGCTTATAACTGTCACCTGGCCACCTCAGTGTCCTGTCCCAGCAGGAGGAGGATGGGCTCTGTATTGATGAGCAAGGCCCAGCATGGCAGAGTGAAGAGCATCAGTATCAGAATACCCCTCTGCAGGATCACGCCTACATGCAGCAGATTCTTACTCCCGAACGTCTGAACACCAAAGAAGCAAAAACCTCTTACTAGGTATATTATTAATTAACTTTGCAATTATTCAATTCACATTTGTTTAGTAATCTATACATTGCCTAGATATTTTTCAAAATTCACCATAAATCAGTCATTATTTTGATACAATTAAGGTTAGTAAAAATATGCTAATTATAAAATGCTTCAAATGTTTAATTTGAATTCCTTATAACTATAAAATGCAGTTGCCACCTTCATAAAAAAGTTTATTTTAATTCATTTTTACATTCATTCATTGCTTCTATCGCTACACTTTCCTTTATCTCTAAATATTACAGATTTTCTGAACTATTTCTAATACAGTTTTTCAATAGTACAATTACAGATTTTATTTAAAACCCACATACCTGTGAAACCAGTGTATCGCATGCCAAAGCTAATCCTAATCCAGTTGCTGCGGTAGTTACATTTATTGTCTGAAAAAAACATTGTGAATGAGTGAATGAATCTAGTATTAATAAATCTGTAATCTAAAATATTATTGTGTTCATAGCTAACTTAAAGTATGTTGGTGGACATTACTTTCCTACTTATCTAAAAGATCAATAAGTAAATACTGTTGAAAGGCCACAAGGGGGAACTTACAGCTGAAGCCATACCATAGCCTGCAAGCACAGTGTTTCCCAAACGGCCACAGTACATGGTGACCACAAAAAAAAGAAGGTAATTCAGGAAACGACCCACAAGCTGGGGATACAAACACAGCATGATTTGGTAAAAGAGATGAAAGAATCAATGGGTCTCAATGGAAAATAACAAAGAACTGTATAGAGCTAAACAGCAAATTTAGCAACATACAATAACAGCACAAAGTTATCTTGTTTCTTATACTACAGAAATGTATACTACAAAAATACTTATAGTACTTATACTACAAAAATGATTGGTGTAATTTGAGGACAGATTCATAACTCTAATTCAGAGTTAATGATCTGTTCATATTTCCCATTTTACATTACGGTATATTGGCTCAATTTAATTAAAGGTGCAAAATATACTTTCCATTTTTTCAATGATTGTACAGAATTGCACATATAAATACTGTATTATAAAGTAATGTAAAATACTATATACTGTTTATAAATACTGTTGCAATGTAACACAACAATATATAATCAGTTTTGCAGTTTGCTTTGTTTGAAATAACACACAAAACATACAGAAAGATGTATCATCAAAAATTTTCAAATCGTAATAAATAAACCTATAACTCAAAAATAAATAATGTAGATAATTACACTATAATTACTAATATTATAACACTACTCTGTAGAAAAAATAATAATTAAAAATCTAAAAAAAATCTTTCTTGTTCTCAGTTTTATTACTTCACCATATGCTATATTGTTCCTTCAGAATAGAATATAATTTAAAAGAATAAATGCCCTCTCCAACCTTTTAAAAGCAGCATAAATGTGGCCCTAAATGATTGTTGCAATATATAGTATCTCATTCTCTGCATAAGAAAGTAATGATAGGTGACAACAAACTCATACAACATTCACAAAATCTTCAATTTGTTGTTTTTGTGTTGTATCGAGTATGCGAATGATTTCTCACCAGGGGTCCAGTCATGCGCAGGATGTGGTAGAGCTCCTCTCTGTAAGCCAGAGGGAGGTAGCGTCTCACACAGCCGCAGCAGAAGAGCTTGGCACTGGGCTCCATCGTTGGAGCTTCAGCCCCAGCACTGGATCCAGCCATCATCCCCTACGTAGTGTCCCTCACTGAAGACTGTCACACTTCCTTCTCTATTTTGAGCTCCCTTGTCTACCATCGGCTGCTTTAGCCCATGGCAATGTTTCTTTTGGTTCCTGTCTCCGCCTTATCCCTGCCTTTTCATTAGTGTCCCACCTGTGTCTCCTTGATGGTCCTGCCCTCTCATAATCCTTCCCTACGTCTGCCTACTCTTCCTCTCACCAACCACGGATAGAACACCACACCCTTCTCAAATGGACGTAGCAAGGATCCCGTGGGCTAGGTGTGCAATTTGTAGGACTCTTTCGGCTCAGGTCCTGGCAAACCCGTCGGGTATGTGAAAGAGGAACTGTCCCTCCAACCGTGACAAAGACACACTCACTGCAGGAGACGGCGCTCCACAGCTGTACATTCCTCTGGCCTCTAGGAAAATATTTCACAACCCTAAAAGTTCACTGATTAAATGACATGAAAACAATAGCAGGCTTTGATTTAGTCCACAGAAGGAAAAGGATGTTTGCAGTGGTGCAGAGAAATGTGATAGAAACAGTGTATTTCTGAACATCAGTCAGATTTCAAAACAATTGACTAGCACAAGCGTAACAAAAAAAAAAAAAAAAAAAAAAAAAACACTGCTTAGATTATATTCAATTCAAAGATAGCAAAGCAAAGACAATTCTGTAAGTTCGCTAAGGTCATAGAGTGCTGCTGAATCAGCTCTATTGAATGCAAGTTAAAAATCCAATAAAACACAAAAAGGTCACTAATTATGCATGTTATGTTGAATAAATTTTTGCACTGGAACATTGTTTGAAAACGTTTTTTTAAAAAATCAAAAGAAAGACTAAGTAAATATCACATTTTAAAAATGATGTTGCAACAGCTACTTTCCTCACTCACAGTGTTTTTTTACTCTGGGTCAGCACTAAAAATGTTTCACACACTTACATAAAAGCACACTGTTTTTCTGCATTATTTTCTATATAAGAGAATGATTTACATTTTGGCCATACATATTTTTGCTACATCTGTAACTGCTTTAATACTGGCATCAGGTTTGTTTTAGCAGGTTGCACCTGTATGAAAAATAACTACATAAGAGCAGTCTGGGTCTAATAGAATTACGGGTCTACAACAGATTATGACCTATGGTCTGTATTGTGCAAGAGTTACTTTCAAACTGCCTCTGCAGTCTTCTATGTCTGCTCTTTTTTGCATGATCAACTGCAACGTTAGCACACCCACACCCATATATATATATATATATTGAATGAGGAAAATAATCATTGCCATTATCTTAATCAGAGACCACACTGTCCTCAAAAATTACATGAAGAAATGGAACTCCAAACATTCATAAACATCAAGAGTAAAGCATACCTCTTGCTAAAAAGATGTGTTTCAAAAAGCTGTTACTGGGAAAAAGAAAAAGCAAATTACATAAGCAAAATGGGCTGATAAACCCAGAACCCATGGCTCAATGTTGAAATATTTTCTTAAAAAAAAAAGAAAAGCTGTAACAAAGGCAAAGGTTTACAATAATTAAAATAATACTCACCATAGCATTTATTTAGTTGCTCTGAGTTTGAAATGTCATATTAATTGTTGTAGTGTTCTCGTGCAGTGTGTCAAAACTCTGACTAAACACCAAGTTAAACCAAAGTCAATGAAGTCAGAGCCATAGTAACATTGACCATTTTCTGTCACTCTTCCTCATTAACATTCAGGTGGAAAACTGTAGAAAATAAACAATACAAAATATTGAGCATCTGCACTCTTAATTATACATCACACTGTACATAGTTGCAAACATAACTGCATATATTATTTTCCTGCACCAACAATAGCTGCTAATAGGACTGTTAGCTTATTCACATGTAAATAAACTGCTTGTATTTATTCGTTTTAACTTACTGCTCTTAAGTTTGTTGTTGTTTTAACATATTTATATATTTATTACTAGATGAACTTATGGCATTGCCTCTATGAGGCTTTACTGCAAGTGGAATAATTTCAGAGCATGAGAAGCACATCTGCCACGTTTTGTTTTCCCAGCTAATGTCCACAGTAAAACCGGAAGTGATGTCATCACAAGTCATGAAAGCCAAATTAAAGCGGTCAAACTAAAAGTTCTTATTCATTTTAATAATAGGAAAAGAAGAAACTAAAAAAACGCCTTAAGGGCATCACACTCCCCGCCTGACCTATGCGAGGTCACTGTAAATTTGAAAGTTCTGATCAGTCTTTGGGTAGAAGCAAAACAATTTCTGCAATCGGCCTAAGAAAGGTTTCTATGTTGCTTTGGTCAGTGGTCTCCACCTCAACCTTTCTTACATGTCCATCCTTTCCAGGGAATGTGGCAGTGATTCTGGACATGGGCCAGCAGTTCCCAGTGGTTTGCTTATCCCTGAGCAGAACTATGTCACCGACTTGAAGATTCCGGTGTGGTGTTGTACACCTTTGTCTGTGTTGCAAGGAAGGCAAATATTCACATCTCCAGCGAGCCCAGAACTGCTTTGCAAGAGCTTGAACTTGTCTCCACTGCTTTGTGCACAGGTCCTTCACCAAGAGGAGGAGGAACTTCACTCTTCTGTGTAAGGAGCATTGATGGCGAGAGTATAAAGGGTTTCTCTGGGTCCACTGACACAGGTATTAATGGACGTGCATTATTGATGGCTGTGACTTCTGCCATTAATGTGCAAAGCACATCATGAGTAAAACGAACATTCTGTTGAAGAAGCATTGAATCAAGGATTTTTCTGGCAATGCCAATCATGCGCACGCATGTGACAGACCAGGGCCCAAATACAGCAAGCCCTAAATATGTAAAGGGAGGGCAGGTTTTGAGGTGCTCAGAGGGAAGATCTGCCATGTGCTGTTCTTTCAACTTTTTGCGCAATTTGCAGCATGTTACACATTTGTGGAGTATTGAATTAATAATATAGGTATTGCCTACCAAGATCCAGAATCCTGCTGCCCTAACAGCTCCTTCTGTTAGGTGACGGCCTTGATGGCTTACCTGTTGTGGTTACCTTATGCTGTGTGAGAAGTAGGGAGATGTGGTTATCCTTGGGCATAATTATGGGGTTCTTCTCAACAGCTGCAAGGTCAGAGTGTTTCAGCCTGCCTCCGATACAGATAATATCATCTTCCAGGACTGGGCTGAGTTTCTGCAAGGGGCTGCCTTTGGGTATTGGTCTGTTGGCTCTGAGCGCTGACAGTTCTTTTTCAAAGGCTAGTTCTTGTGTCGCCTTAAGGATAACATTTCTTGCTTGAACCATCTCGTCTGGATTACAAGGTGTGTTACAACTGTGCCAGCCTTTGCATTCACTCTTCTGGTTTGAGTGTTTATGAGATCTTGCAATGTGGACAAGTAACGCAATTCCTCTTACCAGGGAAGTAAAGGTGGAGAAGCGTTGGAAACGGCCAATGGCAAGTGTTGGATCTTTGAGGATTGGCAGAGGTTTGTATTTGTGGAAGAATTTCTGGATCTTCCTCAGGATAAATTACCTCAAAATTCTCATTTGTTTGCATTTCTTGCCCAGGTGCTTGATACATGAAGGGGGGCCCGGCGAACCAAGAGGACTGCGCCAAGCGGGATGTAGGTAAATATCTTGACGCATGATCAGCAGAACTCTATTGTGCACATACATATAAAATCGTTTGGACTCTTTGCTAATATAGCCAAGAAGTACCTAGCTGTCTGTATAAAACGTGGTGGCATCCAACTTCAGATCTTGCTCCTGGATGAGGTCCGCCAAATATACTATAGAGCAACATATAGCTCCAGCCTTGGACTACCATTCCAAGTCCACACTGAGATGTTAACTTGGCCTTGCCCATAACAAATCCTACCTCAATTATCTGACCATGTTCCTTAACCACCTTCAGGTATGCAACAGCACCGATTGCCTTAGTTGATGCATCAGAGAACACACACAGTTCTGTGTGCACTGCCTGAGTGAATGAGGTTGTTACATACATTCTTGGGATGTGAAGTTGTTTTAGATCTTGAAGAGAATTTCTCCAAGCTTCCCATTTGGTTAACTTGTCCCTCAGGAGAGGTGAGTCCCAATCGGACAGCTCAGAATTAAGTTCCCTGAGGAGAGCTCTCCCCTAAATAGTAATAGGTGCCAGCAGACCCAATAGGTCAAAAGCACTAATGACCATAGAGAGAATTCCACGGCGGGTGAATGGTTTGTTGGTGCTTGACACGGAGCAGGTGAATGTGTCAGTTTTGACTTCCCAAAACAAACCTAAGTTTGCAGCTGTGCAGGTGCAATTTCTCCATTTAGATCTAGATCCTTGAACACTGGAGCACAATCTTCAGGAGGGAAGGCCTCCATAATTGCCTGACAGTTTGACATGAACTAATGCAAACAAAGATTTGATTCTGCAAGTGAGGCCTGCGTACGTTGAAGCAGGTCAATTGCTGCAGTCTCTGACAATACTGATATCAAACCATCGTCAACATATTCAGCAAACCTGACAGTGTCAGCACCATGCTTCTGCATGCCTTCTTTGATGGCTCTTCGCAACACGTAGATGGCCACAGCAGGAGAAGGCCGATTGCCAAACACATGGACCTTCATCCTATTCTCAATAACTTCCTTAGTGATGTCATTATTCTTGTGGCATAAAAATCGGAGGAAGTTGCGGTGGTCTTCGTGCACCAAGAAGCAATAAGACATCTGCTGAATGTCGGCCATTATCGCAATCTTCTCTTTCTGAAAACGTAGCAGGACACCAAGGAGTGAGTTATTAAGATCAGGGCCCTCCAGGAGCACATCATTAAGAGAGAAACCATGATACTGGGCACTGGAATCAAAAAACTACCCTTATCTGGTTGGGTTTTTGAGGGTGGTAAACCCCGAATGTTGGGAGGTACCAGCATTCCTCACCTTCTTTTAGGGGCGGTGCAACCTCAGCATGTCCATTGGCAAATATTTTCTCCATGAATCCTACATACTGGGCCTTTCTTTTAAGAGTACATTGAAGGGATGCAAACCGAGTGACCACCTCTCCTTTATTGTTTGGTAAAACCTGGTATGGCATTTTGAATGGTAATCGTGCAACCCAACTATTATTGCTATCTCTGTAAACATCAGCATCCATTATCTCTAAGAAAATGACATCTTCCAATGATGGAGCAGGTATATTGTTGTGCTCTGTTTGGCTAAATACCGTCTGACTCAGCATTCTCTCAGTTCCTTTACTAGACCTGTTAAAGCTCTGCAGCATCTCTTTGATATGCATAAAGCTTGCACAGGGTTGAAAAATTGAATGACGGCCACTGGCCAACACACTGGTCTTGAACACATTTACTGTTGGTTTATGTACGCTGCTCAAACATACCTCTCCTATTACTACCCAGCCCTAAGGACATCTCTTCCAAGTAGCAGGAGTATTTCTGCTCCTGGGTCCAGTTCTGGTATATGCTTGGCTAGGGGACGGAGGTGTGGCTGGTGTAGGACTGCATTTGGTGTTGGGATCTCAGCTCTATTATTCGGGATCTCATGGCACTCAATGAGTGGTGGCAGAGAAATGAGAACCTTGCCATCCAATGACTCGATCTGGAATCCATCTGCCTTTCTGCCCGAAACTTGCACCATACCAGAACAAGTTCTGAGGTGGTAGGAGAATGGTTTAGTCTCCACATTGAATAGCTCCAAAAATTCTGGTTGGGCTAATGAGCGATTGCTCTGGTCATCTAAAATTATATAGGCTTTAATCGCTGTGTCCCTAGAACCCTTGGGGTATAGCCTTGTCAGGCAGATCTTTGAGCATGAGCGATTCCACTGTTCTGTACCACAAACTTCTGTACAACTTGTTCTAACAACAGCTGTGTTAGAAAATGCTCTCTCCCCGCCATCCTCTTGTGGTGGCGAAGGAGCCCTGATGGATTGAGACGATAGACCTGGATGCATGGCCGAATCGTGATAAGTGCTGTCAAACTCCGAACACTTCACAGTTAACCTGCAATCTTTGGCTAGGTGGGAGACTGAAGAACAACATTTGAAACATTTACCTTTCTCCTTGAGAAAGGCCTTTCTGTCTTCAAGAGATTTGTTTTGAATGTTCTGCATTTTTTTAAAGGGTGTGGTTTATTATGTAATGGACAGTTCCTATTAAGTTCGTCATCAGCTAAAGCTACACTGGTTTTGTGCACTGAGACAGGTTTGTAAGAATTCTTCACAATGGTTTTAACTGGTTTTATAGGTGATGGAGTGCTTCCTTCATGAATGAAGTTGGGGTCATTACACTTTTTTGCTTAATGGCACACAAACTCGCAAAAATACTCAAAGGGAGGGACTCGAACATGGTTCATTTCTTTGTACGCTGACCCTGAGGACACCCACTTCTCCTGGAACCAGAAAGGAAGTTTGTCTACAATCTGTCCAATTTTGCGGGAAGTGTCCAGATACGACAGGCCAGTAAGGTAACCCATCTTCTTTGACGCCTCGTATCTCCATAAGCAAATCTCCCAGTTCACGTAATATAGAATAATCTTTGGCTGAAATCCTTGGAAAGTTGTCCAACTTCTGAAGCAATAACTTTTCAATGATTTCTGGTGCAGCATAGCACTCGCATAGCCTCTCCCTTGCTTTACTTAAAGCTAGATTGGCGTTGGTGCCATACACTGAACGTACGCGTTTCACATGTTTCCTAGATTCCTTTCCCAGCCATTTAGTTATGAGGTCTAATTCTTCAGTTGCTGTGAGTTGAACTTTGCTAACTGCATTTGTGAATGAGGAATACCATGCGTGATAATTTTCAGGCTTATCATCAAACTGGTACAGACCTGAAATTACGAGGTCTCGTCGTGCCAAATACTGTGACACAGGCTCTGCCGGAGGTGGTATGCTGGCCACTGGAACATGCTGTGAAGTATATAACTGGTCAGGTACGTTCATGATGGTGTCTGTTCCTATGACCTCAAATTTTGTCTCAACATTAGTTGCATTGTGTAAGTTTGGTGCAGGTAAATTAATTTCATCAGCATTTTGAATTTTGGCTGATTATCCACAAGCTTTAATTGTGAAACATCTCCCCCTGGTGGACGCCATGTTACAAAGCTGTCTTGTGATTTCACATGGAGTGAAGAAGCAACAGGTAAGAATGTGGAGTGGAAATTATTCTGGATGTCATTTTGGGATCTTACATATTCACATTGTGCGTTCAATTTTAATCTTTTCTGATTCTGACTTCCCTTCTTCGTCTACAATACACATTGCTTCAGCGTCCTCCAGCACTTGTACCTGCACAATGGCCACGTCAGCATCTCGCTGCAGTGCCAGCACTTCCAACTCTGTGTCTATCCATACTGTTTCTAGTTGAGATTGTGCATCTCCTGTGACTTCTTTAGCAGCCTTTTCGATTTTCAGTTTGGCCTCTTGGCTAGCATATGATGCTCTCACCTTGGCAGCTTCTGCTTTAGCCCTGGCAATGCAACACTTGACATAGATGATGATGTCTTGCCACTCTTAGTATTGGATACAGAGGACTTGCTGCTTGTTGCCATCTTGACCACTTGTAAACATCAACAATTGCCTTTTCACTGTAGTGTTCTCGTGCAGTGTGTCGAAACTCTGACTAAACACCAAGTTAAACCAGATTCAATGAAGTCAGAGCCATAGTAACATTGACCATTTACTGTCACGCTTCCTCATTAACATTCATGTGGAAAACTGTAGAAAATAAACAATACAAAATATTGAGCATCTGCACTCTTAATTATACATCACACTGTACATAGTTGCAAACATAACGGCATATATTATTTTCCTGCACCAACAATAGCTGTTAATAGGGCTGTTAGCTTATTCACATGTAAATAAACTGCTTGTATTTATTCGTTTTAACTTACTGCTCTTAAGTTTGTCGTTTTAACATATTACTAGATGAACTTACGGCATTGCCTCTATGAGGCTTTACTGCAAGTGGAATACATTCAGAGCATGAGATGCACGTCTGCAACGTTTTATTTTCCCGGCTAATGTCCACAGTAGAGGTGTGCGGATCGATCCAAATATCGATAATATCGATACCAACGCTGGTATTGGTATTGATCAATACTCTTGGAAGAAGATCTATACTCAAGCTTTTTTTTCTCTCCCGCTAAAGTCTGTGGGGGAATGTCGTTATTTTTGTGCCACAATTCTTCATGCACGCGAATATTTCGAGAGCAAGAAGGTTTCTGCGCGCACGCGGATATTTTGAGCTAGCAAGGTTTCAGCGCATGTGCGGGGATACTGAGCATGAGCAACCCTCCTGAGTTTTACACACACACACAAAATAAATAAATAAAACAACACTGAACAAATAGGTTTTAACTCTGGAAAGCTCTATTGGGTTTATCAGAAAAAGACCAAAAATAAATAAATCAATAAAATTACAGAAAGATTTCACAGACCAGGTGGGTCCTGTTCACCCTTCTTTCATTCCCCTGTATGTTATTAAGGCTACATGCATTGCTTTGCCAATATTTATGGCAAAAAAACTGAAATACTCTTTCGCTATACCTAAATTGTGAAGCATAGTTAAATAAAATACACACTAATATATGCAGGTGTACTACTACATTACAGAGTTATAGCCATCAGAATTCTGAATAGCTAACCGCAAGCTAACTTTATTGCAGTATTAAGCTTCCTTTAGGCATTTAAGCATTACACAATCAGCTAGCCCTGTTGATAACTACCTATCTAGATAGCATTTACAGTACTTTTTATTACTAATGAAGTAGTTTCTACATTAGTTGCAGTACCATTTACTGTCGTTGCTACCACTAATTTACATTATGTACATTGTTTTTAGTACATCAGCTATGTTGCTGACTCAAATAATCAAGGTAAATACAAGGCCAAACACAACAGATAAAAACTCTACAATGTTGCCAATTCAATGAATATAAAATAAAATGACTGGCTGTTGTGTACTGGTCTGTTGCAGTTCAGAGGGCATTGTCAGATTTCCCCCTAACCATAACCTCCCACTCGCTGGTATCCGCCTATTTACTGGTCTCCGGCCTGTATGTCCTTCCCATTTGGCGGTCAAGCCATCCAATCAGAAATTACCTTTATCATTTGAAGTTTTTGATTCAGTCAGCAGAGCAGGCGTGCACCCCCTGCCCCCCCTGCACGTGATGAAGACTAGTGGTATCGGTATCTGTATCAAAATCGGCGATACTGGCCCTGTATTTACTTGGTATCGGATCGATACCAAAACTCCCGGTATCGTCCACCTCCAGTCCACAGTAAAACCGGAAGTGATGTCATCACCAGCCGTGAAAGCCAAATTAAAGTGGTCAAACTAAAAGTTCTTATATAGTTATTATTTTAATATTGTGCTGGTCACTTTTAAACTAAACAACAAATAATTATTCATTTTAATAATAGAAAAAGAAGAACCTAAAAAATGTCTCAAGGGCAACACAACTGTAATTGAAAATATACATTTAAATATGCTTACTGTAACTGCTTATCCAGTTCAAGGTCACGGTGGGGCCGGTCTACCTGGAATCATTGGGCGCAAGGCAGGAACACACCCTGCAGGGTGCGCCAGTCCTTCACAGGTCCACACAAAAACACACATTCACACCTATGGACACTTTTGAGCCTCTAATCCTCCTACCAGCGTAGGTTTTAGGACCGTGTGAGGAAGCCGGAGCACCAGGAAGAAACCCACTAGGACACGGGGAGAACACACCAAACTCCTCAATGAGTCACCTGGAGCAGGACTTGAACCCACAACCCCCAGGTGCCTGGAGCTGTGTAAATGCTACCGTGCAGCCCAATTATGCTTACTGAATATGCAATTAGTATATACTATGATTATAATTAGCAGTAATTATGTAGGTTATATGATACTTAAGATAGCAACTATTTACATAGTAATGCAATGTGCGCAAGTTGCTACACCATTCAGAGATGGAATAAAATGTAAAAATTATGCTGGTAAAATAAATAAAGCATTAAAATAATAAAGCATTAAAAACAATTGGGATCACTGTGAGTGCTAAATCCTATATGAAAACGCAGTGGGATGTGTGTTAACTAGGGTGACCAGACGTCCTCTTTTCATCGGACATGTCCTCTTTTCGGAATCTAAAAAATGCGTGCAGTCGGGATTTCTAAATCTAATCTCCAAAACTGGCCGGGATTTTGCCGTCCACAGTCTTCCCCCATCCCAATTCTTACAATAAGCCCTAATCCCTTTCTTGAAGTGTGCACTTCGATGACGTATGATGTTGTTGTAGGTGAGCAAAAGGGGCGCGCCGGGATCAATTGTCCAAGGGGTCGGAGCTCAAAGGAAAGGTAAAGGTAAAGGTAATTTATCATAGTCTCTTCTTCATATTTGGAAGCGCTTCTTTGTCACACAAGCCTTTCACTTTCTGCTTTATATTTTACAAAACTGAAAGTTGTCACTTCTATCACGACACAAATACACGGACACACCTGACCGTTACTGACCTTCTGACGAGTTCATCAAGTTACATCTGCCCAGTGTTTCTGTTTAACATTAACTTTAGAAGAAAACAGGCCAACTCTCCGGATCATTAAAGCCGGAACAGGGGAGAGACTGAATTATAGCTATCAAACACAGCACGTTTTTATAAGGTTTTACCTTATAAAATATGAAATATCCCAGTGATGCTCTGATCATTTATCAAATCTATATTACTTCTGATTGATCAAATGTGGTGCTTGCTTTTAGTAACGTTTAAAAAACACAATTAAAAAGTAAACTCGACCGTTTCTGTCATTATCATGAGTTTTCTCGTGTAAACAAGTCGCTTCAATACAGGCCTTCAGTTTTGAAGTTTGGTATGAGCCAAACTTTATTTTTTTAAATATCTTTGCTTCGGGCCAAATGTTGAATGGAAAGAAATCTGTCCAAATAAGCATTTGCTATGTATCTTGTTAATGAGTGTCTGTTTATATATTAAATTTCAGCAGCATAGTTGCATGGTTATGGAAGCATTTGTGCTGCCAACCTGCCCCATGTGTCCTTTTTTTTTTTTTGAAAACTCAAATATGGTCACACTGTGTTAATTCAATGTCAGTACTAGAAAGAATCTTATGTTAGTACTTACACACAAATTAATTCAATTAACGTTAGCTGTTGCTAGGTAAAGATAAATCACCCCAGCCATCTAAGGGTGTACTCACATAAGCAATCTGCGAATGCTCTGTAGCGTACCCGCTGAAGCGTGCACGAGACCGCTTGAGTGGATTGACCTGGGCACGTTTCAGTAGGACTATGACACGATACGCTTCAGTGTGAACGCTAAACATAGTCGGGCACGGACAGTGCACGTGATGTCAATGCTGCAATATTCACGGTACACACACAGTGTCAAAGTATGGAGGGTTAGAAAAACGTGCTCTGGAAATGTACAACCGGCCACAGAGTGAGTACACCCACCCTCACTGGTCGCGGTTACCAGTCGTCTCACACACCTAAATAAAAGTGAGCTTTTATGAATGTCAAACCTCTGAGAACAGCATAAGAAATAGTCTGTTCTTCACCTGTGTTGGCTCAGTTAAATCGGGCTCGAGCGAATCGTTGAGTTTCCGTTATTTTTTTGAATTCGAAACAACCAATCCCAGCGTCTCTGCGCTCGTTTTGTCAGGAGAAAATTGTTCTGTTTGTTATTGTCGTCAAAGAGAGAAAGGGAGTATGGCAAGCCATTTTAGCATTCATTATTTGTAACCAGATTTACACTACAGATATCTAATTCTTTTATTACTAATCTCTCATTGTGACTAGTGGGAGAGACATCATTTAACTTTGAATTGTATGGAAGCCCAAAGATCTCTGCTATTAACTACTGACAATGCATTACTATGGCTTAGAGAGTTGTGCAGTATAAATCAATAGGGAAACAAAACAATTTAACCTGACTAAACAGAATACAAAGACACAATGTCCACCAACACCCTCTATTTCTATTGTTTGATGGGTCTACATGTCATAATCCGTTGCAGCAAAATTTGAAATGATTTTAACTGATGCTCAATAGAGTTCTGCCTACAGGCACATTTTATCTCCCACAGACATGGCATGGCATCCTTACTGAAATACACTGGGGGACTACATTTCTCACAATAATGAGCTTTATGCAAATTAATATGGGCAATGCTGTAAGTCTATCCAATCAGAAGACATTTGGGCAATAAGTGACCACAAAATGTGTTTCAGTGGAGCATGCTGCTGCTGGCCACACAGTATCTGGTTAACCCAGACAGACCAATGATTCTTTCCAGAAGGGTGATGTACAATGTAGTGAAGATCTTACAATCTATGATGAATGACAGCAGTTCAAAGTCCCGCAGCAGTTCCTACTCAACAGCAGTATCTCCAAAATTCAAAATAAGTGGATGGTAATATCCTATAAATCAATAATAACCTCTGTCCCAGCAGAATATTTTAAACATAACACTTTATAAACAAACACATATTTATAGGTATTTACAAATTGTTTATGCCACCATAAGGGTAAATACCATACATGTAGAAAAAAAATAATGGCTTCATTCATTCATTCATTGTATGTAACCACTTATCCAGATCAGGGTTGCGGTTGCTTCTTATATATATAAAACGTTAAAATAATCAACTTTACAGTTTCAGACTGTAAAAGTCTGTGGATTTATAATTGTTATAAAAATATTACAGTTATCTTTATTCTATTATTGAACATATTATTATTGGACTCATATTGTCAAGCTAATATAAATGTTTAAGGATGTAATGCCATTGTAGAGCATTTTATTTCATTGCATTTTATCTTAGCAGGGAAAAAGGCAAGAGATTATTTAAACTGCTCATGTAAAAGCTAACAGAACACTGGGAATGTTGTCATCATTAAATAAAATGAACACAACCCTAACAGAAGGGTACAGTCCAGTGAAAGTTCACAGATAATAGAGCCTTCATACCCTTTACATTTGATATTATGTCTTTGCTCTGATACAAAAGCATTTTATATCTGTTCCCACAGGCATATATGCATTGCTGGTTCTTCATCATGTGATATGATGTACATCACATTACCCAAAAAGCATGTGAATACAAAGGCAACTATAGAAAAGGAAGAGCACATCCTAGTTCACCATGGCACACTGCTAAGTCACACATTCTTTCTTAGAAGAAAAAAAAGGGTGGTATTAACTGGATTTCCTAGATTGGATTACCACTGCTGAACATTGTGACCAAAAAGAAATGGAGGAAACTCAGGCACATGATCTGTAGACACAAAGAGAACTGAGATGAAAGACTTCATGGGGTCGGCTAGAAAAAACAAACAGCGGCTGTGAACTTAATGTCCAGTTTCACAAAGTGTGATAACAGCCATTACATTCACTGATGTTTTTGGAAAATTCATTTCTATTTTTGGAACATAAATTGGTCATCTTGACAAACAGTTATAGCCTTGTGCTTACATATGTGCACACAGAATTACACAAGTAACTTTGCAAATTCAGATTCACATTCAGCTTCAGTGAATTGAGCAAAAAAAATAAAAAATAAATAAAATGGTGAAAATACAATAACAATTAAATTACGTATGATTTTGAGAACTGTATATGGGCCGGATCTGACATATTGGTGACCTGGGTGACTGCCAAGGGGCAATCAATGTCAGGGGCACCAAAACATTGTTCTGAGTGCAATAATAGAACTGATCATGATCATATTTAGTTCACATAACAAGACGGTTCTTTAGAAATTAGGTTTACGTAAGATTCTATGAATGTAATTCCAGTATAATATTAGCCTTACTGTGTAAGTAATAGCTATGAAAGATGAATATGACAATAGAAAAATGATAGCCCCCAGATGAACATTTAGGATGCTAAAACGACTCTTAAACAACCCTAAAATTTTATTTTGTCCTTCAGTCCTTCAGATTAAAGGTTACAAAACACAAGGAAAAAAATAAACGGATGCTATATTCAGAATGACATTACTGAACTGGTATGAGGGGAAGGTGTAATATAATGTATTGTTGTGTTAAAATGGAAAGTGACATTAGCTCCAACAGAATAAGAAATCTCAGGCAGAGGCAGGATGATGTGTAGAGATGTCCCTACAGCTAGGATAAGGAAAGCAGCCACAGTGGTCAGGCCTCTCCTGATGATGAGCTGAGAGGTGGACAGTTGTGCTGTGCTACTGCTTCCATTCTTATTTAATGTCTCTTGTTGCTGATCCACTCTCGGTCTTTCTACATCCACTGAACTGAACCTTGCATCTTCATGGGAATGCAGAGCACGGGACATTCCATTCTATTGTTGGAAAAGATACCTTTAAATTAGATTTATATTATATATGGCACATGCTTATCCACAACTATGTAGCATTTTAATCATGTTACAGTATTAATTTTGCCCAATAAATTTATTTGGTATAGCATGGTGTCCCTGCATAAGCTGGGAATCAAAACTTAGTCTGTATGGAGAAAATTAGTGTTATCCATTGCACAATATCTATCGTGACCTATTATAAAATTCTTAAAGTTTTACCAGTTATAGTTAGGAAAAATATATATATGATTTCATAATTTTTAAAAATAATTTAAATGCTGTCAATTGAGATGTTGAGTTTTTAAAAATAGCCCAAAATAATGACAAATTGGATAGTTCAAGTTATGTACATTTTAATTTTGTGTGTATACTTACTATATATACTATACTAAAACTTACTACTATACTATACTATACTCTTATTATACATTATTCTTAAAGTAAAATCTCTTAGCTCAAATATATTACAATTTTAGAAGAAAATTTCAAAGGCCATATTAAGTGTTTAGAAAGTTGTTTTAAAACTGTAGTTTTTCAAGCTACAAGCTGGCTGGAGGTGCGTTTGTAGTAAGGACTCATAGGAATGTGTTAGACAAAGTTCTGCACTATATCCAGTTACATTTTGCTGCATGTGAAAACCAAAAAATATGGGGTAATATATATGCAGAAATCTGATTTTTGAGCTAAAATCCAGCTCTCCAGATTGGATTTCTAGGCATTAATTCAGAGTATGCCTTGCGCCCAATGATTCCAGGTAGACTCTGGACTCACCGCGACCTGGATAAGCGGTTACAGATAATGAATGAATGAATGAATGAATGAATGAATGAATAATTCAGAGTGTGCTGTTTACATGACTACCTGAATAGTCAGATATGTGCCTAAATCTTATTATGATTGGGGGTGTGTTTCCCATTAACAATTTATCTTAGCAATTTATGAATAACTGTTAGAAAGATGCAACTTTAAGGGCAAAACCAATCGTAGACACAGGTCCGAAGTTCGGCCATCTTCTGCACTTCGAAAGCGACAAAAGTGGCATGGCGCCCGGAAGCCATGAGAGTCAGTAATGCGAAGTGGGCAAATTCAGTGACGCAGTGAAGTTCAGCTCCACTCAACTTTATGCAATAAACAGTGATGTGAGGTAGCGACTACCAATCAGAAAGCAGTCTTCACATTCCCTCAGAACCGCTCCACTGACTTTGGTTCCTACTAAAGGTTTGGTACTTTCTCAAAACTGCAACTGGACTTGTTTAAAGTTCAAGTATGCTTTGTTGTTTATTAAAATTGAAAGTGTTAACACTATTTGCTTTGAATGTTTAAGTAGAGCTACTTTTTTGATAAATTACATTATGGCCCAAATTACAGTTCACATTTAAGTCAAAAATAAGGTTGTGATCATTCTGTGAATAAATAACTGGTTGTTGTACTTGGGGGACGCGAGTTGTTCACGATGCTGAGTGATTCGGTATGCATGCACAGTTAGAGACAGTAGTTCATCTGACACTGTTTGTGTAGTCCTTCACAGGTCAGAGGATGCTACCCACAGTATGGCCACAGTATGCTGTTGGCTGGATTAAGTGTTGTGATTACATAATTTTGCCAGGGGTAGTAGACTCATATAACTGAATGTATACGTTGAACAATCCCAAATATTCGCTGCCTATGCCTTGCCGTGGCAGTGTGCGTGAGTAGCCGGTTGCAGGAGCACTCCACATGATCTGGCCAATTTTTGTTGTGTTTATGTAGGGTTTTGCCATGCTATACATAATTAGTATGTTTTTGGAAACCATACATTCTTGAGAAAATATCTTTGCTTCTGTCAAGCTACAGAATAAAACAGCTAAGCTGGTAACTTCACAGTTGTAGCTAGTTCTTCCACAAGACTTGCCTCTGAAGTCTGTAGATTTTGAACGCTCTCAATATCTGCTGCCTTCCTGGTCAATGTATTTCTTCCAGTACGGTCAAGGGCCTGAAAATTGCAGAAATGTTTATTAAACATAAATGAAATTTAAATGAAAAACCTGCTTCTTGCTTTCCTGAAGATACAGAATTACTGAACATTCCCTTACCTCTTCTGTTGCTCTCTTCCAGTTTAATTTGAAAATGACTATGATGAAAAACGTGGACTGTATACACACACATATAAGAAGACCTAACCAAAAACCTGCAACAACAATGAACAAGGCAATAAATATAAGGCTTGAATGAACACCCATACCATATATACAGCAGAAAAAGTAACAACAAAAAAATACAAACCAAGAACTTCTAGCTTTGCTGTGAACATGAGAGAGATGCCCAGTGGAAGTCCAATACAATAGTAACCAAAGAGATTAGCTACAGCTGCTATCCTCTGCCGCCCAGAACCCAGAAGAATGCCCATGCTGACGCACTGAGGTGAAAAAACAGGGTTGTGGTTTAAGCTAACTGCTTATAAAGTACTTTTAATTATAGTTTAATGCCTTGAAAATGTAAAGCTCACCACCAGACCATCAAAGAACTGGAGAAAACAGTAGACATTCAGAAGTTCAGAAACCAGCTGTACAATCCTCCTGACAGAACACATTCAGTGAGGAAGTGGTTAAATGTATAGGTTGAAGATAAAATTCAATATGTCTGTTGTCCAATAAAACATTTCTCCAAAATGTTTGCTTTACAATAGGAGAGAATAACTTGCTTAAATTTCTTAAATATAATGTGAGTAAATGCAAAGAAATATTCTCAGGCTCACAGTTCTTCATCTATCTTCATGTATAGATGAAGATCACAAAAATAATGGAAATACATTGTTTTCTGTGGAGAGCAACACTATGTTAAAGAGAAGAATAGTCTAGAACCAAGCTTACCTATCATCTGTAAATAAGTAACCGATGACTGACTTGAGTGAAGCCAGCACAGCACCCTGTAAGACCGCTAGAACAGCTGTGTCATCAAACCATCAGAAAAGAAAAAAAATTAAGCAAACTTGCTGTGATCAGTAAATAGCTGAATAAAATGTGAGTTAAAGTGTGGGAGTAAACCTGTGCATGTGAGAGAAACCTTGCTAGAGAGGATGGCTCCAGTAGTGTCTCCAGCCCCTAGTGCATTACCCACACGCACACAGGCTGCACCTTGAATGCCGACAGGGATCTAAATATACAAATCAAAGATATACAAATGTATATACAAATCTAAATAAACAAAAAAATAACATTTTAAATAAATACTCTTAAATCTTGCATTTCTGCAAGAACCCTATTGAAAAAGAGTTGGGTTTTTCATCCAAGGAGGACCTGAGGAGATCCTGTATTGAAGAGTGTTCTCAGATTTTTTTGTAATGTAACCTGAGGTAAGAAGAGCATGTTGAGAGGACACTGCCAGAAATCATAAAGGGTTTGATTAAAATGGGAGCCAACATTTGTAGAGCATACTGTATAGAACTACTTCTAAGTAAGGCAGTATTTCCCAGACAGGAGTTGTGATTTATTAACAACACAGTAGTGTGACAGAAAGCAAAAGTAAACATAACAGTCTTTTTTATTGTATTACCAATGTTATTAAACAGTATACTAAAATGCAGTAGAGATTAGGTAGCAAAAATGGAGATTTAAAGTTCATGTGTGAAACTAGCACTTCAAAGAACTCTACAGGCCTCATCTCAATTTCTGCTGAGAGAATGACCCTAATTCATCAAAGCAGTCAAGAAGCAAGTGCTGAATTATGTAAAACTATCCATCATCTAATTCCAGGATTCATACACATTCAAAAAGAAGGGCATTTCCAAGAATAATCCAGTACATTCCACTGCTGAATATCCACAGTGAAGTTAAACTGTAAAGTATCAGTGATATTAAATTACTTATGGCAAGGACCAACAGGGCAGTAAATGCTATAAATGTAATGCTACCACGGGCTGCAGATGATGAAAATGTAATATATACAGAGGCTTATTATTAGGTGTGTTCCAAAAGTTGTTTCGGTTCCTCAATCCTCTGCTTAACATCACTGTGTTCACATTTACAGTGCCTTGCGAAAGTATTCGGCCCCCTTGAACTTTTCAGCCTTTTGCCACATTTCAGGCTTCAAACATAAAGATATAAAATTTTTAATTTTTGTGAAGAATCATCAACAAGTGGGACACAATCGTGAAGTGGAATGAAATTTATTGGATGTGTCAAACTTTTTTAACAAATAAAAACTGAAATGTGGGGCGTGCAATTTTATTCGGAACCTTTACTTTCAGTGCAGCAAACTCACTCCAGAAGTACAGGAGGATCTCTGAATGATCCAATGTTGTCCCAAATGACTGATGATGATAAATAGAATCCACCTGTGTGTAATCAAGTTTTGGTATAAATGCACCTGCTCTGTGATAGTCTCAGGGTCCTGTTCAAAGTGCAGAGAGCATCATGAAGACCAAGGATCACACCAGGCAGGTCCGAGATACTGTTGTGGAGAAGTTTAAAGCCGGATTTGGATATAAAAAGATTTCCCAAGCTTTAAACATCCCAAGGAGCACTGTGCAAGCATTCATATGGAAGTAGTAGAAATGGAAGGAGTATCAGACCACTGCAAATCTACCAAGACCCGGCTGTCCCTCTAAACTTTCATCTCGAACAAGGAGAAGACTGATCAGAGATGCAGCCCAGAGGCCCATGATCACTCTGGATGAACTGCAGAGATCTACAGAGTCCAACAATCAGTTGTTCATTTCATTCATTCATTCATTATCTGTAATAATGAATCCAGTTCAGGATCGAGGTGGGTCCAGAGCCTACCTGGAATCATTGGGCGCAAGCCAGGAATACACCCTGGAGGGTGCGCCAGTCCTTCACAGGGCAACACAGACACACAATCACTTACACACTCACACCTACGGACACTTTTGAGTCGCCAATCCACCTACCAACGTGTGGAGGAAACCCACAGGGAGAACACACCAAACTCCTCACAGACAGTCACCCAGAGCAGGAATCGACCCCACAACCTCCAGGTCCCTGGAGCTGTGTGACTGCGACACTACCTGCTGCACCACCATGCCACCCACAATCAGTCGTACACTGCACAAATCTGGCCTTTATGGAAGAGTGGCAAGAAGAAAGCCATTTCTCAAAGATATCCATAAGAAGTCTCATTTAAAGTTTGCCACAAGCCACCTGGGAGACACACCAAACTTGGAAGAAGGTGCTCTGGTCAGATGAAACCACAATGAATGTTTGGCCACAATGCAAAACGATATGTTTGGCGTAAAATCAACACAGCTCATCACCCTGAACACACCATCCCCACTGTCAAACATGGTGGTGGTAACATCATGGTTTGGGCCTGCTTTTCGTCAGCAGGGACAGGGAAGATGGTCAAAATTGATGGGAAGATGGATGGGGCCAAATACAGGACCATTCTGGAAGAAAACCTGTTGGAGTCTGCAAGAGATCTGAGACTGGGACGGAGATTTATCTTCCAACAAGACAATGATCCAAAACATAAAGCCAAATCTACAATGGAATGGTTCACAAATAAACGTATCCAGGTGTTGGAATGGCCAAGTCAAAGTCCAGACCTGAATCCAATTGAGAATCTGTGGAAAGAGCTGAAGACTGCTGTTCACAAATGCTCTCCATCCAACCTCACTGAGCTTGAGCTGTTTTGCAAGGAAAAATGGGCAAGAATTTCAGTCTCTCGATGTGCAAAACTGATAGAGACATACCCCAGACGACTTGCAGCTGTAATTGCAGCAAAAGGTGGCGCTGTTTTAAGTATTAACGCATGGGGGCCGAATAATATTGCACTGAAATTTTCAAATACTGTGCATAAATCAGTAAAGCTCTTCCTAGACCTTTGTGGTTAGACAGCTCTGACAGCCAGAAATGACTTTTGAAGAAATAAATGTGCAATATACTATTCACTTACTTCTGTTTCATAATTTCATAGAAGTGTTGAAACAGTTTCAGCATTTATGATTGATGTCAAGAAGCTGCAGAATCACATAAAATAATATTCTGCTTTATCAGATGTAGAATATGGAGCTATGCAGATAGTATGATTGTTTTTACTGGATCTATAATTTAATGGATCTGTAACTGATTTTTAGTCATTATTAGTTAATAGACTGCCCAGGCTAAAAATAATGGTATGATGAAATGAGCCCAAGAAATAAAAAAGGCAAGAGGTCATAAGAAAAATCCTGAGGTCACTGGTTATGTTTAAAAAAATAGGATACTATCACAGTTTGTGTTTTACATTATGATATTTTTGATAATGTTTATTTTTCATTACATTCAAGTATGTTTTTTATTGATTTGTTTCCAGGACCATTCCGTACTGCATTCAGAACTCATGTTTACTTTTCATTACATCCTGTATTTTCCAGGAGATTTCAGCACATACATCAGCTCCAGTGTGTTTGTAATTAAATGATTTCTTACCAATGCCTCATTTACTTGTCATTTACATGAAACAAGCCCTACTTCATACAGGTGTGACATTAGTACATTGGTATTAAACAAATGATGAGATGGATGGGCTCACATGATCATTCTAAAATTTCATATACATTTATATAACAATATATGTATATATTGTATTATGCTTATACTGCATTAGTAAAATGTGTTTTTGTTTTATTTTCATGGGTGGTTATGTTTAGAAATTCATTCATTCATTTTCTGTAAGCACTTATCCAGTTCAGGGTCGCGGTGGGTCCAGAGCCTGGAATCATTGGGCACAAGGCGGAAATACACCCTGGAGGGGGTGCCAGTCCTTCACAGGGCTGTTTAGAAATGATTATTTTAAAATATTATTTTGTGTTTTTGTTATCATTATAATATTGTTGTTGATATTGTAGATGCCATTGATATTTTTGTTAGTTTAACTACAAAAAAGCGTTCTTACACAATGTTAAATTATTATGGTTAGATTTAAACCACACTTGTGATTTTGATTGGAGAGTCACACCAAAAGTGAGACAGATAAATATCTAAATGTGTGGAGAATTTTTGCATATTTATTTTGTGGTTAAATCCTACCTTACCAAAGTTTGATGAACAAGGGCCACCATGTGTCTTGATTTGGTAAACAAATTCATTTGTTCGTCTTTCATAAATTTCCATTTCAAATTATAATACCATGTAATTTAAGGCTGCCAGCATCATGACGGCATGTTGTGCTGCCAAGTCCAATTCACTCAGCATCCCTGAAATACAACAGAAGGAATTTTTGATCAGGTAGAGCAAATATTCTTTGAGATAAATGAATGAAATTGCATTTTCATTTGGGAATAGAGGAAATGATTCCTTTTCCAAAAGCTGAAAGGAATCCTGAAAGGTTTTTGTGCATCATGCTATAAATTATAAATACATGTATTAGTGTTGGTGTTGATTAAAGCAGTACACCTGGCAAATGTCAAAATTAGTGCAATCTGAATTTTTCTCCACTTTCCTCTAAATCCTATCATTGTAACAGCAGAAACACAGCAGGCATGCTAATTGGTTTGTACATTATGCTCATTTGTTTTGGGAAAGACCTTGGTGTCTCTGTGTGAAAAGCTGAGGCTCTGAACCAGAGAGAATTAACCCATTAGCAACATGGTGGAACAAAATAATAGGGCCAAAGCCTGAAACAAAATGAAACACCACTGAACTAAAACAAAAAAAAATAAATAAATAATGTACAGCCCATACATCATCTAAGTTTCATGTAAACAAATACAAATCTAGCCTATTTGGAAAATGTTACTGGAGGGGCATCAACTATGCACTAGATGTAATTTTTGCCAATTTTACATTGACAGTTGATAAGCATCCAAAATTGCTTTTCAAATCCGTGGTCAATGTCACACTTGATAAGCAACTTTTTTTTGTTTGTTTGTTTGTTGAGTGTATACCTGCTAAAAATCCTCCAAGCTCATATATCCACCACTCGAAGCAGAGCATCATTGTACTTGGGATCGCTAACTTCATGTAAGCCCCCCAGTCCTGCAGTGACTCTAAAGACCAGCCTGTCACAAAGAGAGAGAGAAATGTAGATCAGGGCAGAGCAGACCTGGCTGGGGCACTGTGCACACAGATTTAAATAACAGGCTGTTTGTGAACATGAATGAAATCAATAATGATTGCTTGTCTAACCTCACCTCCCCATGTTCCTACATGCAACTTCTTCCAACGAATGTAAGCAAACAGAAACACACTAGTGTAGAACTCCGCCAAAGTGTTAGCTGCAGCAGACCCACTGAAATCCCAGGAGAGAGACCAAAAGTAAATCTGAAAATATTGACATTCTCTGACCTATTCATGCAATGTCCACATTCCTTTGGATAAGCTATACACAACAAATAGTAGCTGATACAGCTCAAACAGATAGAAGATAGAAATGTTGCAAAGAACCATAAGGAACAGCTGACATTTGATTACACAAAAATAATATGTGCTTTTCAATTAGTGGCTAGACTTACTACACCCCAAAGTCCAACCAGATGATAAGGATATAATTTGTCAATACGTTGGCAATGTTAGCTGCAGCTGCTGTATACATCTGTGGCAAGATCACACTCTGCAAAACCAAAGCATCAAGCGCTAATAAGGGAAGCTAGAAATACAATATAGACTCAAGAGTGGGGAAGATCTTGAAGATGAAATCAGCGCACCTGGTTCTGAAGATAAGCTACTTGCAGCTGGTGCAGAAACATGGCCTGTGCACAAGAGACACCCAAGATAAGAAAAAGCAGAGAAGTGGAGAGAACACAGCATAACAAATAGTGCATGAAATGCATGGGATCTTATATTACTTCCCACCAACAGAAGTGTGTGTAGTCAATTGGAAAAGGGGAAAACATTTCATTAAGGGACTTACTGGTACACCAGGCAAGTACACAACCACATACAGCTGGGCTATCCTGCAGGAAAGCACACACATCACAGTGTAGTAGTGCATTATTTCAGAGAGACAGAATTGCACACAAATCAACCAGAGATATCTGCTGCAATCTTATTACCGTCCCACAACCACAGAATACACTGTCAGTGAACATTCTGCATTGGGCTGAAATGTAATAAGTGTGTCCACATTTCATTAGGCAGGTAAACTGAGAAGAGATGCCATGTTCAGATTTTATCGAATTCATATGGGGAAGCTTATCACCTTCAGAAACACTCTGCAAGTGCATAAAAGCCAAGAAGGGAGGAAGTAGAGTTCTGTTCACATAAAATAGGCCAACATGAGAGAACAAAATAGCAGAGATACGGGCATATCATCACTTTTGGAAATTTTTTTCTCCATTTTTATACTGTGTAGCAAAATTTATAATGAATGGATGAATAGTACAGTTTCAAAAGTATTTTCCACTCCCGTTCCATAAAGGAGTTTTCCATTTGGTGAGATGAGGTTTTATCTAAACATTAACAATGGATTTGTTTTAGCTTCTTGTATGTTCTTATATATGTGGCATCAGCTACATACTGAAATGAAATAATCAAGACTACTGTTATTATCTTCTATATGTATCAGTTAAATCCTGAGCAGGCTGAACGAATGCGGTACTTTTTGGTCACCTGGCCACCTCAGGATCCTGTCCCAGCAGTAGCAGGAGGGATTGTGCGTTGATGAGCAGAGCCCAACATGGCAGGCAAAAGAGCAGCAGGATCAGGATCCCTCTCTGCAGGATCACCCCAACATGCAGCAGGTTCTTACTCCCAAACGTCTGTGCAAAAGACCAGAAGAAAGCTCACTTGAAACTTTTGTTTGTGTATTTTCTGTATGATGTCCCTTATCACTTAGTTCTAAGCAATCTACAACACTCTTATTGATAAGGGATATTAAACATCTATTGGTACTAGTCTACTGATGTAGAAAATATTACACTTATATTTATCCTTTACTTGATTTGGAGGGTCTTTAAATATAACCATAATTTATTATTATTATTATTATTATTAATCGTCTGTAGCTGCTTCATCTCAATCAGGGTCATGGTACTTTTACCTAGATTCTACCTGCAATCATTGGGAAAATGGCAGGAACATACCCAGGACTTGGAGACAGTCCATCACAGGGCATCACACACTCTCACCTGTGGGCAATTTCACACTTACCAATGTGTAATTGGATTGTGGTAGGAAACCAGAGCTCCCAGAGGGACATGCAGACACAGGGAGAATACAACAAACACACCTCAAGAGCAGTGACCCATTGTGAGAAACCCATGACCCTGAGATCCTGGAGCTTACCTCTTGTGCCACCATGGTGCTCCAACTGTATCCACTGAATATATAAAGCTTTCTGTGTAGTTGTGTTTAGAGACATAGTTCAATGTCTGGTTTCTATCATCACTACTGGGAATATTACTAAATCAGTCTATTTTTCTGAATAGAGCTTCCCACATCAAATTGGTTTATTCAGTTCAATAATTTAGTTAGAATGTGAGTGTATGTGTCACCCTGTGAAGGACTAGCACCCCCTTCAGGGTGTGTTCCCACCTTGTGCCCAGTGATTCCAGATGGGCTTTGGACCAACCACAACCCTGAACTGGATTACAGACACTGAATGAATGAATAAATTAATTAATTAGTTATGCGGGCAGCACAGTGGCGCTGCAGGTAGTGTCGCTGTCATGCATGTCCAGGGTCCTGGGGCTGGGGTTGTGGGCTTGAGCCCCAATCCAGGTGAGTGTCTGTGAGGAGTTTGGTGTGTTCTCCTTGTGTCCATGTGTGTTTCCTCCGGGTGCTTCAGTGTCCTCCCACGGACCAAAAACACACGTTGGTAGGTAGATTGACTACTTAAAAGTGTCAATAGATGTGTGTGTGTGTGTGTGTCGCCCTGCAAAGGACTGGCGCCCCCTTCAAGGTGTGTTCCCGCTTTGGGCCCAGTGATTTCAGGTTGGCTCTGGACCCACCATGACCCTGAATTAGATAAGCAGTTACAGACAATGAATGAATGAATGAATGAATGAATGAATTTAGTTATGCAAGAAGTATGAAAAAATTCTCATTTAAATTCTTGTTTCCACAAGAATAGCCATGGTGCCCAGGGAGCAGTTGGCGGTTAGGTGCCTTGCAAAAGGTCACTTCAGTCATGACCTGCTGGCTCTGAGGATCAAACCAGCAACCTTCTGGTTACATGCCCAGTTCCCTAACCATCCTGTCCTCATGGTGAAAGTGTTGAGAGTGATATTCACACCTGAGAGACCAAAGTGTCACAAGCCAGAGCAAGTCCTGTTCCTGTGGCAGCAGTTGTAATGCCTATAGTCTGGAAAAAAAGGAATAATAAAAAGATGTTAAAAATGTACATACATTATATGTCCAAATGTTTGTAGACACCCTTTATAATGTGTGAATTCTGCTATTTTAGGATGTAGCTACACACAGGTTGTTCTCTATAGAAAAGTATGAAACGAAGTAGGAACAGCTACTTGTGTCTAAAATCACCAGGTTTAATATCAAATCTCAGCCAGAGGGGTATAAGATACCCAGGGTATTGTGCTGGGGAACATCATTTTCACTAGGGATTTACAATACACATGGGATGAGTTGGAGCAGCGTTTGTGAAGTAATCATTCTTCATCTGTACCTGACAACTAATATTCCCATGATTGGAAACTGTAAAATCCTTAGAGATATGTTCCAACAAACAAAATTTAAGAATATATGCTGGATGTCAGGTGTCCTCAGACATTTGTCCATGTAGTGTAATGATTTTCATCCATGTTTTATTACAACAAAATGATACACTTCAGAAACATCTACAAAGTGCATTTATCAAGGAAAAATGAACATACGAAAACACAAACTCACAACTGTGGCCATTCCATAACCAGCCAGCACACTGTTTCCCAGACGACCGCAAAACATAGTTATGACAAATGGAAGCAGAAAATTCAGGATGCGAGATGCAACCTAGAAAATAGCAAAGCAGAAAAATAACACAGGATGAATAGTACATGAGGCTTAAGGACCATCCACAACAGTCATTGGTGCAGCATTGGAATAGCACAAGGATAATTTATATCTCTGGTGTCTTCCCTCATGTGAAGCAAAAATACAAGATTTACACAAGTGAATAAACAGTCACACTGCAGAGGCAGAGTATACTAGAAGAAGATAGGCTGTGTGTGTATGAGAGAGAGGGGAAATGAAGATTTAAGGAGAAAGTAATTGAAAAAGCAAGGGTGAGAAAGAGGAGAACAAAGGAGAGAGACTGGGAGCAGAGAGTATGATGGTATAGAGATATTTGTGGGACACAGAAAATAAAGAGTGATAAGGATATAACGTGATTTAGAAGGACAGAAGAGCAAGAGGAACTGAAGGTTAAAGTTAATGAGAGAAGGAAAGGGAAAAAGAGTTAGAGATGGGAAGACCAAGAAATAGAAACACCAACAGAGAAGGTTAGAGAATATGGTTTTTAAAAAAGGAGGGAGGTTGGGGCAGAGAGTATGATGAGGTAGAACGGGACAGGGTGCAATTTAAAGTACACAGGGTAGGCAGAGGGATAGAGATATTTAGCGGAAAAAAGAAGAGCGAGGCAGACAGAGATACAGGCACAAAAGGGAAAAGAAAAGAACAGGAATTAGGGGAAGGGAGACTGACAGAAGAATAAACAAAAGAGTGTGATAGAGGGGGAGAAAGTAAGAGAACCGCGTAGATACAGAAAGCAAGGGTGGGAATGAGGTGAGGGAAATAATGAAAATACAAGGTGGCAAGAGAAAAAGAGTAACAGAAAAATAAAAAGCAATGCCCCTTTAAAAAGTAAAAAAAGAAGAGAAACAGGAGACTGATAAAGTGAAGCAGAGGGAAAGAGGGATAAAACGGAGAAATAATGAGAACGACAGGTTTGGTCCAAAACAGAAAGAAATATAGAAAGAACCAGAGAAACAAGCAAAGACATATAAAGCAGAAAAGGGAACAAAAGAGGCAGAGAATGAGTGCAGGGGTCTGATCCCTCACCAGGGGTCCGGTCATACACAGGATGTGGTAGAGCTCCTCACGGTAAGCAAGAGGGAGGCAGCGTCTCACACAGCCGCAGCAGAACAGCTTGGCACTGGGCTCCATGGATGGAGCTTCAGCCCCAGCACTGGATTCATCCATCATTCCCTCGGTACTGTCCCTCACTAAAGACACACTCACTGCAGGACACAGACGTTCTGACGCAGCTGTGCTGTCACAGGTCACTGAGGCAAAGTTTGACCAGTCTTAAGGGCTTACAAATTGGAAGCATGCTCCTTCTGTGAAGATTCAGAAAGGTTCTGGGATTTTTTGGAAACCAGCGTATCTGCATTATTGCACATGACTACATCTTGAAATAATACGCAGATGGACCTGGACATTCAATGTCTCTAACCTGGTATTTACACTATTATATACCAATATTCAAGCTGATGAAGTCATGTGCAGTCAATGGCAGTATCTAAAGGTCTTTTCCATCAAGCACAGACCTGATACACCAATGAAGAACTTATGTTAAACTTCACCGAAGTCTATTGTAATATATTACATGTAGGGCTCTCTGTTATCACTGCAAGTTATCCATTACATTGGCCAAGTTCAAAAAAATATATACATGTCATTTTACTAGTTCCACTTTGTTGAAGATATGAATAATATTAACAGAAAACTGATCTGAAAACACATGATATTAATCTGACATAGCACAGGAGATTAGCTTTGGTTTTCAAAATGTTATAAAACAACACTGGTCTAGTCAGGATGTTTGGTTCAATACATTCTTTTGCAGAACAACAGACATGATGCTGCAAAAACAGTATGTCCACGAATACATAGAGAGAGAAAAATAATTAAGCCAAGTTTAAATATATAAACCTCATCCTCATTAAAAAGACATAAACATTTACAAGTATAGTGTTACTGAAAGCATAGTTCCTGATCTACAGAGATGTAGAAAAGAGCAATATTTCAGATAAGCTGAAGTTGGAAATTGCACGATTGAGAATAATGCAGGCCTGCCTCCATCACCCTAGTGGTGGGGTTAAGTGGCTCTTGCCTGTGAGGTGCTTTGGGTGGCATTTGTTGGTATGGTAGTCAATGCAAATCAATACAAACTTGTTTTGAATGAAAACCTTTCAGAGCAGTGTGGAAGCAAAGATGCTGTTTTCTATTGATTTTTCTGTAGGGGCTTTGGACATGGGTGGGGGTGTGGACAGTGTTGATGTAGGTGTTCCTGTATCAGTACATACAAGTATAAAACAAAATCAACATAAATCATATTTAATAATGATTATACTGTATTAGTTGCACGTCAGAAGAAAGCAGCAGCATTTTACTCAAAAGGGGGCAGCAGAGTTATGTCTATAACTTAAACTCTGCCCATCTGCAACATGAAAAAATAAACACAAGTACTCCTCTCCCCTGAGGTTCTATGTTTATCATATGATGCAGCTGTTATGAGCACTTTCTAACAGTAACTCATAGTAACTCTTTCTGTGTACTCTTTCTGACCAAATATTCGAGGAGCTCTTCATACAATATTTCTTCTGAAATCAAAAGGGTTTTTGCTGCATTAACGGCTTCTACTGTTGTGTGAAGGCTTGACACTACATGCTCAAACAATTCTATGAGGATTTTGATACTCAGCTTCAGGGGCATTACTGAGGTCAGGTACTGCTCACAAACTCCACTCCAGCATATCCCAAAGCACTAGATGGAGCTTCCAAAGGCCAGAGAATGCTCTTTCCTGCTCCACAGCCCCTAATATGCTGGGTGTTAACATCTCGGGCATAGTGTCCTTAAGCTCATCCCATTTCTGGATTGTTTGGATGTTGTACATGTACATGAAAGTACATGAGGCTTGTCGCCTGAAAGATTAAACCATTGAGATAATCATCTAAAGAGTGTTATCAGATTGAATCTCATGACTGACCTTGGAAACTCAAGCATTGTTTATCTCTATTGCATTTTTAATGCAATAAACCTGCCATAAAAGTAAATATCAGCCATGAATAGCTTTCCACTAGCAGTTTGACATAGTCTTGGATTTATTCACAAAGTGCCAGATCAGCCGTCAGAAACAGAAGGTCTGTAGATGGATTTTTTACATTTTGCATTAGTCGCTCATAAGATCTTAATTTAATGGAACTGAATTATTCACATAGGGATCAAATTCAAAATGGGGATATGTTAATTAAAACAAGTGTTGTGTGTTGGTTGGAGATTAAGAGCCTCTGTGGAAAAGGTCAGATTAATGTAGTTCACTGGACATCTGAAACATTTAATATATGTTGTAAATTAATGATTTACAAAAGGCACTTGTTGAAACTTAAACCTCCTTAAGGCTTCCTACGTGTGGTATATTTTAACAGTCTGAAGGTGATAACTGACTACTACCAGCCGTGTTTTTGTATTTGGTGAACTGTGCTGTTATTATTTTTTTAGTAAGGGTTTCTAGGGATTTTGAGGTGACAGAGCTTCTCAGTATTCCCTGCACAGAGGCCCTCAGATACCCAGATCAACTTGAGCAGATTGCTCTGGAGAAGAACGAAGGAGTACACAAAATGACAAAGTGTAACCTCCTTACAGCTTCAGAGGTTCTGAGCATTCTGCCCTTAATCAATACCATGTTCTGTCCTCAGCCACAGCTGCGCCAGATGTGGGAGATATTTTCCTGCAGAGTCTATTGTTTGCTATCATGTCAGGTGGAATACAGTGCTCAGTATATATTATTGCTGTTTGTAACTAAACCTTGTGGTTGGTAAAGCACAGTGGATAACACATTTGTCCTGTATATAAACTTATATGATAAATTTACATTGTTCTTTGCAGTGCATAAATTTACATTGTTCTATTTTGTTTACTTTCAAATATCTGTTGGAAAATGTCATGAACCAATAGGAATGGTCCTAAAATGATCTTGCTGTAATAATTTAAATTGAAAATTAACTAAATCTATTTAAGTGATAGTCCCTAATAATATGAGACCTACATGAGCCTTTCACAATAACTTACATAAATCTACATTATCATCTATAAATGATTTTCCCAACAGCTGTCAGTTGTTACCAAATTGGCTTTAGTCATTTCCCACTTGATATTTTTATGAGAACCGATTCTTTTGTAGATAAGCCTTTATGGGTGTTTTCAAACCACATTTCCAGAAAGTTTAGGACACTAAACCAAAATGCAATAAAAGCTGGATTTTGTAATTAGTAAATAAACTCTAAACATTATTATTAATCATCAGAATGAAGGACAAAGATACATTTTCAGTGCTTTCAGTGAACATAATTGTATATGTTGAATAAAAACTAATTTAGAAATTGATGCCCACAACTCATTCAGGTAAAGCTGGGACAGAGGTATGTTCACCACTAGGCCACATCACTTTGCTTTTCATTACACTTTTTAATTGTTGCAATTTTGTTAGCAGAATTTACACTTTGTACACTTGTTCATTCAACAGATGTATTCATGTTTTTATTCAATTTTACACAACGTCCCTACTTTCCTGGAATGCGGTTTGTTTGCAGGTAAATGTCACTTTGCATGAAAGACTTATGCAAGTATCAAGTCTTATGATTAAAGTTTTGCTAACTAAATATTATCTTCCCTGCAGGAATAATTACATATATAAATGTAGTAATCTAAAATGTATGTTTAGTTTTTAGTTGCTGGTAATGAACACACTGCAGATGAAGGGAGCTCTTCCCCCACTCCTCCTGTGCTGTCTGTTGCAGCTGGCAGAAGGTAAGAAAACAACAACAGTCTTTACACTACAACAAAATCACTGCAACAATTTTGGGGACATGCATTTTCCATTTCATCTAACAGGCAATGTCAATGTCTTGGTTTATTACAGTGCAATGAGATATATTACTTTAAAGTAACATTTGTAGACTTCAGAAGAACTGAAACAATAAAAGCCCTGGAGCAGTTTGCATTTTAAAATCCATTGATCCTTAATAAACAATCACTTGCCAGTCATGCAAGTTGCAATGTAGTATTTTCAATAAATAAAGGCCAGTGTCCCGGTGATGTTTATTTTAGACATGTCTTAAATTGACCTGATTCAGTATTAATGCTGGTTCTGCATTGTATCTGTCTAGATTCAGGCTCACAGTGGGTCAGGGAAACTGACAATAAATGGCTCTGCAATGCAATAATATGTTAAAGGAAATACCTGAGTAGTGTTGACCACTAAGTTATAATAACAAGACGAAGAAGAAACATTGAGGACAACTGGCATTTTAAAATAAAATAATAAAGGAATGAGTTTTTTTTTCCCTCATAGACTCTATAGTGTAGGTGTTTGCACTATCATTGTAGTGTTCTCCTTCAGGAATATTCACCTGTCTCAGGACAATTTGTTTTTTGAAAAATGTTGCATAAGTTGCATAAACTAACTCTTTTCACTGGGCAGTAAAGGTATTTCAGTGCTTTCTGCAGTAAGCACAGTGGAATGCATGTCTCATTGAGTGTCCTGCCTATGCACTGTTTTTCTCTGTACTGACCATCTTTCAGGTGTGAAGGTGACAGTGAGTCCGCAAGAGGAGGCCATTGTCCATCTGGGAGACACAGTCACTTTGAGCTGTCAGGCAGCGGGTTCGGACACCGAGGAGGAGCTGCAGTGGAGCAGGAACAGTGCTCTGATTGAACTAAAGGAGGAGAACCGTCTCAGCCAGAGCCATCTGTGTTTACAGAATCTGACACAAGATGACCACCAAGTCAAATTCACCTGTGGACTGAAGAGAAACAGCAGTGTATCTGCCTCAGTCAAGCTCAATGTGCTGTGTGAGTCACCACTTAATCAGTCAACAACATTAAAACTTAAGAATCCATAAATTAGCATTATTTAACCACTAAAAATGTGTCTATATCAACCAAAGGTGGAATAAATGAATCAATTTTATCAGGGGGGAGTTTTTCTATTACTTAAATATTATAGAAAATAATAGATCTTTAAATCTATTTTAATAATATTTAACAAATTTTTATTATTTTTAAATTAAAACATGATTTTATATTAGAGTGTATTTAGAGTGTAATTAATTGCAGCAGAATAATAAAATGTAAGTGGTGTAAACTGAAACTTAATTGTGCATCAAATTATCTAGGGTATGGTAATCAGTTTAAATAATGTGGCTACATTTTTACACACATAAAATCTACTACAAAAACTATATCTGCACAGATGGGGCAAATCCATAAAAACAGCTTAATTTATAAAGGAAGTATATGTAAAACTATTTTACTCTAGCTTCCTTTCTACTGGTTAATTTGTCATTAAATGAACAGAACAATGGGGTGCTGGCAATTTCCCACAAATTGAAGTGAAATCAGTTAAAACCAGCCTTTGCAGGAATACAAAAAAAAAAAAAGTAAATGTCAGAAGTTATAAAAAGGAACGTTCTAGGACATGGTGTGAACGCTGGGCTCTGGAATTCCATCCAGTTCAAAGAATTATTTTTATAAATGATCATTGAAATAAATGGTGATCCGCACTTTTAGGCAAACGTAGGAAAACCAGTTGCGGCACTTCTAAGAAGGCATCACAGCAGTCAAAAGACCGCTTATAGTGTCAAAGCACGTTAAACCTCAAGCATTACAGGGAGGTGTTGCTAAACAATTATACTGATATTGGATTAATATTAGTTTAATGATGAATGAATTTGACATCTGTATGTCCCCAGTTCCTCCAGATCTGTCTGGAGAGGAAAATGTAGCAGTGGAGGAGAGCACTGAGGCTTTTCTGTCCTGCTCAGTGAATGCAAATCCACCAGTCACCATCTCGTGGCTGAGGGAAGGTACTGTAGTGGATCTGCTGAAGGATGGATACACTCTCTACCAGGACAGTTGGATGGCCAAACTCATCATCAACAAACCGAATCGAAAACTGCACCAGGGCACATACACCTGCCTCACAACGTCCTTAGAATTTGGAGAGAGGTCCAAGGTACTTCATGTCACTGTCACAGGTACAGACACCTTTTTAATTCAAAAGAAAAAAAAAGTATTTGTAATTAAAACACTATCAGGTCTAATGGGTCACGTGTCACCAAAGAAGTTTCTGATAAACGAGTATTCACGTTGCTATATAAGTATATAAAAATCCCAACTCCTGCTGGAGAAAACATCCCCCAAACCATGAAGCTCTCTCTTCCAGACGTTTTTTCACACTTTCGTACCGTCATTCCCTAGTTTGATGCAAAGCATAAGCGTTTCCATCTGATCAAACTAAATTAAATTAAAGTGAATGTTAGATCAGTTCTCTGTTCACGAATATTCCTGATCAAAGGTTAGTCTCACCTTTTAATGAGAGGTTTGGATAATGCAGTGTTGGCTTTCAGTGGGAATTCTCTCAGATGGTGAAACATTATATCGAGACTGAAGCTAGCCCGTTCAACATCGAACAAATGAACAATTCCAGCTGCAGTATTGAACTGATTCCCTATCCTGAGTCCCTTTATCTTCTTCCTGTTCTTAAGCATATATGTGGACGACCAGCATTTATGTGGACTTAAAAGAAACTGGATTCATTATAAAGCTTCAATATTATAGAAATTACATTCTTGGAATGACCACCTTCTCCTGCAGTGGCCAAATGGGTCATTCCTCTAGTCTTCATCAGAACAACCATCTGCCAATGTGTATCAGTCACTTTACTGGGGCTTATCACATGGCAAAATGATCATGAGTGTTGCAGATTAAATAGGGTTTATTCATAAAATCAGCACCAGGTGCAAGATTAACACCAAAAACTCTTAAATAGGTCAGTGTTCTCTAATTCTGAACAGCTTTTTGTTTCATTCAAATTTCACATTTTTCTTGTGTGTATTTAAAATATAAAGCACAATTCACCTACATCTTTATTTATAGTTAAACTAAATATATCTAGTATAAACTAAATTGAGATGAACAATGACTGAAATATAGGAAAATGTAAGTTGTTCTCTAATAATATTTATGCATTGTTCCCTTTTCAGAACACAAACACCCAATCCAATTTATGGATTTTGAAAAGAATTATTAGAGGCCTACACTGTATAATATGTGGCTTTTTACTGTAATAGTAGGATTATTTTACTATGCTTTTTTGCTATTATTTTTCTTTTTACAGATGATTTATAGACAGGTTTTACATGTTTAGTGTTGGTTATAACGTTACAGTAATTATGTTATTAATGATTAGAAATAGTTCATAGTGAATTAAAGTAGTGGTACAATGCTGCAAATTGATCCAGAGAGATCAATCCCAACATAAATACAATGGATATAGTGAAATAATCAAAACACGCCCATTTACCTTCTCTTTATTTAGAAAAGACAATGGCTTTCCCTCTGGGTGCTGTGATTGCTGGCTGTGTTGTTGTCTTGTGCACTGCTGCCCTCGCTGTTTTATCCAGATGGAGCCAAATTAGACAGGTATTTACCATTTACATTGATACGGGTGACTCATGTGATACCAAGACTTGCATGAATGCTCACTGCAGCTGTGTTTTACTCTTTTCACAGTGCTGCAAGTAAAAAACAAAAGACACCAAGACACAAACTTAACAGAAGACAAATCAACTGCTTTAACAAAACTACTCACTAATATGCAATAATAATGAAATGTACTGTTTCTTTTTGATTTTGGTTTAAAATAACACTCATAGCCAAATTTGGGAGAAGAAGAAAAGCTGCAGTTCAGGCCAAAAGTCCAAAGTTCCAGCTTGCAGAAAAATATGAATCATTCATCCTCAGTTTTCACTGTCTAAAGAGAATAAGTAACATATTATCACTAGGTCAAATCACCTTCTATTACTTTGCTGAGAGAATAAAGCCATTACTCTAAGTTAAATATTGATGCTTTGGGTCAAATTCGGAAGTGGGGTCACTGACAGAGAAATGCCTGTCAGGGAAAGACATATTAAATACAGAAGTATGGAACGACGCATTTGAACCATATAGCTGTGCATTGTGCATAATTTCTAATGTTTATTTTAACTACGACACTTTAGAAGAAGAGTTGAATTAAGTAAGATATTATGAAGCTGATATATTTTTCAAAACAGTACAGCAATATATTTACAATAAGCTCATTTTGGTCAAGAGCAAGAAAAGAAGCTTCAGTAAAAAGTTTTTCTTTACTAAATTTAGTGAGGATTGAAACTTTAAAGAGGTGTCGGGAGGAATCAAAAGCTGTAAAACATTAAAACCATCAAGTAACTAAATTAACAATGCAATGGTAGGAGCAGAGCAGAATTCTCCCACTAAAAACAGACACTGGGAATTTAATGCCCATGAGCCTGCTGTGTTGACCCTGCAGCTGATGAATGTGTACAGCAGGGGAGGATATGTCTTTGGACAGAACAGTTCTTATGTAAGGTGGTGTGTGTGTGATAGAGAGAGAGAGAGAGAGAGAGAGAGAGAGAGAGAGCAGATTGAATCCCCTCTTCAGAACCTCACAGTGCTGCTTATCTTGCATCTTTCCTCAAATTCTCCCAAAAGCGCTGACGCCACAGAGAGCATAGAAATAAAATTGGATTCTAGCTCCATGGCTGAGAATCATCCTTTACTGCTACAAGAGCTGCTACTGCTCTCAGACTGTGAAGGATATTCTAAAGTTGAACCAAACTTTAATAACCCAAACCAAGCCCTTCAGGGCACTGACCTCACTTTAATGTTGGCACGAACTTTAACAACCATTATCAGTGGAATTGCATTTTTAAGTTTCCAAGCTTTTCATTAACACCCATAAAAGAGCTGAAAAATATGGAGACTACATTATCATGACTGGAAAGAACTCAATGCTCACTAATGCCATGGCCAGGACTGTATTATTGTATGGGTTTACCAGAGTTCAAGGTCCCCAAGATGACAAATAAACAGAAGATTCTTATATTTGCAATAAAAATACCTAAGCGAGAATAAACCACAACCATGCTACATAGGACAAACAGGAAACTACAGTGAAAAACAAGAGAATAAACTCATATTTAAAAATGGGACTTCTAACAATCATTCCCCCGGGTGCTCCGGTTTGCTCTCACAATAAAAAAACTGTTAAAAAATGGATAAGCGGTCTGAAACCGCTTATCCAATTCAGGGTCGCAGTGGGTCCGGAGCCTACCCGGAATCACTGGGCGCAAGGAGGAAACACACCCTGGGGGGGATGCCAGTCCTTCACAGGGCAACATACACACTCACACACACTCCTTCGGACACTTTTGAGTCACCAATCCACCTACCAACGTGTGCTTTTGGACTGTGGGAGGAAACCCACGCAGACACAGGGAGAACACACCAAACTCCTCACAGACAGTCACCCGGAGCAGGACTCGAAGCACAACCTCCAGGTCCCTGGAGGTGTGTGACTGCAACACTACCTGCTGCACCACCATGCCGCCTTCATACAAGACTTGTTAAAAATAAATAAACAAATAACCTGGCATCAAAAGGTAAACAGAAATTAAAATTTTCTTTAAAGGACAGGAGAAATTCAAAACCTTCCCCTGGAGGTTCACTGTGTGAATACTGAATATTATGGGTCTAAAATGATGTGCACAGCAAGTTCACCAGTGTTAAATCACCATTATTAGTGTTAAATTAACACTGAGTGTAAAAAATGTAACAATCGTCAACACACTCAGTGTTAATTGTCAGTGTGAATTTGCTGGGAGTAGCTGATAATGAAGCTGTTGCTGAGAAAAAGAAGCAGAAGAAGCTGCTGGTGTTATTAGATGGACTGCTTCCTACCACTGAGCCCAGATCTCAACTGTATTTGGGATTACTTGGAAACTAATAAATTAATTATTACTAAGGAATTACAAATAGGAAGATGGTCTCTGACTTCTGCACAATATTGTTCATATCACAAACAAATACATAAATAGTGGTTTATGCCCTTGTTATTTTACAATGACACTATATGAGACTGCATTAACTGCATGGTATTAAAAAGGCATTCTCTACTGAGGCATTATTTGCATTAGCAGTAATCTACTACATGGGGCAAACCGTTCACCAGATTTGCATACATATTAAAGGAAATTCCATCTAAAGCCATGTGATATGAACCTGACAGAGCAATTAGAATAAAATTAGAATAAAATGGAGCCCCTGTGTCTGATTGCTTATGGGAGGGGGGGAAGGAGAATAAAGAATGAGGAGCTCACCTCAGAGCGAGGCCCGTGGAAGAGCCTTGGCTTCACATCCTGACTGTTGAGACTTCCTGAGAGCTGCACTGGAATTAACCTTGACGTGAGCTTTCTGCTGGGTTTCTCTTCAGAGACTTCACTTAAATGGTTTATAGAAGCATTGAAGGAGAAATTGCTTTGTATTTCCTGCTTATAGTGAGTGTTTAAAGAGATGTAATGGTGAACCGTTTTCAAAACTTTGTTTCACTGATCCCTCAGCAGTGTTCATAGAATTTGCCTTAAATATAGCAGTGAGCAGGTTTGGTTAAGAGTTTGTGATACTACTTCAAAGATGGAAGGTACCAGAGTTCAGTGCCAAAAGAACATTTATTGGCTGCAGTTAGGACAGTTGATTTTTAAACCATCATATAGTCATTCTGTCATAAATAATAGATCTTAACGAATAACTTAAATAAAAATACAAATATACTCTCTTATAGCACATAATTGGAATAAATAGCTAGGTCTATTTCTCTGTAAGACAAATAAATGTACACAAAATGTTCATAAGGCTCAAAATACATTCATATACAGTGTATACTGCAATATACTCAGCAATAGTTCATCAGTAACAACAGTGATCACGATTCAGTTCAGAACATCACACACAAAAGATCATATAAATACAGTGCGTCTTTGAAATACCCATCATCTCCTAGGCTCAAGATGCCGGCTCAGTTTAAGACCTTGTATATCATGATGCATCATGACAGCTCTTCATTCCACGTATGTACATGTGATACGAAAATATCCAAATCAACAGGTACTTGTGTGCACACCAACAAACACATCCACACACACTTTCACACTACACAGCCTATACAAACTGCAGTCTACACCTAAATGTACAAGAAAGTGTAACATACTTTGGTTAGGCAAGTTTACAATAATAAATACATTGCAATTCTCTGTTCCATTCATGAAAAAAAGACATTATTTCGTTACTACAAAAGCAACATTACAAGTAGGACACGAGGAGACAATCAACATCTCTCGGAATGGGTAATATCTCCATTTATATACTGTTAATATATTTGTGTATCATTTATTTGTAAACAGTAAGAACATCAGATTAAGTCATTATGCTAGTGCTGTCTCAATAATGTGGCAGTACAGATACAATCTTGTGAAGAACTATGGTGACCACTGCAATATAATTACGAAGTCATCATTTGACCTATGGTAAAGATTGGTGTATTTAACTATTGCCACAAGCATCTACACTCATAGTGACTTACTCGGTTTGACAGAGCGCCACATTTATAACTGGCACACAAATGGGAGAAGGTCAGGCACAAAGAAACCGCTCATGGTTAAAAATCTCATCTGACAGTTGCTCCCATAGCTGCTTATAGTTGAGAGGAAAGACGTGACCCAGTTGAGAGGACAGGAACAAGTTGAGCAGTGGCCCGTACCATCAGATGCACTCTTCTGGATGAGAGGTTGGCAGTCCAACTCAGAACAGCATGCTAGCATATGCTAAGCCTAGCCCCATCTCTGCAGAATGCCTGCAGACAGCTGCCCAGACAGCAGGGTAAAACCTGCGAAATTTACAAAGAAAGATTATTGCAGGAGCCAGCACCAAGACTTCTCCAAGCAGCAGGTTATGAGCTTTCCTCTTTAATATCTTAACATTAGTGCTGGGGCTCTTATCAGATGTCCTTCTTGCCTTTAGGACTTCAGTGCATGGCCCTCCTATGTTCAGGTCTTCTGAAGAAAAGGGCATGTGGATCACCAGACAAATCCACATAAAGCTGAGCAAGGGAACCACCACATCAGTGCATCCCTGCATCACGGCCTCCCAGGACATAAAAATCTATTCAGAAATCCCACATACAGAACTGGATTTGAAAGCAAAAATGCAACCCCGTTCTGTTCCTCTAGCTTAAGCCGGACAGCTCTTGCAGGGGGTGTTGTATATGATGTGTCAATTCCAACAGACATGTGGCAAGCTCTTTATGATGGAGATTGCAGCAGAGGAGAGATTTGTCCTAGAACGTGGTGCAACAACAGCAAAGGGTTGAGAGGAGGTGAAGGAGCTGCAGGGAATAGAAGAAAAAACCTTGAAGGACAAATTCACAGCGCATTATGGCTCAAAAGAACACCCGTCTGCGTTTGTTCTCAAGATCATTCGAAGGCTATTTACAGAGGCACACAATCCAGGTCCCAATCCAGCTCATATAGCAAATATAATTTACCATTAAGTAACTGCTGGATTTGGAGCATGCCTGAGCATTCCCTTTTCAGATCATCAGAGCCAGCAGAGCAGCTCCCGATTGGACATTTGCATTGGATTTCAGCGGCAGTACAGAGAAATGAGAGTGGGAGGTGCAGTGAGCTCAGACAATAAAAGAGCAGCTCCTAATAATAGCTCTACCTCGGGTTTGGTTGTGAATATAAATAAGGCTCGGCTGGTGGGAGGGAAGCCCAGCTCAGCGAAGGAAATCAGAAGGATGTTGACTATTTCTGTATACTCTAATGATCTGCATGTATGACTGGTTAAAACACAGCCAAGTGGAACATAAAAATGCAGTATACGCAACGTAGCTTCTATTCATATGTGAGATCTTTTTATTTACTGATCTGATGAATATAAATTTGAAATGATGACTTGAATGATTCACAGCTTCAAGGACTCTGCAATGATATATCAATCCAACAAAGTTCGACCGCAGCTATGTGTCTACAAAGAAGCAGAACACTATATATTTTACCAGTAAGTCTTTCTCATCTTGAAAAACATAGGCATATTTAGCTAATTCTATGCATGCTCATATACACAGTTCAATAGAGTTCTCATAACTAGTGAATTTAACAACTTTAAAGTGTTCTAAATATGGACACAGATGTTCACTTGTGCACAAACGGCTTGTATAATTGTCTAAAGAAAATAAAAGTCATGGAACATACTCAAATTCTGACTGACAGTATATTTTCTTTATTAGACGCACTATAATTCCCAGCTTTCTATAGACCTACCTGGAGCTTCTCCTCTCGTTCCCCTCTCTCTTCCTGTGTTTCTGTGGTCAGGGAGTGGTGTCACCTCGGTGCATGGCCCCTCGCGCCCACACACTGTGTCCTCCTCCACCTCCACCCCCGTGATCTTTGTCAGATTCAGGCTGGCTCTGGGCACGCTCTGGTTTGGGGTTGGGTGTCATGGGTGGTTCAGGCTGCTGTACAGACATTGTTCGGCGTAAGTGTGTGCGCTTACACAGAAAGTCTGGCTTTGCAGAAAGGCCGAATGAGCCCTTCCTCAGCACCATGCGCACAGAGGAGCTCTTCTTAGGCCGAGCCCGGTGACCAAACTGCAGAGAGGACAGGTGCACTGCATATCCCTCGCTCAAAAACTACAAAAAAAATTTGTTTAAAAAAAAAACAGGAGGGGGGAACAAAAAGAAAAATAGAACAGAGTAAAAAATACCAATCAGTACTGAAATGGAAACACATTTTTAAAAATAAAAACATATTTTTAAATATATATATTCATTCATTATCTGTAACCGCGTATCCAGTTCAGGGTCGCGGTGGGTCCAGAGCCTACCCAGAATCATTGGGCACAAGGCGGGCCAGACCTTCTAAATAGAGGGGGTCCTCGACTTACGACGTTGATCCATTCTTACGTCGCGTCGTAAACCGATTTTCGGTGTAAGTCGGAACATACGTACATACTGTACGTAAATAACATACTGTGAGAGCAGTACGACGTAGCAGCAAGCAAAAATAGCATACAATGCGATTGTGGTTACGCCATCCTCCTCGGTCCTGAATCGCGTAACCGTGTATTCTTCTGCCACGCACACCAAACACGAAGTTCGCATTACGACGTTTACGACGCAAAACCACTTATGTTGAAACAAGGCTTTACACAGTAAATGGCTATATACTAACAAATGCCACCAGCTAGCTCAACACTTTTGTAGGTGAACAATGTTAATTTTGAAGCAATAGAGAGAACAAGGCCATGGGTATAAAACATTTATTATACTATATGAATATAAGCAGGCTGATTCCAAATAAATGTCACTGTCATGCATTATGCTATATCAGAAGAATGTTATAATAAATGTATATTAATGTATATTAAACAACAGGAGTTACAGAATGCTAAAGCAGGAGAGAAAAAGCCTGTTTTTTCCAAATTAACCAAAAATATATTTAAATTAATATCCTTGAATCTCCTCAAAGTAACTGGAACAAATTATATTATTAACATGCACACCACATTTCAACGTAGATCAAGTTAAATCAGCAAATGTCACATTTTTTAATGAATATATTAACCCTTACATAAATATGAACAACACTGAGCTCGGTTTAAACATCAACCAAATTCATTTATAAATTGAAGCATAATCTGCCTCACCTGGCACTGATTTTGGTACTTCTTAGATGGTCTGCCCACTATATAGATCTGACAGGGGCTGAGGCCCAGCATGCTGTAGACGGAGATATCCTTCATGGAGCCATAGGCCGAGTTGATCTTAATGTGACACTAGCAACATGAGAAAAGATGAGGTGTGACTTTCTGACAGATTGCCTCAGGTCATGCTACTAAGGGGTTTCATTGTGTGTGTGTGTGTGTGTGTGTGTGTGTGTGCGTGTGTGTGTGTGTGTGTGTGTGTGTGTGTGGTTTGAATGGTATTCAAAAAGATTAGAGATTAAAAAGATAGAAAATAGAAAATGTGGAATAAATTAGATTTAATGTAGATAACAGACAGTGTAGCATCAGCCAAGTGTTCTACCTCTTGGACCAGGTTCCTGAGGAAGATGGTTTTCTGGCGCAGGGGGTCATGAACCAGACCCTCGGAGAAGAAGATCATCCCCTGGGGGAAATTGTGCTGTGAAAGCCATGACACCACTCTCTGTTTCTGCATGTCTGGGCGCCCAGTGATGTAGATGATCAGATAGCCCAGGTCCTGCCAGTGTCTGAACAGAGCAGAATCCACCAACACAATGTAAGCAAGAGAGCAACAACAGTGGTAATATTCACATGACATACACACAGCAATGTGCACATTTATCAGTGCTATAAAAGCTGCCAATTATAAAACACATTGTTAATATTAAATACCTTAAATTTAACATAGAGTTTATGTGTGACATAAACAGAATTACACTTATTGTGACTCAAAATAATACTGTTCATCAGTACCCTGTACCATAAAGTTAAACAAGGGAAGTTGGGGAGAAGGCCCATGCCTGAGGCTCTTCCTCACTCCTCTCTACATCTTTATAAATAGCTTTCTGCACAGAATTATTCCTTTGAAGATTTTTTTCACTTTCACCCCCACCTCATCTCTTCCCTGTGCATCAAAGGTTGGTCTGGCATTCTAACTTACAGCAGAAGCCACTCAGAACTGCTCTCCCACTTACAGTTGATCTCTTCTCACAATACAACTACAGTATATCTAGAGACTTTGGTCAGAACTCAAATCTACTGTAACTGGAAGTTTAGACTCTGCTCATGAATACGTTTTGGTATGTTGCTATTTTTAAATACCTTTTTTTATTTATTTAATGTCACCCCTGAATTGTTTTAGTATTGTGTTTTTCATTTTCTGGATGCAACATTACATAAGCAACTGAAATATTTGTGTATTAACGAAAACACATTTGTCATATGGGTAAAACTGGGTAAAGTGGCATATTTATTTCAGAGTCTATAAAAGTCTCCCAGAGTTCATGAGCTTAAGCTTATTCAGGGGTCACTGGGGGGCCTTTAAACTGCCTTATAAGGTGAAATTAAAAATTTGAATGAGAGGCTAGAGAATAAGGCTATTAGAAAATAAGTTCTCATGTGACAGAATTAGAATGGGTAAGCCCAGCAAAGGTATTTAAAATAAACCAGGGTTGGATAAATTTGTTTTTGCTGTAAAAGAAGATATAATAACTACTAATAATTTTAGAAATTATATATTTAAATACTAATTATATTATATTATTCATTTTCATTCATTCATTGTCTGTAACCGCTTATCCAGTTCAGGAAGCCTACCCGGAAACACTGGGCGCAAGGCAGGAACACACCCTGTAGTGGGCCCCAGTCCTTCACAGAGTGACACACACTCACACATTCACTCACACACACATGGACTCTGAGTCACCCATTCACCTACCCACATGTGTTTTTGGACCTTGGGAGGAAACTGGAGCACCCAGAGGAAACCGACACAGACACAGGGAGAACACACCAAACTCCTCACAGACAGTCACCTGGAGTGGGGCTCCAGGTCCCTGGAACTGTGTGACTGTGACACTACCTGTTGCTCCGTTATATTATATATTATATGTATATATTATATATATTATATTATAAAGAAGGAGGAGAAGTGAGAAAAACCTGAGAGAATTTCTCTCTGTACAACATAATATGCCTGGTACACATTTACAGTTTTCAAACCTCTGGCATGACACAGCACATTGTGACATTAGAAAACATTAATATATTCCATGCTTTTAAGGACATTAACAAACTCAAGAGTCCTTGTCATCATAAAAACACTGCGCAGACTCATCAGATGAAATGACTAACATTTACAATTAGTTCAGGAAGGAGTTTAATGTGCGTCTGGAAAAGCTCCAGAGCTTCAAAAGCCCATGATCTCCTCCTTTATCATTTTTCTTTCAAATATAAGCTACTTACCTGACCACATCCACAGCTCCAGGCCGCACTTTAGGGTCACTGCCCATGATGGAGACGCTAGCAGCAAAGGAGCCATCGATGCTAAACACCACACATTCCATTCCCCTAGGCAGCACTGTCAAGAAGGCTTCTGCACTTGTCTGGTCTCCCCTGAATGCCAGGTGTGAGAGAGAAGAGAAAAAGAAAACAAGAAAAGAGGGGTAACCTTTACCACAGACTTCATCAGAGGTCTTGAAATCGATTGTAGCACGGGCTAGGAAGCTACTGTGCACCAGCCATGAGTTGAGGGGCTTAACAATTCTCATTCAAACTGAAGCCTACAGGGGCGGCCTTTGAAGGAAAAGGCCATTTGACATACAACACAATGGTGAATTAAACAGCAATTAACTATAAATGACAGAAACAACACAAATAACCTGCAAGTGTCCTTTGGACAGACAGGAGCTTGGCATGGACTTACTTGACGACCATTTTAATAGGGTAAACCCCCACAGGCAGCTTCTTGCTATCAGGGATGGTATACGAAACTCTGCCACTGCTGTTGGTCACCTCCGTGTCAAAGTGCACCCAGCGTCCCGACTGAGGCTGAGTCATCAGATATATGTCCACCTAAGAGAAAAGGAATCAGAACAGTTCATTTGCTAAATAAGGTTTCACATAAACAATATTTCTAGACGCCAGTTCAGTGCATTTCTACAGTGGTCACACAAGTTTTGACAAGCTGAACCACTTTATAAATAACGCAAGACCTGGTAGACCACGTCATGCACTTCTCCTACCTTCTCCCCAGTCAGAGTGACCATGTCCAAAGGGCCGTACATGAAGCGCCCGACCAGTGTCTGCGGCCCGTCCTCTGTTGAGATGACATCATTCACTCTGTGGTTGGAGGTGACATTCTGCAGGGAGAGAAACAGAACTACTGGTTCACCTCTTTTTTTTATTATTTTTTTGACTCTTGCTATAAAATCTGTCAATGTGAGGCAGTGAAACAGAACAAGATGTCATGAGATGTCATGAGAAGAGAACACACGGACATGCTTCTCCCTCTCGTCTGACAGAAAAACACAAGCTGCTGTTTAAGTATGCAGTGCAGAGTCTTTCCAAAAGAGGGTGTTGCATCTCTTTGCAACAAAATTGCCAAGTGAAAGCATCTTGATGTTGGCAATATGTGTGAAATATTAAAATTGTTAATCATTTGATGTTTAATAATATTACACCCTAAAAACCTGTTCTTACCTTAAAAATATGTGAATGTGGAAATTCCTGAATCAGTTATCTTTAAAATAGTAAAATTATTCATTTTCTGTACCCACTGTATCCTTTTCAGGGTCGCAGTTGGTCGGGAGGCTACCTGGGATCACTGGGCACAAGGCAGGAGCACACTTACAGAGTCACTCACACCTATGGACATTTTGAATAGCCAGTCCACTAACCAACATTTGTTTTAGGACTGTGGGAGGAAACCCATGCAAACACAGGGAGAACACACCAAGCTCTTAACAGAAAGTGACCCAAGAGTGGGCTTGAACCCACAGCTCCAGAACTCTAGAGCTGTTTGGCAGCGACACTACCTGTGGCACCAAATTGTCACCCTTTAAAATGATTCAAATATAATTAATATCCAAGAAATGACGCTATACAAGTGTTTGCTGGACAATTTAGATTTTTCCAATACATAATGCTTGAAATAATTACCTGCCAGTACAGTAAGCTATTAGACGTGTGTTCAACAAAAGTTTGAAATCCAGAATTAATCTTACATTATCTACATAACCTCACTCATGCTCTCATGACTGAATGCCATCAGAAGTTCCAAAACTGTGTGTAAACCTTCCTGTGTTGTTAGTGCAAAGAAGAAGGAACAACTCCCATTTAACACCCTTAATTTCAGAAGGAATTTAAAATGAACTTCCAGAAACCTTTGGTCAAACTGTGAATATTGCTTACATTTCTAATGCTTTCATATTCATATCATTTTTGCAGTGCTCCCTACATCTGTCCCCAATAATTCTGCACTTCTCCAATAAATCTCATTTCAACTAGCCTGAACCAAGGCAAGTGTGCAGAAGATAAATTCCACAGCCTTTGCTGAGGTAGTCAGACTGCAAAAATGAAAGCAGCCAGAACACTGACACATGCAGATTGTAACGACCACTGGCTACAGCAGCCTCCAAGCAAGAAATATAGCTGACTGCTTTTGAAATATAAATATATATGCAGATTCCCTATGCTGTCTAACTCAGGCAGAAAATCATAGTGTCAGGATGTGACATTGCTTTCCATATATGCCTGAATTGAGATGACGTGCAATATACTAGGCATTGTAATGAATTTTAAGCATCGGGCCCAATCCCATCAGAACATTACTGTGACAATACTTTATACATTGCTTTAAATATGACGGCTCTAAAAAGGAAAGAAATGCTAGTGCACCTCATTTAAAAATCTACACACAAAGGACAAATTAAGATTTTTTTCATTTCAGTCACACACAACTGACATAAACCCCAATGCAATGCTCCAAATTGTTGTTAACATGACAGCGTAGATATAAGCACAGAATCTGGTGCACTGCTCTATCAGTTTTTAGTCCATGAAGCTAATGAGTCTGATTGAACAGATTTGTTCTCTAATGAAGCAGTTAAACATTGTCAGGCTTTCGAGGGATTTGCATATTAATTAAACTGGTCAATAATTTGTTCTTGTCTGTGCTTGTGTGAGCATGCCATACCATGAGACATACACTCTCAGACATGCAAAAACATATGCCAGCAGACACAGATACACATGGGTACTGGCAAATGCTCTTTTAAAGTAGAGCAGGGATTGGGCTATTTAATTATCCTTATGAGTTTACAATCAGATTCCAAGCAGCACAAGATGAGAATGATCAGTAACTTCTATTATAGAGTCTTTAAACAACTATTTATGTATCACAACTGCATAAACAATATAATTGAAGGACAATGTTGTGTATTTCTCCTGGGGTGGTGTGGTGTGGATGATGATGCATGAGGAAGATTCCCCACAGACACTTTTTTAAAGTTGTAAATACATTTTTTTAAATACAAAACAGTGTCTTACAGGTTCTTAAGGATCCCGTGAGAGAGACTACCAATCCTATGTCTCTCTCTCTCTCTCTCTCTCTCTCTCTCTCTCTCTCTCTCTCTCTCTCTCTCTCTCTCTCTCTCTCTCTCTCCAGTCCAAAACTGCTGACTTATATAGGTTGGTTTATATCTATATATGGTAATGTTAAGGCTATTATTTACATTATCTCCTGCTCCAGGACTGAGAGAGAGAAGACTTCCTGTCCTCTCAAGAAACTTAACCTAAACATGCTCATGGACACAGACAAAAACCATATGGACAGACATTCTAAAGTCAAACATTCAGAGACATCATGTTCTTTCTATGTATCAGCACTGGCCCTTGTTCTGGCAGTGTCTGAGCTCAGGGGGAGTTTGGACTTGAACCTATTCATACTAGGTAGGATACACATTCTGTCTGAACACTAAGCACTTTTGTGAGTTGCTCTGGATTAGAGCGTCTGCTAAATGCTATAAATGTAAAATCAGTTCTTATATACTATCATATATTTTCATCTGCAAGTTTGGCTTTAATGCTTTCATCTGTTAAATCCCTGACAACAGACACGGAATCACAAGGACTGGAACTTACATTCCAGCAGCCATGTGTCGCCATGAAAATGTGGACAGCAAGTACAAACAAACTGTTTTATTTGATTTAATTTAGTGCAAGTAACTTTTTTAATTTCAAGTACAGACAATGATCTGTCTGAGACAGGGCAGACAGGGTCACTCTGCTCCCACAAAATGTAGCTTTTCACTCCTCCTTAAACACAGAAAAGCTTTTACAGCCCTAAAGTGTCTGAACTATTCTTGGGATGCCACATCTTATTAAGCCATGTGTCAGAGAGAAAGTGGACTAACTTGTAAGTGGCAAGAAGAAGCACAAATTATTTGAGCAGGCTCAATTTATACTGTGGTTTTGTCCTCTATGTGAAAAAGTCTTGTGACATTTCTTGAAGTTCTTTTGAGTACCGTGATGCTATATTAATATCTCAAATCCTGATTTCAGAAACAGGCAGTGAGATACCTAACCCAGCTGCCCTCTAGTGGAACTGTTAGAGCACAGAGAGTAACGTATGGAAAGCAGTGGTATCCAGCTAGCTCTGTAGGTGCATACACAAGGGAGTATGCAAACAATCTCACCAATCACATGCGTACACTCTCAGGCTAAGCAGAGCTGTGGTGCCCTTACAATATACAAAGCATGAAGTATTCAGGGAAAGAAAGGGCAGCTTCAATAAAACCTCACTGGCTCTATGCCACTGAAAACCTTCTGATCAATCCCCTTTTTTCAAGTGCCTTGAGTAAAAATCAGCGCTTTGGTGTGGGCTGCAGGGAATAGGGCTGAAATTTCACATCAAGGTCCTGCTGATCAAAACACTCCCCTGAAAAGACGTGTTTAGTATGGTGAAATGTTCCAGGATTCTATATTTAAACAAAATGAAAGGCTACAGAGACAGCTTTTTATGAAAGATGGAACTGATATAGCAGAACGACCTTGCACAAAGCAGTTTTCAGTGGAGCCATGCTGGGTATTTCTGCTGCTGAAACCTGTACTTAGTCTCAAGGTGAGGCACAAAGCTTATTTTTGTTATCAGCAAAGCCTTGCCCAAACACATAAGGCTGTTGTGGGTTATTTGATGAGCATAGCATCTTGGAATCAGTGAGGATATTTTTAACTCATTTTCCACAATGCCAGGTCTATGCTGATACCTGCTTGCTGTCACCTGAGTGATGTGGGATTGTGTGTGTGTGTGAGTGTGTACTTGTGTTTGGGGGGAGCAGTTTCACAGAGCCTTGCTTGCTGCCTCACACTGAGAACAAAATGGAACATTACTCAGCACATCGGCCTCAAAGTGTTACAATTAATTACACTGGGAGTTTATCAAGCACGAGCTTTGAACGGTACAAAGACAAACCTCAACACGTTGCCAGAATGGTGAAAACATGAAGTTTAATTATTCTAGCAGGCTTCTAGTGTTAGCACAACTCAATAGTGCATGTGTACTAGAGAATAAGAGTGTGTACAAGGAAATGGTTACCAGTAGAAACAGGGAATCTGTAGTTTGAGCAAATTTATATTTGCACAAATTATTTGACAGATGCCCTTATCCACAGCCATTTAAACAACTGCTGTGCTGCCTGCTTGGAAAACATTTTTATGCTAATGCAAATATGCCAGAGTCTAAAGATACCATCAAGATAAGACTCAGTTAGGAGTCAGTGCTGATAAATAAATACATAAATACACAGATATTTCAAGAGTAGAATGCTTGTTTCGCTGTTACTCTTTATGCTTGAAAAGAAGCACTGGAACAAATGTGAGCAAAACCTTAACCTCTGAAGTATTACAGGTCCAAAATGGACAGTCAAGGTACCAAATTAAAGCTTAAAGTCTATGCTTTTCATTGATTAAATAATTTTATATAAATAATAAACCCACTAGATAAAAAAAGTATTTTTGCTAGAAATATATAGAAATGTACTTTGCCATGAAATTGTTATGAAAAAAATTGTGGCAGTACAGGTATTCAGATTTTTCACTGCGCAATATTTGAGTCAATGCGTACATATCATACACCAATCGAACAGGCAGACTCTCACGAGGATATTATACTCTAAACTCTAGGACTAATGAATTAAAGCTGAAAGAAAAAGATATTCCAAACTTCAGGTTTCTTCCTTCACCAATGACAAATCCGCTGTGTCCCGAAGAGCCCACAAGCGGCTCACACACAAAGTCAGCATAGCTGCGCTTACCTTAGGTTGTCCCCTTCAAAACGAGATCAAATTTGAATCTCTCTGTCAAACCATTAGTGATTAATCCTCATATTTGTTTCAAGAGCACTGGCCAAAAAAAATCCCCCCCAAAAAGGATACATTTTCAAAAGATAATCAAAAATATGATCTGCTTTCAGCTTTCCAACGACATGTCAATCAATCTGTAGACCAATCAGGGGCAGACGATGTGCACCCAAGGAGGAGGGACAAACACGCAGCAGAGCGCATATGTTTTCAGCGCCTGAAACGGACCCAGACACAGCGAGAGAGACTCAAACGGTTCTGCCACAAGCTCCACAAACAGTAATCAAGTCAATAAACATGTTTCAAAAGCTTAGATGTATTTTACTACATCTAGGGGGGGGGGGGGGTTGCCTCGCTCTACAGCCAATCAGAGTGCAGCTCTCGCCTTTTAACATGTCAGACATTTAAAGGGACACTGTACTGTGTTGAGAAACAAGTGTAAGCATCAGAAATAAACTCAGAATAAAAAAGTACATCAGAATAAAGGGTTTTTCCTGTTTGGTGAGGGGTAAATGGCCACTTTGAGAGGTACAGGAGACTAGTTTCTCATGGAAAGTAAAGAAAAACACTGTAAGATGTTAGGTCTAGTCAAGATATATGCACTGTATTTTTGCAGTAAAAGTAATGATTTTCCTTATGGAGAGCTTGGGGTCTAAAGAGACACTTGGAGAGGCCATCTGTCCACTGTCTGCTCCAGCTTCAATAACTTCAGATCAGTATGAGGTATCAACTCCAAATTTTACCTGATGAAAGTAGACCCCTGGAGACACAAGTTTAAGAAGAAAAAAGTCCTGGGACTCATGAAATCTTCAGTTTATAGTCACTAACTTTTTTTTAATAAGCCAAACAACTGACAATGCCTCTAGTTTCTTCAATGCCTCTAGAGCAGGTAGCCTCTAGGTTTGGGTATGTAATTTCAGGTAGAAAATGGAAAAAAGGCCTGGAGTGTTAAAATAAACATCAGATCAAGTCTAGAATCAGGTGTGATGCCCAATGATGGCGCCCCCTGAAGTGTGTGTTCCTGCCTTGTATGCACTGATTCTAACCATGGCCCATTCATGTTCAGGTTGAGCCTGAGGAACCAACAATAATATCATTAACATTCATCATCCTAAAAGGAACAGTTATAAAAGTAGGATAAGGAAAAAGAGTTTGGTACAAAAAAACTATGCAATCATCATAAGTGGACCTCAGGCGAATAATAAATTACAACAAAATATATGATTTAGGCTCTATAATACATTTATAAAGAAAATACTCAGGTTTTTAGTCCAGGTTTGAAGACATTGAACTCTGGCATATTGGACTCTTGGCTTTTGGACCAGTCAGGGGACATTGATTTCCCCTCCTGAGTGCCAGATTTCTGGGGTGGTGGGTCAAGCTAAGTTGTATCTGAAGCTTTAGGGGCCCAAGGTGCATTTTTGGGCTTTGAAGACAAACATCAGGGATTAAATCTAATGCAGGCAGCCACTACAGGAATCCAGTGAAGGTAATATAGCAGTAAAGTGACACAAGTGAGCTTTAGAAGACTAAAGTTTACTCATGCTGCTGCACTCTGTGGCCGACAGGATCCGACAGGAGCGAGCTGTAGTAACAATGAGTTGTTACACTTTCTAAACAGAACTGTTTTATAACATGTAATTGAAGCTTGTACTCCAGCATTTAGCACCATGGATTTATGCTGCATGCATTAATGCATTATACACTAGAATCTTTGAATAGATTATCCTCAAGTGTACTTGCTTATGTGTATTTCTTACACTGTCATATTTTTCTTTATAAAAAGGGACGAAAATACAATCAATATTTAGACTTTGAATGTTGCTACCACTTTTTACAAAGCAACATTTAAGTTGTTTAGCTTTATTAGTGATTAGGGATCACTCTGCTTAATGATTTATAGAGACTACTTTATATAAGATTGTCATAAACAATATAGGTGCAAAAGGGGCTCACCCTTAGTTTCACATGTGTGCGTCTCCGTAACCACTTCTCTCTGGGACTGGAAGGGGAGAAGGAAGTGGGGTCTGAGCTGTCTGCCTCCTGAGCCTTCACGCTGTCACACCTCATCACCTGTCAATCACACAGAGCACACAGACTGATGCATAGACAACCCATGATCACTCTCCCCCAGCAGGGTGAGAACACATCACTCAGTCAAAACAGAATAAAAAGACGAAACAGCCTCTTTCATTACCTATCACAAAAAGAAACTTTAGGATTCTTTCAGCTTCCCAGGAGTGGAGGGAAAGAGAGGGAGAAAGAGTTATGTAATTCCTTATGTTTGTCACATATGAAACCCTGGCTGTCTAAATCCATGTTTTTTTGAGAATTGTATTGGAACACTGCCATTTCAAAGCAGAAATGATCAGTCCTGGCTTTTAATTTATTTCTGTCACAATACACCTTCTACCATATAAACACCACACAGACATAAAACTAAAATTATAATATAATAAGCAGTATTTGATTTAAAGTTAAACTGTCTATCTCACTGGCCAAGTTTGTGATCTCTCAGGGAGTGAGCAATTTATCTTTTCAGGGTGCTTTTATCTAATTGTGATGTCATCTATATTAAAGGAAACAATTCATAATCAAATGGTAGCCAACACAAAAAGATATTGTTAATCTCACAAGCAATGGCACTGGTGCCATGTTTGTATTTGTTGTCTTAAAAATTGTTAAGTGTACAGAATTTTTTCATGCTTAAAGATGAATTATTACCATTTGAATCATAACATTTAAATCTCATACTTTTTTTTCCAATTGCTACTTTGATCCTACTATAAAAAGATTCCTAGAAATAGCTCCATGTTATAAAAATCTTGTACAAAATCAGCATCAACATTAGCAAGAGTACTACAAAAATATTTGTATTCTCAGTGGCCTACATTGAAATTTTATTTTTGTGTTATTTTTTTCTCCAAGTATTATAATACGAAATATCTTTGCAATTTTGACAGACAACTTGCTTTAGTTAAGACAGCTAAGTAGTAGGTCGGGGTAAATGAAATGAGTCAGAGGAAATACTTCAAATTGCACTTTAGTGCAGCTGAATATGTGGCATATGAAATTTCTTGCTGTCACAACAGAGCTTAAATCAAGTAGCCACTCAAATCTCTTTAATTTATATGAGACTGCTTATCCGGTAATGGCCATAAACACAAGATGTTCTTTGATCAATTAAATTACCCTCCTCCCTGCTGTAAAACTAATCCTACACAAAGAACACTTGAAAATTATACACTACCTGTCTGAGCAGAAAGGCCACTACATCAGTAGACTCCCAATATGAAGCATGGAAAAGGTGAGGCAGAGCAACTGTGGGGAATGAAGTGAGGACATCAGGACAATACAGTGCATAGTCCAGGCGTTTGGAGCCCCACCAACTACTGGAGACTGAAACACAAATACAAACACAGAGAGAGAAAGAGAAAGAGAGAAAGAGTGTTATGTAATAGACTAATAAAAACTCCTAATGATCTCTAGCATGAGGGATTCTGCCTCACAATGAAGATTAGTACAGTTATACACAGGCACCACTTGTCAGACACAAACAAAAGTGTCATTAAATCTGTCCTGCTTTGGGCTAATGGATAGCACATCAAAGCTTTTAAGGAAATAAAGGCTGCAGCTGGGTGTTCTGCTGGGTTTGCATGCAGTTCAGTCAGGATATAGACAGCTCCAGAACTTCAATCTCATCTAGAATGATGTATAATAGGCTTAACTTCTCAGATGAAAGAACATGACTAATGGAATACTGCGCTGCTGAGCTGGTGTGGGTGTGTTTAGGTTACTGAATGGAATGTGTGCCTACTAAAACAGCCCACTCACTGTTGGCAATGGTGCAGTTGAGCTTGCTCTCCCAGCAGCCGGACGACTGGCTGTCCATGCTGGTCAGGCTGGCCCTGCGTCCCCCGCCACCCACCTGCTTCACTGCCCTCTCTGCCTCATCTGCCTTTGGTGAAGAGGGGGGAGCAACAGCTCCTGGAGCAGGACCCCCATCCAGGAACACATCAGAGTGGATGTGGATTTCATCAGCTTATAGAGAGAGAGAGAGAGAGAGAGAGAGAGAGAGAGATCATACATCCTATAAAATAAATCTGTGCTTCTAGATATTCATTAATTCATTCATTCATTGTCTGTAACCTCTTATCAAGTTCAGGGTCGCGGTGGGTCTGGAGCCTACCCAGAATCACTGGGCGCAAGGTGGGAACACACCATAGAGGGGGCGCCAGTCCTTCGCAGTTTGACACACACTCACACACCAGGAGGAAACCCATGCGGCCACGGGGAAAACACTCCAAACTCCTCACAGACAGTCACTCGGGACGGGGTGTACCCCTGTTTGTACAAGTTAAGGATTTGCATTAAGTGATTTACAAGCAAGGTCTAAGTTGTGGTTTTGTATTGTTTTACTACCTGTAGGTTTAACAGCATTCTGCATTGAGGCACTGTGATGACTAACAACTTTAAAGAGTAGCTATTCACACTCCAAAGTCAACAATCTCTCATTTAGCTATAGATAGACAAAAAGGCTTTCGGTTTACCTTATTGCCTGGTATGCTCTAAATCACCTATCTGTCTCTCTCTCTCTCTCTCTCTCTCTCTCTCTCTCTCTATATATATATATATATATATATATATATATATATATATATATATATATATATATATATATATATATATATATATATATATATATATAAAACCACAAATTTGCTCCATTGACTGAAGAAGTAATAATAGTTTTTTTTACTGCCTTTTACTCAAGACACTAAAACCAAGGCTTATTTCCAGTTATCCCAAACATTACCTAAGCCTCCAGCTCTTACTGTTTGTAAAAAAGTGTTAAAAGTTTCCTAATGTTAGTCGAGTACTCGCATTTTCCACTCTCGTAAATTCCCTGAGTGTTAACCACGGCTAATCACTCCTTTATAGCTGAGCGTCTTCCACACAGCCTGCTGTTCCTGATAGAGCCAGATCGAATGTGTTTTCATTACACTGGGCGACTGTGTGGAAAACATCCCATTAGGCAAGGCTGCGTAACAGCTTCAGCCACAGCCTGCTAGACACTGTGCATTTGTGTGTGTGAGTGTGCAGTGACCTGTTCCATTGTGAATCAGAGATACTATAGGTGGCAGAGGTGCACCTTTCTGGTCTGGTGTCATTTCAACAATTGGTTCTTCTCATATGCCACCACAATGGACTCTTGAGTGGCAAACCATTGGGCGTTCATGACTAGAAGTGATTGGAGCAGGCTATAGAATAAGGGAAAAAATGTAGGATTTCTATCATTGTGGCATATGAGCAGCAATACATATATATATACACATATGTATATATATATATATACACACAAACACACACACACACACACACACATATATATATATATATATATATATATATATATTTTTTTTTTAAACACAAAAAAAGCTCTGTATTTATGACCCTTTACAAAAAAGCTCTTTATGAACCCTTTGTTGAGGATGCTTGTTTGTTTGTGCAGTTCTTCAAGAGTAATTGTGCAAAAAAGGCACATTTAGAACAATGAGAAACAAAGCTGGCAAAAAAAAAATTTCTGGGTCATAGAAAAAAAAACATTAGTGCAGGACAAATCGTGCAGTGGAATAAAATTCAATTTGAATATCTTGAATCAATAGAATGAAATAAAACATTTTCCAGTGTCACTATGCTGGCAGATTAACTACAATATTGTTGGCTCTGTCTATAAAATTACTTGGTGTTGAGCTGCTGGTGAGCAATGAAGAATGAATGTGAATGGGTTTGTATCCTCTCTAGCCATTCATTTAGGTAATTATATTTAGTGTAATTAGCTGCCACATATTTATAATTCTAACATTTCTTTCAAGCCTATGGAAGCATATTTCCAAGACTTAAAAAAAGGAAGTGAATTAATGTCATTTTAACGAGAAAATTTCTAACTTTCTAACTTAGCATTCCATAATTATGATCTACTATCCAAATATCTACTAAAATTATGTTTTCTCATTGATATGCGATGCGTATTGTATTTTAAGTGGTCAAGGCTTTCGTGCAAACGTCCAGAAGATGAAGGCTAATTTGCATTTGACAAAAACTACTGAGCATTGTGCCATTGTGCTCACTCAAAATTAGGTGGAGAGGTAAGATCCAGAGAAATTAAAAGAGATTTTAAATGAGCATCCTTCTCAGAGCATTATATCACACATAGGGCCTGAATTTTGTGCTGTGACTATCTCTGAACAACAGGAACATGTGGAATGTTTCTGCAGTCTATTGTATATGTCACACAGTGGTCTGATGTTTCAAAAACCCACGGTGGTTGCCTGCTGGGTTGTTTTGCTTAATGCATACGGTTTTGGCAGGTTAACCTCTCGGCTGTAGAAATGTGACCTTTTCCACAGGCTTTTCATCAGACCTAGGAGGCATCACAGGTCCGTCTAATTTCTCCTGTCACTACAGAGCCAGGAAGCACTATCAGAATACAAATGCATCACAACACTTCTACACGTGCGTGATCAGGAATCAACCCGGACTAATATCCAACAAGGACTGAGGGAACACAGAAAATCACACCACTCCTTATATAGACATGATGTATGTTCTGAGAGAGCCATTGCCACATTTCATTAGTACATTAGTTACAGGACTTAACAAGAACATAAGGCGTTCTGCTCTTAAATATGTAACAGATGAAGAAAAGCTGCAGAAGATGACTATTATTTAAACATTATTGTCAAAAAGAGTCTATCAAGACTAATTTTATCAATACAAATGTTAAATTTAACAATAAAAGGGATAACAAACAGCAGTATGTTGATTAACATAGAACCAATGGCTTTTATTTAATGTCTGAGTAAACAGTGCACAACTAACTGATTCCTTATTAGAAGTCCAGGCACAGTACGGGGCCAGAACCCTGTTGCTTTTCATTTTGTTTCTGGTGATTATCCAGCAAAGATTTATTGCAGCTCTTATCTAATCTAATCATATCTACCTTCTCTGTACATTCAGAAGCTTTTCTAAGACTCAATGAACTGAATGATTATAATAATTCAAAATTGGTTACTGTAAGAGACCGGTCAACAAAGCCAAAAAAGCCACAACAATGTGACATGAACTACCTGACCAATCATTGTATTTGCTGGCATTACCATTAAAGACAACAGATCAGTTGTATTCCAGGACATCACATCAATATGTAGACTGTTTTTCAGTTTCAAACAATGCAGCACCATTGGTCAGATAAATGGATTTGGAAGGGAACACTGTTGTGTTATGCTTAGCGATAAGATCAAACTCATGGCCATCCTACCCACCCAGGCAGAGAAAAGCAATTTATACTTGCAATTTATAAATGCATTATCTCTTGTACTTTAGACCATAGACATCTGAAGCATTCCTATGGTGTTTGCTTGCATCACGTTAGCTGTGTAATGAACTTAATATTGCATTGGGCCACAATTTTTGGTGGTTTTTGGAAAAATGCCTTGCATGTCATTAAGAATATTTTTACAGTGCTTGTTTAAAAAATTTAATATTTTATTCCTGGTGGAGCATACTTTAATACTTTAAACTTTAAGCATATTGTGTGTATTAATGAAACGCATACAGATTCATAACTCATTAGTACATTTGTAGGCTTATGAGGACTATGAGTGAACTATGACTGATGAAAATGTTTATTTTATTGCTTAGTATGTAGAATATGTAGAACCTTTACTTGGAAGCATTTCTTATTATTGACAGAATCATTTATGAGGCAAATTCTTTGACAAATAGCCATTTGTCAACAAGCAAGCAATTACACATAAGCATAGACAAAGGGGCAACTAGCCCATACACACTCACATTGGTACAGAACAACCCCATTTAAGGCCTGATTTTTGCTTGTGTGTGTAACAATGACTGACAGAGACAGAGAGAGGGAGATTGGGGAGGAGAGAGAGGACAGGATAGAGCAAGATAAAGACGGAAAGAGACAGACACTGGCAGAGAGACAGCCAGTCAGCCTGAAGCAAGACAGGGCCTCTCTTTGAACACTGGAGAGAGAGCCTAGAGACCAAAAAAGCAGCCCGTTTCTTTGTATGAAATAACCCACTCGGATGAAACACCCTTGGGGGGTAATCAGACAAAAAAATGAATGGGTCATACATAATATGAAATACAGGCATGGTCTAGCCTGGCGCTGTCTAGCTAAAGGAGTTCCAGAAGACCTTGAAAATATTGGTTTGAAGAGATGATATGTAGGCCAGACGGGGCATATAGAGCTCTACAGAGCTGCTGGACTCAAGCTGGGTGATTTCTGACAGGCAAGAGAAAGGGGGATATGAGCTTGGAGCCCAAGGGACGATAAAACCAGAAAGGATAAAGAAAATAAATGAGAAAAAAACTCCACAATGCCTGGCTGCAACAACAATAGTTTCCAGCCCTGTCCCATAATTCAGTCTTGCGGAAGAATGGCTCTGATTTTCAATCAGTCCATAAATGAAGTCAATCCGAGTGGCCAGAAAAACCATAAACAAGCAAACAGCCGGGCTATTCCTGGATATTAAAAACATTAATCACATTAAAAGGCCTGCAGAGCGGATCTGTGATGGCTGTAATGATGGAACTACCTTACACATGGGAGGCCGCTCCAGAGCCACTCCATGTGGCAGCAGTAATTAATTACTGCATTAAACAAGCCTGTGGATGTAAGTCTGCGTGTTTGTGTGTGTGTACTGTTGAGTGTGTTTCTAAATGTGTTTATATCTAACTCTAAATATTTTCTACCTAACAAATATTTTGACGACCGTTCTTTAGGGTAAATAGAGTGAAGTCACATAACTGAACATCAGTGTTTAATTTCCTTAGAGGCTATGCATCATGCTTCCCTCTCTGGATCACTACGCACAGCTAAAGTGATAGAGTATGTGTGGTGTTTCCTGTGCAGGACTTACTTATTACAACAGATTAATACAAAAAGCAAAATAAATACATGAATAAATAAACAGTCACACAGCTCCAGGGACCTGGAGGTTGTGGGTTCAAGTGCTGCTCTGGGTGACTGTCTGTGAGGAGTTTGGTGTGTTCTCTCGGTGTCCACGTGGGTTTCCTCCCACGGTCCAAAAACACACGTTGTTAGGTGGATTGGCGACTCAAAATTGTCCATTGGTGAATGTGTGAGTGTTTATCACTCTGTGAGTGACTGGTGCCCCCTCCAGGGTGTGTTCCTGCCTTGTGCCCAGTGATTCTAGGGAGGCTTTGGACCCACTGCCACCCTGAACTGGATAAGTGGTTACAGACAATAAATGAATGAATAAATGGATATGGAAGCTGTCCTTTATAATAAGAATAAATAAAAATAATAACCAAGTTAGGAATGTTTTTTTTTTCATTTTTCCTGTAAAGGTATGTTTTTGAAAATCTTTGGAATATTATAAGATATAATATATGAGATATGATATAATAATAATAAGGGACCAGTCGATATGGCCCAAAAACAGCCACAAACCTATTACATTTAAGTCAAACTGAAATATAATTTGGCCTTTTTCATTCATTTTATTGTTTTTCTGATTATAATTAACATGATACATCATATCAAAGCCTATAATTTGCAGAGAATATTTCCTTTTTTTGTATTATTTTCCAACAAATTATTATTAATTTTGTCCACTTTGAAGATCTTGTAAGTCTTCATTAGATAACCATGTACCAATAGGTGAAAAAAACCCTTAATGATAATAATAGTGTGAAGTTTTCCCTCCCTCTCCCAACACTCGACCAATCAACATGTGAGAACTCAAAGCTAACTGTTCCAAATCTTTTCACTCAGAAATGTGTCAGAGTGTGGAGATAATGCTAATATTTTTATTCATGTTGATATTTATTACCAACAAACATTAAAGTAATGGATAAAAACGTACCTTTCCTTCTCCTGTAAGGTCAGGAGGCTTATTTATGTGAATCATGATGTATTCTTCCTAAAACTTATTTGCCTTAAATTTTGGAAAATGGGTTATGCCTTTCTTTAAAATAACATTTTCTCTTATGAAATTTTGTGCTCAATACACCAGAAGCAGAGAGAAAACTGTCCTAGTTATTATTTCTCACTGGAAGCCTAGTTTTAAAAGATAGGGTAAAGCAGAAGTGGCAGGCAAATTGGTTAAATATGTCGTTGTGTCCTAAAACTAGGCTGTAATGTTCTCTAAATAAACCAGCATCTCATTATAGAGAAAGGCAGCCTGCTGCTCTGGGGATTACTGTGGCTAGACTGACACAGTGCGAGAGAGTGTGAGGCGTGCAGATGTTCAGGTTAGCTCTGATCCTAAGGGAGAATGTGGGAGTCAGGGAAGAAAGGAGGGGGGTGAACTGTAATTAGATTTAAAACCATGGCTTTGGAGAAATAGCTCTTTTCTCCAAAGCCACTCTTATGGAAACAGTTAGGAAGAAATGCGTGCGTGTGTGTAATTATGTGTCAACATGTGTGTTATTATTGGTCAGGTGCATGTGTTTACTGAGGCTGTGTTTTGACTGTCTTTCAGAATCTCATAACAACAAGAGAAAGTTTTTAGATGCAGGTGTGGTACCCGATAAAGAAAAGAAAACTCCACCATACACTGTATACTAACATAAATCTGTTAATCAATTTGTCTAAAATAGTGGCTTGTATTTGCAAAATGCAAATTGATAGCTATACATATTTTCCCCAATTAAGTCACTTTTAATTTCACCTGCTAGCTAGATCTCACCTATCATCATGCGCTTCAAACTGAATATTTAAGGATGAGGTCTAGCATATGCTACTCGCTTGAAGCCATCAGTACCTTTTCAAATTACTGCTAATGCAACATCGTTGGAAAAGATGCTTGAAGGAAAATACTAATGGCCAATTCTGCTGTGTCAGCTAATATACACCCACGGTGGCTAGCACTGTGACAAGCAATTTATATTTAAAGCAAATGCTCTTATCCAGAGTGACTTATGTATGCTTTATTTTTCACTCATGAAATGCATCCTAGCCAGTAATTCCCTTGAACTAAGATACTGCTAGATACAGGACTCAATTCTAATGCTAGAAAGAGAGAGGTATAAATAGAATTAGAATGAGGTTAGACTTATTTCACTAAGACATACTTATGCTCTCTCACAGATGGTTGTGTTATTGCTGAGGGTTTGAACATGTGATTCTGAGGAGAATAAAAGACCTTCATGTAATAAAAAGTTTTGACACCAATTATAACGCCCAAGCCAAGGGCAGGAATCATGCAGGAATATTTATTTTGAACAGTGTACACTATAACTATATTTTGGATATTTTGTGGGTAATTTCATGCTTACCAATGAGGGTTGAGCGCCCATCACCCAGCGGGTAGCGCTGGTAACGTGGCACAGAGAATGGGGGGAGTCGGTGGAACTGAGAGTGCAGGAGTGGCTCCAGTCTTGAGGCTGAAGGGTCCGAGGGGAAGAAGAGGTTGAATATCTGAGAACAGGCAGGCCGTAGCTGAGTCACTGCAGCAAAAAGAAGCCAGCAGAAATGTGAAGATGAATCACAATGCACACACAGAGTACAGGGTTCATAATAAATAGGTTGCTTTCTATAGATGACAGAGGTGGGAAATTCTGTACTACTGAAGGTTACTGTGGTGACAGCACTGCAGTTGACTCTTCTGCACTTCGAGCAAGGCTGGAAATTTGAAAATAATTGGTCTACTTGCCAGGCGGAAACTAACAGTGCATCCAGAGGACAATGTGTCAGGACTAATGTGCTGGGGAACGTCCATGCTCATGCTCATGTGTGTGTGTGTGTGTGTGTGTGTGTGTGTGTGTGTGCACTTTAGTGTTTGACTCTCACCCTGTACAGAGGGAAGCACAGTCTGTCTCATGGCTAACACTAGTCCAAGTGGACAGCCAAGCAGAAAAGTTTCTGACACCTCAAATTCAAAACGGCCAGGATTCAACATTGGACTGCTGCCTGTTGACTGGTCTACACCATCCTGTATCAGACTACACACATACACACACACACAATGAGGCACAAAAAAGACAATGAACAAAAGGAAAACAATATGTTAATATTGCAATTATAGTTATATACAATTTTTGAAACATGCTCATGCTTAATTTAATTCAAAATGTTACAGAAGCTCAATTTCTGTGGAGGCCCATTTCCACCACATAAAATAATAATAATTTATTAAGTTGCTATGTCAATATTTTGACATGGTAAATCAATATATTGTGAAACAATATAACAATTTTGAGATAGTAACTCATTAATTTGACATTCTAAGGCAATATATTGAGATACTATCTCATTATTTTGAGATGGTAAGTCGATATATTAAGATAGTGCCTCATTATTTTGAGATACTAAGTCAAAATATTGAGATATTATATACTGACTTAGTATTTATAATTAATGAGATATAAATTCAATATATTGTCCCAGAATTTTAAATAATGAGGTATCTCAGTAGATTAACTTACTATGAGATACAAAATCAGCATTCTGAGATTGTGTCTCATTATTTTGAGATTGTATTTCATTATTTTGAGATAATCAGTCGACGTACTGAGATATTATATATTGACTTAGTACCACCAAATTATGAGATAGAAACTTCCATATTAATTTTAAAAATTGATGAATTTTTTTAAATTAATACTTTGTGTGCAAGCGGGCTTCAATAGATTTTATCATTTAAAAGGCAAAATAATTTTTAAAATGCCTAACATGAAGAGCAGTGTGGAGCAAGTGAATTTAATTTGCAGTACTTCTTATTTTTTCTCTCAAAAACAATACAATCAAAGGTTTTTTTTTCAGTTACATGTCCATACATTGACCTGTATGCACTGGGGAGTAAAGTATGTGAATTTAAAAAGCTGGGTGCATTTTGTTCTCCCTGGTATTTTTCATTCAAATATAGTACAGTAACAGTTAGACATTCATTTTTTAAAAAGTCTTTAAAAATTGATAGAGGTATGTACTTGGCATTTCCAAATGTCACAATGCAATCAGTATTTCGAAGCACAATGCATATGAGAACATTTTACCATCTTGCAGGGTTAATTCCAGGCAGCAGTGGAAAATAAATACATTAAGACAAAAGCTAACACTGATTTGTGAAACATTATGCAGTGTGAATACAGACATATTGATCCACATTCCAACAAACAGGTTATGACTGATCTAGGAACTTCTGGTCTCCACTTTTATATCTTCGCTGTCTGATTACAAATATGTATTTCCATTTTGATGATTGGAACCAATAGAATGATCTAAAGCGACTTACAAAAGAGGATCTAACAATAGAAATGCTCAAAAATTTCATTCACTTCCATTGAAAGTTAAGAAGTATTTCCCTTCTCCAGTAAAGTTACTATTCTGGGAGATACATGTTTTTAATTGGACAAAGACTATATGCAATGAAGTTGCAATTCATAAAATGGACCTTCCAGGCACCTCTACCCAGAATCACTGGACACAAGAAACATACCCTGGGCACCAGTCCATCACAAGACATTACACACTCACAGTCAATCACACAGTCACAGCTATGGACACCCACCAACCTAAAATGGATTAATTTAGAAAAAACTAGTTTATGACAAGCAAGAAAAAAAAATGCATACATACATACATTATATATATATATATATATATATATATATAATCATAAAATCATACCCAATGTCCAATTTAAGTAACAAGAAAATGCAAGCTGCAATAATTTTAACAGAAACACAAAATAATTGCAACTATGGTGTTTACTCCAACACAGCCAGCAATAATGAGCAATAATGACCCAATAATGTTGTAATGCAGAGTTTGTTACACAACAAAATCTACCTTGGACATATTATACTCCACATATATGTCCCACATAATGGGACATATTATACTCCACAAGTTAACACAGTTTGCTCAAATTTATTTTGTCCTGTAGTGGATTTAGGCAGACTAAAAAACTGACTGCATTGTTTTATTCCACAGTTTGTGTGGTGGTAGGTTCCAGATCCAGATATTTTCATATGTTCCCTATAAGACCATGTATGATCAATATTATTTGTGACTTGAATGGATGTCATATTGACTCTAGTATGTGACTGTGGAAGTGAATTTAAGACAATAATAAAAATCCAGATTACACCACTGCAATGTCTTTACTACATTCTGCAACCATTTTTTGTGAATCATTGGTTTAAACTGGACGTTAAGGTTAAAATCTACCATTTAAATTACACACACTATAGTTACGTCAAATGCAACTGTGCAGTGTTAAGAATCAACTTATAAATGTTCCACACAGCTAAGGCCAGCCATGTGTATAATAATAGTGTAGATGTCTGAGCTGTGCATCTTACTTGAAACCAAGAAATAAAATCAGAATATGTCATCAGACTAAACAGTATGGCCTAAGTTCCTTGAAGCTTGCTTGCACTGGACAAGCCCATTCATTGCAGAGCCATTAACCTTTATTTGTGGTAGCCAGCAAATCCTTCATTCTTTCTTTATATCATCTGGTCATCCTTAATAGAGAACATCCCCATTCATCATCCTCAGCAAACATATCTGTGGAAATGGGATCTTTGAAATTCTGCAGTACAAAAACAAATTTTGGCAAATTTGTCAAAGCAGCAGGTATAGTGCATCCATTTATTAACCTAATGTAAACAAAAATCCATAACAGACCAGGCAATCAGAGAATAAATTTCACTGCTAACTCAACTGCTAAATCAAATGGTTTGTCTATTTAAATGCCAATTCTAATCGGAATGTCTTCATTTCACTAAAGCAGTTTGCCCAAATGTAATATATCTTCCATGTTGCATATATCATTAGTTGTACAATATGTCAGAGGGAAATGGGTGGATTCAGATAACCTGGGTGACAGGATTTTATAAAAACATTTTTTTTGGTGTTGTGTTCTTGCAATTGTTGGTTAACATAAAAACTATTAATGCATTGAGACAATTTGCTGTGCAAATACTAATGTCACGCCCTTGTTCTGTCTTGTCTGTTGTCCCTGCCATGTGCTCACTTAGCACATGGCTCTGTATGTTATTGTTCATGTCTCCGCCCTAGTCCCGCCTTTGTTCCTCCTCCTCATCTGTGTCTCATTTGTTACCCTGCCCTCTCATTAGCTGTCCCAGGTGTTTCTTGTCTGTGGTGTGCATTTAAGTTCCCTTGTCTCTGTGTGTGTTTGTTGGACATTCCATGTTTGCATGTCTGTCTTGTTAGTTCTTGGATTTGGTCCATGTTTGCTGGTCTGTCTTGTCTGTTCCTTGATTTGGTTCACCTCCCTGTGTATCTGTCTGGTCTGTCTGTTTCTTCCATGTGCTTTGAGTTCTCATTTGGTTTGTCTGTTTTAGCTTTCTGTCTAGGTCTTGCTGTCTTTGTTTTTTTAAGCTCTCTGTCTTTCTCTTAAGTATCTGTCTCCCAGTCTAGGTCACTCTAAGTCTCTCTGTCTACGTCTTTCTTTAAGTATTCTGTCTAGTTACCTTAATCTGTCTCTGTATTGTTATCTTGTGTTGTAAATAAAGTTAGTCATTGTGTTTTAGCAAGTGTGTCCACCTCTGTTAGTCTGCGCGTACCTGACAACCAAATACAGAAAACAATAATACATTAAGAGGAGTTTGTGTGACATTCTTTCCAGTGAAGTGTGGTGATTTTATCATTTAAAATAATATATTTTATTAATGAATATATAAACAATTGGTGCAGTACAACAGATAATGTTGTTCTCTAAGAGCTCCAAGAGTTCTGAGGTTGTGGGTTTAAAGTCCACCTTGGAGAGACTGCTGTGTTCTCCCTGTGTCTGTGTGGGTTTCCTCCAGGTGTTCCAGTTTCCAAAAAACACTATATTGGTTTGTGGGCTGTGTGTGTGTGTATGAGATGTGGGTGAATGAGAGAATGTGTGATGGACTTGTGTTCCATCCAGGGTGTGTTCCCTCCTTACAACCAGTGATTCTAAATGTGATGCCCTGTGATGAACTGGTGACCTGTCCGGTGTGTGTTTTTCCTGCCCTGTACCCAGGGTGATTCCAGGACTTTGAGCAAAATGAAGCCGTTACAGAATTACTGTGGGAAGAAACCCAACCTGGAGGAAACCCAAGTAGACATGGGCAGAACACAACAAAGTGTGTTCTCACCATAATAAATACCTTTATGACAAAATGATACTGAGTGATTGTAAATACAGTACACATCTTACACATTTGCACCCATCTGTTATTACCACTAATATCTTTATATTATATTAATTTGTGCTTAATTTTTTTTCCCTATATCTCCAGGTAGCTCGGTCTGTGGATCTTTTCCCCTATGGTAAGCCAGCAGTCACTGCAAAAGCCTTTGATGATAAATTTATAGGGAATTCCAAGTAAATTGCATTGCCCTAAACTTACACCTTATGATCAGTTTGTAGAGAATATAAGAGGCACTGCTCAGGGACTCTGTGGAATGGAATGCAGCTCTGTTCTTGTTTCCACTGTTCTGCCTCATTGTTATCTCAGCCACCTGCATTTTGTTTGTAACCCTCATAATCATTATTCCCAGCTGTGTCGTTTGTGTCCTTGTACATATTTTGATTTTTGTTTCCACTTGTTCCAAGCATTACTGGCTTTGTTCATCTTTTTTGCTTTTGCTCATTCATTTCATTTCTATTCTGTTATATCCCTTTTTATGTATTTGCTAGTTTTTGTCTAATATTTTTAAACCAGTGTTTCTCTTAATGTGTATTCCTTGATCCCTTTTGTCAGCCCAGACGTTAATACAAATGACTCATTTAATCCCTGCTTTGGACAGACTGGCTCATACAGTTAAGGGGTTAGAGAAATATAATGTAACCCATCATTAGCAGGTGACGATATCAGAACAAATATCACAAAGGGATATACACTCCCCTCTAAAAGTACTGTAACAGTGAAAAGCCAATCCCTTTATTTGTGCTGTATCGAGTAACTCCCAAAACAAACCCCAACTGAAAGAGACTGCAGTGAACATCACTAAAGAAGAATGCAAAAGTTTAGAGATGAGAATGGGTCACAGGCTTTATGCAGTTATTGCAAGCGAAGGATTTACACATAATTATCAAGTCTTATTCACTTAAATCTATTTTAAGTTTATCTGTTTCAACATTTTGCTTGCAAAAAAAATGGGTGAGTTAAGATCCAGATGTAAATACCTGGAAACAAATGCTGAAATATTGAAATTTTGTCTCATATTCATATTTAAATATCAAACCAAAATGTTTTACATCTAGTCTTGTTTTAGCATGTTTTAGTGTACAGCAAAAATAAAGGGATTGGCTTCACTGTTCCAATACACAGCTTCAGGGACCTGGAAGTTGTTGCTTCGAGTCCCACTCTGGGTGACTGTCTGTGAGAAGTTTGGTGTGTTCTCCCCGTGTCTGCGTGGGTTTCCTCCACGTGCTCCAGATTCCTCCCACAGTCCAAAAACAAACATAGGAGGATTGGTGACTCATGAGTGTCCCTAGGTGTGAATATGTGACTCACCGAGACCCTAAATTGGATTAGTGTGTACAGACAATGAATGTTCCAATACTTTTTGGAGGGGAGTGTAGGACTACGTAAGCATTAGAAATATACGCAGGATATTCCCATTTACACTATATTTCCCCTTTTTTTTAAATGTTACCTGATGATGACAATACATAGCATTTATTCTGTGCTTTGGAGTACTAGACACACGTAAAGACAATGAAGGCCGAAAGAAGAAATAGTAAAGTGAACTGTCTAGACAGATTCAGGTGATATCTTTTAAATCTGTGAGCCTGCGAGGCTCAGAGTTAACAGCTATTCTCACTCTGTGTCTCTGCTCAGTGATAGATGGAGCTTTCCCCTGTTTGAACAACAGCTTTCTCATCCCTCTACCCACTTCTCCAGGCACCTCCAAATTTCTGCCTTGGCCCAGAGGATTACAGCTAGAATCAATCGGCGTGCAGCCGCACACTTCTTTGCCTGTCCTTTCCTTTTGTCAACATTTTTAAAGATATACATCTTTTTCTGGGTGTCCTTGATACAAACAGCATGAATCAAATGTCCAACGTTCTCTTTACTGAAAGACCTAAAATTGCTATTAGCACTGTGTGCACTGTCAGGATTAACTTCAGTCTAGCTCCCAAACCATAAACCAGTTTGTTGATAATGGCTGATACACTGTAAGTAAAAAAGTAAATGTAGTGATACATTATTGTCACTAAAGGTTGAAACAGGGATGATATACTTTTAAAAGGTACAACAATGATTTTAAAGTCTAGTTGTGCTCTCTAAAGGTACGTTACATTCTTTTCTCCAGAAGGAGAGATATTTATACATTTTCAGTATAAAACTAATAGTATAACATATATATAAGTGCCTGAGATGAAATAGGGCACATGAAATCAACATATCAAAATCTGTAATTAATATAGAACATGGTACAATTATGTTCCCTAACTTAAAGCACTGAAAGATGCCCTTGTACCACCACAGTTTCTGAGAGTTTACAGAGGATCTACTGATTCAATGAAATTCCCCAC